>NC_090448.1:779132923-779436632 GCF_031143425.1 Pleurodeles waltl | reverse complement strand
AACAGATAAAGTCATAGTCTTAAACATGAATCCTGCAAACGCAATCCTTCGAAAAAGATGACCTGGAGAGTGAAATATATGTATCCAACCCGTCTGGAAACTTGAAACGGTGACAAAACTAACCGAAATCCACTTCTCATCATTTCCTAGGAAAAAAGAAAAATTCAGACCATAAAAGCTGAACATCATAAAAAGATACTTATATCCACTACCAAATAGGGTGGGAAAGCACTGAAATACAGTAACAATTTTTGTACATGAGCTACATATCAACCTGATGTACCACAAAATAACATAAACATACAGTGCAGTGGGATAATCGTCGCCTCCGTGTCCTTAATAGAATTGAAAAATTCTTAACGCGAATGATAGAACATTTTTTATTCTATGTCAGGACCGGAGGCTCAGATTATGCTTGTTCAAAGCTGATTCACCACCACCGATGCAATATCCACAATAGGTTTACAGTAACAAGTTTTAAACGTAGAATGTTTGTCGCCCTTAGAATGTCCTCCAAACGAGAACCCAAGCAAAAGTCTTTGAAGCCATAGCACCTTTGGAAGAATATGTACCAAAATTTTGAAACATCAATGCCTGCTTCATTCAATAAGGCTTAACCAAAGAAATGAACAATTGACTCCCCATATCAGAACAAAATTCTTCTGTACTCACCTCATAAGCTCTAAGGCACTGAACTACACAAAGTTGGGGATTGTCTACGAAATAGGGATAAGCAACTGACTTCAGATTACATTTAGTTCAACGTGAAATAGAAGAGGAAACCCCTTCAGAGGAAAAACTCTCTCCCTGCCAAATCCAGAGCTCTAATATCTGATACTCTCTTACATGAAAATAAACATAACAACATGGGGCATTATGCTGAAAGATGATTCCTAGATAAATAACTATTGGTAGGCCATGATTCTAAAAATTAAGAACAATGTTCACATCCCAAAGGGAGGAATAGCGAGGGCGAGGAGGATAGCCAGTCTTATACCTCTCATAAATTTACAAACAATGGGAACTCTCCAAAAGGTTTGCCCTCAATAGGTAAATGACCTGCCAAAGTAGCAGACCAAGATTTATAAATAGATCAAAAAGCTAGACCTGATGTTGCTAAGTAAGATAGAAAATGGATGAAGAAGGCCCAGAGGGTCCTGGAGAAGATTCTCCCTGAAAGGGAGTAGGATCGGAAGATCGCAACTCAACTCCATCGCCAACGGCACCATGCCTGAGACCTCCAAGGAGGAGTCACCAAATCAGATCAGCTTGCTGACGTCTGATCTGTGCCGAAACCCTGAGTATCATTAGGAAGGGAGGGGCAAACCTACCCCTGTTCTTGAGACCAGTTCTGAAGGAAGGCATCCGAAACAGATGCTTCTGGATCTGACCTCCAACTGACAAACATTTGATCTGCCGAGTGAGGCAAAACGCAAACAAGTCTATCGACAGGGGACCCCACCGAGCAGAAAGGGCCCGGAAACTCTGGGGTGCAGACTCCAATCGCTGAAATCCCTCAGGTGTCGCGAATACCAGTCCGCCACCAGATTGCTGGTCCCCGGAAGGTATTCCACGACTACCGAAATTCTTTCCTGAAGGCAAAAGAGCCAAATTCCTTTGCTATTTCCGCTAAAATGCGAGAACGAGTTCCCCCCAACTGGTTGACATATCTCACCGCCGAGATATTGTCCATGTGTAGCAGAACACAATAGTTCGCCTTGAGAGGGGAGAGACTCTTGATGGCAAGAGAGCCGGCTAGGAGCTCCAAACAATATGTGCAGGGTCAACTCCGTGTTGGACCATCTGCCTCCTGAGGACACTGATCCGCAAAGGGCACCCCAGCCCCAACGGCTGGCATCGGACTCTATCACTACATCTGGGTAGGAGCTGAAATAGCTCTGCCGTTCCAAGTCTCCAAATGTTCAATCCCCAACTCATCTCAGAACGAGATTCCTCGGATAGGAGCACTTGGTCCGCATAACTGAGACCCTTATAAAGATGGGAGATCTTAAAACGTTGAAGGGCTCTGTACTGAAAAGGGACCGGAATATCACTTGGATCGAAGAAGAAAGCAGGCCCACCATCCGGGCAATCGCCCTCAGTGATGCAGTCTGATTGGATAATAGAGACCTCAACTCTCTCTAGATCGAATGAATCTTCTCGGAGGGAAGTACCAAAAGGGATCGGACTGAGTCTAACTGGAAACCCAGAAAGTCCCTCCGCTGAGAGGGGGTCAGCCTGGACTTCTGGGCATCGATTATAAAAACCCAGGCTCTGAAGCAGAGACACAGGGCACACCAGGCCATAATCAGGATATCGTCTAGATAAAAAATTCAGACAGACCCCTTGAGAACGAAGGAACTCCACAACTGGGCGCATCACTTCCGTGAAGCACCATGGGGCAGAAGAAAGGCAGAATGGGAGGACTTTGTACTCGTAATACTCTTCCTCCCACTGGAACTGAAGAAATCTCTGATGCGGAGGAAATAAAGGAATGGCTATGTAAGCGTCCTTCAAAGCTAAGCGGACCATCCAGTCTCCCTCTTGGAGAATGTCTCTCAACAAATGGATGCCCTCCATCTAGAAATATCGATACAGTAAAAAACAGTTGAAATCTTTTAAGTTTAGAAACACTGGACTGACAAAACCTGAAGGGTGCCAGGGTACCTTGACGACGGGACCTTTTGTTATCAGCGCAGAGATAACTGCGGAAATGAGGCTGTGCTCTTGATGGGAAAATTATACTGGCCGAGGAGGCCACAGCTGAGAATGGGTCTCGTAAAATTCTAGTTTGAACTCCTGCACAGCAACTGAGACCCAAGCATCAGAAGTACTCAGACCCCATGCTTGCAGAACTTCTGAGTTTTGCCCCCCTGAACTTGAATCAATCTCATCTGTGACTCCCAGGACCTGGGAGAAAATTTGAAGACCTATGGATCTCCATCTGCGGAATCTGCCCCGACCAGACCTTGGTCTTGATGGATAGGCGGTAGAAGAGGAGGAGTCATACTCCTGATAACCGCCTCTTCCTTGATGGTAGTAATCACTTTGAGGGCCCTGTTGGCCAAAGCGGCCAAAGGCACGCCCTCTGAAGCGTCCGGCACCTCTAAAAGGTGGAGTTAGCGAGGGGCGTGGCCCAGGCGTCAAGATGGTGGTCGCACTTTCATAGTGCTCCGGACCCCTCCGTCATCCGCCTCCACCAAACACCCCATCCGATCCCATCACAGTCATGGAGTGACTCCAGACACCTTACTGCCTCCCGGGACAAGGGGAGAAAAGTGTAACTATCGCTTCCAACTTGCGACAATGAAAGCCCTTGCCGGGAAGTGAGAGCTGCCCGCATCCAACATGGCGGACCGCGGGTAAAGACGCACGAAGACCCCGTGCTTTGAGGCGTGGAGAAGGCCGCAGACAAACGCTGGCTGGCCGCGGTGTCCTGAACAGCCTGGGGCAGCGTGCGACCCCTGGGGAGGAGAGCGGGGTGCCGTGCGGTGGAGCCAGGTTTCAACTGAAACAGCGCGCGGCCCTGAACTAAGGTGAGAGGAGCATCGCGCTGAGAAGGGCTGATGAACCCGGCGGGGCCAGCGGCGGACCGGGGCTCGCGGTCCCCTTTGTTTTACGCCCCTCCCGGGGGAGAAGAATCCACAGCCTCATGGCGCAGTGGCGGCCCGCGGACACTCCCTGGCCGGCAGCGGCGCCCTGAACGGCCCGAGGCAGCGTGAGGGCCCAGAGAGGGCCGGGGACACCTCCATGGCGGCCCTGATGGACCGGGGACGCCAGGTTCTGGTGGCGGTCCCGCGGGACTCCCCAGAGACGCCGCAGGGAGAGGACATTAAAAACCGGGACATCTGTTCACCATTGAGCCGCGACCCATACCGACGTAGGCCTGGGGAGGCTCCTCCGAAGCTAAAAGTATGAGGTGAGATAGAGACTAACGCACAATGAGAACACCCCCAACATGTGAGGAGCACATCACCTCATGAATGGGAACTCTATAAGGCCTCAATCAAGAATGACCCGCAGATTGGGACTATCACTCAAACATTGAACCAAGCTCAACGGCGCCGTGGGATAGAGGACGGCTCCCCGATATGCCCCCCCCCTCTACCTCTCTTGGGGAAACATCTGAGCTGGGGCCGTGTCCCGGGACGGAGAGGGGACGACTGGGTCTCCTTCCACCTGGGACCACAGAGTGTCCGACTGGTACGAACTGAGGTCTGGAAGTTGCTGTTGCCCCCAGGGCCCCCGTGGGTCTGCTGGGCACGGATGGACGCTGTGAAGCTGACCACCAAACTAAAGTACTCCTGACCCCCCAAACCGCAATACGCCATCAACACCCGAAGATCTTATGGGAACAGAATCCCTTTGACACCACTATGGGCAAAGATAAACCAACGCAGCAGACAACGGCACAGACGCGTATGGACCAATTTACCACAGGTGCCACTGGGTCTCGGACCGACGACCACGCTCCGGGCCGAAACGGCGAACCACGAACAACATCTGAAGACCTAGCGACAATACTCCAAGCGATCCAGACATCCCAGGCGGCTGTTGAATCTAAAATAGGAGAAGTCAGGGTAGACGTGGCCTTGGTCTGACAAAATCTCCGGAACGCCACAGCCCGACTCATAGAGGCTGAATCCAGGATCTCCACGGTGGAAGACGAAGTGACCGCTCTCAAAACCCAAGTCGCAGCTCTGGCGGCCCGCACCTCTGACCTACACCGGAGAGCTGAGGATGCTGATAACAGATCTAGACGCAATAACCTCCGTGTGGTGGGCCTTCCTGAAGGCACATCGGAGTCCTCGCTGGCCCAATACTTGGAGGACTGGATCCGCTCCTGGATGCCGACTGACTGCCTCACGCTGTGGTTCACGAATGAACGGGCCCATAGGGCACTGCAGTCGAGGCCTGCTCCGGGCTCCCCGCCCAGATCGGTGATACTCCGTCTTTTTAATTTTAAAGACCGGGATGCAGTGCTACAAGAGGCACGTGTGAAGGGCGATCTCACATGCAATGAAACGAAGGTCCTACTCTTCCCAGATTACACGAGAGAGGTTCAACAACAAAGGCGCTCATTCACTGAGGTGAAACAAAAACTAAGAGCTATGGATGTCCAATACCGCCTTTTGTTTCCAGCAAGACTCTGTGTTATTTATAAAAACAAGTCTCACTTTTTTTACCACCCAACCCCGGCCTGGACCTGGCTGACGGAGGAAATCCCCCTGGGCCGTGGTACAGAAGGGGCCGGGTCCCAGAGGGGGCAGCACCCCGAAAGACAAGGAAGCCAGCGATCCGACCGACGCCGTCGCACGCGCTCGAGACGGCGCAGAACACTAGGGGGTGCCTCCCCCGTGGGGTCGCGGCCCGGGGACCGCCAGACGGGGCCGCAGAGCCTGGGTTCTGACCGAGAGGCTAGGCGTGCTGAAGGAGACCCGGACACACCGGGGAAAGAGGGCGCCCATTCGGGACCCCCAGTTGACACAGACCTATCTCGTAGTCCAGTGCTGTGACTTCACCGGCAAGACATCTTCTAGGCAGACAGACATTGCAGGGCAGGGAAGTACTGGGTTACACCTAAACTAACTTACGAATGCTTACAGTGTGTTACTTAGAACAGATCCGGAAATATGGATGGGTCCACCACCTCCGCCACCACCACCCTATCAATTGGAGTTTCATCACACTAGTTGCAAAGTGGGATGATGTATAAGGGTGACAGATGCTTCTGGGGAGAAGTATGGGGAGGGAGGGGAGTTGGGGGGATTGGGCGTTTTGTCCTAGTTCTAAAGGCCGAAGTTAGGATGTTTAAAGTAAGATGTCTTTTTTTTTTTATGTCAAGCACTCATAGTAGGGAAAATAGAGTTTCTACCGACATTAAAAAACCGTGTGCCCCCCAAGTTCAGACACCTAAAAACCAAGAGTCGGGGGAGGCCCTAGGAGCCACAATACAGCCTTTCCACACACATATTCCCATGAATCAGACACAAGTAATCTCCTGGAATGTTAATGGTCTCTTGGACAAAACTAAACGCACAGCTATGTTTACATATACACACCGATATAAACCCGAAATACTCTTGTTGCAAGAGACCCATCTCTTGGGAGACAACTGCCCCTTCCTGACGCGTAGAGGCTTTGACAGGGTATACCACGCTGGGTTCACTCGTGGCTCGAGAGGGGTGGCTATATTATTACATTGGTCGTTCCCCATGACACACATCCAGGTGCGAAGAGACCAGCAGGGGCGCTACATAGCCATTACTGGCAAGATTGAAGGGAACATGATCAATGTGGTCAGTGTCTACGCCCCCCTGCCACTAGCCCAGAGAACCCTCAAAGACCTCTCCCAGCTACTTCTTGAACTACCACCGGGACTCACGATGGTGGGCTGTGATTTTAACGCTACCCCAAACCCAGCTATGGATGTAGCTGGTCCGCTCTCCACACACAGACACACAGCAGCGGCAGGGCTCACGGGGTGGCTCTCTGCAACGGGGCTCTGTGATGCGTGGCGGTTGTGGCACCCAAGACGACGTCAGTTTACCCACACCTCAGCAGCCCATGGCTCTCAAGCCAGGATAGACCTGATACTGCTCCCGAGCTCAGACTGTACAGCCCTCTCCCACATCGAGATCTTGACACGGGGAATCTCTGACCACGCTCCACTTAGATTTATAATAGGTCCAACACAGTCCCGGACCCACCCAGTGTGGCGGCTAAATGCTTGGTATCTCCAAGACACAAGTTACACCGATCAGCTGCGTAGGGCAGTACAAGATTACTTTGACCTAAACGTAGGGTCCGTTACTTCCAAGGACACCCTATGGGCGGCGAGCAAGGCAGTGCTGAGAGGCTCAGCAAAGAGCCTGATACGTAACCGAGAACGCACACAGGCCCAACATATCGAGCGGTTAGAGCTCCAGGCCAGAGACCTCGAGAGGGAGGATGAAATCCACCCAAGTGAAAGGGTAACATGACAATTAGTCCTAACCAGGGAGGAGATTAGGGACCAATCTCTGGATGCGGCAAAGCACATGTGGAGGGCGAACTTGGCGAAAATCTATGGAGGGGGAGACAAAACGGGGAAAATGTTATACTGGCTGGTATCACATCACCAGGCCTCCAGGATTGTCCCCGAGATCCAAGACAGGGAGGGAAATCTTGTAACGGGGCATGCAGAAATAGCAAACGCCTTTGCCATATATTATCGATCATTGTATCAGGCATCGGACAAGGTGGACCTAGACCTGGCCCGCCATCTATTAGACGGCACCTCCCTCTCCCGACTACCAGTGGCAGAGGTGCGAATCCTATATGAACCCATCACCGTAGAAGAAATACATACAGCTATCTCAACACTAGGCACCGGGAAAACCCCAGGCCCAGACGGATTCCCCGCAGAATATTACAAAGCCTTCAAGGAAGAGTTAACACCACATTTACTAAATCTCTTTACAGAAATAGAAAATAATGGCACCTTCCCACGAGAATTGGATGCCGCCACCATTGTGGTAATACCTATGACCCAACCCCCCTCACTGCGCTGTGCCGACTACAGGCCAATCTCACTGATAAACACTGAAGTTAAGATCTTTGCCGCCATCCTCGCTGCCCGTCTTAAGAGGGTTCTGCCCCACCTAATACACCCAGACCAATGTGGATTCATGGCCTCTTGCAGCACCAGACATTGTATCCGTCGATTGCATGTGGCTTCGGACGGGCGTCATAGACTGCCCCGAGACCTCGCCCTTTTACTTATCGACTTTGAAAAAGGATTTGACTCGGTAGATTGGGGATTTCTCCTGCTGGTGCTCCGCCGCCCGGGCCTGGGCCCGAGGTTCTGCCGTCTAGTACAAGCCCTGTACGTTAACCCCACTGCCCGGGTGCAAATTAACGGGACTCAGTCCTCAACATTAGAGATCCACTGAGGCACGCAGCAGGGATGTCCCTTTCCCCCCCTTCTATTTACCCTAGCTATCGAACCCCTAGCCCAGATGATCAGGTCCGACTCAATATACCGAGGATGGAACTGGGGGCATACACAGGAAGACAGAATATCGCTCTATGCTGACAACGTCCTACTATACATGGAGGAACCCAGCACAACGGGTCCACGCAGCATTGAAATATTGCGGTGTTATGAGCAGGCCTCGGGACTGAAAATTAACCCCACCAAGTCAATACTGATCCCACTGGCAAGCTCTAGAGACTGCTTTGACTGGCAAGATAGGATTCCCCTGCGCAGACTCAGCTTCAAATACCTAGGTATATGGGTATCCCTACTGCCCGAGATGACATGGGCCAAAAACCTATCACCGCTGTTGACACACATCAAGAGGGACCTGCAGAGGTGACACACCCTACCGCTAAACGTGATGGGCCGTGTAGCCCTATACAAAATGATGATCCTGCCACGACTCCTATATATCTTCCAGAACTTTCCACAACCTATCCCCCGCTCCTGGTTCAGGGCACTAGACAGCGCTACAGGGCTATTCCTATGAAGAGGAGCCAGACACCGAGTAGCGGCTCATCACTGTAAAAGAGGAACATATGATGGAGGCTTGGGCGCCTCAGACCCCTACCTATATTACTTAGCTACTCAATTAATAGTAATTCATGACTGGTTTAATGGGGGATGGGGAGACCCAGCCTACCGGGTGGAACTGGAATTCCTGGGATTCCCACACCTCCTAAATGTTATGTACGGGACACTCCTCCCGCAGGGGACCGGAGAAGTAACAAAAGCGGTCTTCCTGGCATGGCACGCTGCCTTGAGAACAACCTGTTGGAACGCTGTTATCACTCGGCAGACCCCCCTGTGGCAAGGGAAATGGCTAAGTGCTACAGCAGCACTAAGGGGTTTCACAGATTGGGACCTGATAGGTATCTCCCTGGTAGGGGATGTTTGGTCTGGAGAATCCATGAAATCATTCCAAGACTTGCAAAGGGAGTTCCAACTCAACCCAACACAATTTTTTAAATACCTCCAACTTAGACACGCCCTAAAAGTTCACCTACCAACAACGGGCCCCATCCCAGAATTCAACACATTAGAGGCTAAATTAACTATGGGGAACCTGGGGGGGGAGGGCATTTCCCAAATCTATAAAACACTGATAAATAACACGCCCGGTGACCTGGGGGCCACTAAAACTAAATGGGAATCCTGGATCGGCCCCCTGGATGAGACGGAATGGAGAGAAGCCATGATGGCACCCAGGTCATTGGCAATATCAGCCAGACTCCGCACAGTACAAGTCTACTATTTACACAATGCCTACCTAACACCGAATAGGCTGCACCGAGCGGGCTTGCGATCCTCCTCCCAATCCCCAAGATGCCCAGATGGGCCTGCAGATTTTTCCCCCATGGTCTGGTCCTGCAGAGTGATAGGACCCTTCTGGGATGGGGTGCTCCGGGAATTAGGTGCAGTCCTGGGGAAGACGATACAGAGTTCTGCAAAAATGGTCTTGCTGGGAGTAATGGATGAAATGGGTGAACCACGGGCACATCGGGCTTTAGTGGCCACGGCCCTGTTGATTGCCAAAAGAGACATAGCCGCAGCCCGGAGGTCTCCCGAAGGCCCATCACTACGAAAATCAAGAAGGGGAGTTGACTGGTGTGTGAGCCAGGAAAGAGTGGTTTACGAATCTAGAGGTTGCCCCCGAAAATTTGAAAAGATATGGGGGAAATGGATGGACATGATGTAGTAGATGGTAATGGGGACGGGCATTACACTATAAATATAGTAGTATTGAAACGTATACTAAGGTCCACCCTCTGGCTCGAACTTTCACCTCAATGCTGTTGCTACCTGGGGAACACAACTTTAACCATAAAGGCAATTGTGATCAATATTGCTACCATAGACCCTAACCCTTGTTGCAATGTCATAACGTTTTATGATCACTCTGTCCAAACTGCTCGTTGTGCTTATATATTTTATTATTTTGTTCACTGCTTCCTTTTCTTAGAAAACAATAACATTTGTTTATAAAAAAAAAAAAAGTGGAGTTAGCACCTTTCTGATAGAACCTTGGGCCTTGTCCAAACTGGCGAAGGTAGAAACAAATATTGAATGTTCCTTTATGAAGGGGTAACCCAACAGCAAATCCAGGGCCCCCGGACCTGATTCAGAAGTAGCGAGGACTGCCAATTTGGGTATATCTCCATCAACACTGAGCGGCGACGCTCCGAAGATATGGCGCAATTGGCGTTGCCCAGGAGAAACAAAGCGCTCGTTGAGCCCAACCCACAAGAACGTCAGGGTTGAAGGGTTCGCCTGACTCCTTGGCCTGAAAAGTCAGTTCTAAAAACTTTGATAACGGACCTGAGACGTCCAACAATTTGTCCTGACATCCACGCCGGGCGTGATCAATACTCTTCTTTGGGTCCTTGGCAGATTTTTTGTGGACAGTGACCAAAGTAGGGTCCAGAGGGGGTTTCAGTCACCTTGGAGGGAAAATCCGGCCTGGAGCATTCAGACCGTAGCCTGGAGCGAACCTCCTTGTGGGAGCTATGTCTAATGTGGGATACCACATAATCCGCCACTTCTGGTGGAGACAACTAAAGTGAAGACATGGGTGTACAATCGCTTCCAGCTCAACCGTCAGGACCCTAGGCGTAGGAGCTTCCTGATGATGAGCTTTCTTTTTGCGCTTGCGAGGGGAATCATCTCCCTGCTCGGGGGAGTGTTCAGAAGAAGAAGAATTTGAGTCACATGTGCTCTTCTTTCGTGAACCTGAATTATAACCATGTTCCCTTGCCATATTCCTAATAAGGCCTTCAAAGTCCGCGGAATGCAGATAGAACTCTACTTAGAGGTTTAGGTATTTGTGGAAGGGAAGGTTCCAAAAAGGGTTGAAATGCCTGACAGGGCTACCCAGCCTTGTTGCTCCACAAACCCCAAAAGGTGGTGCTTAATGGGCTTAATAGCTTGTGCTAAGGATTGATTAACAGAATAACGCACTCCTGCGTCAAGAGCATGTACCAATTCCAGTACAAAAGAACCCGCTGGTTCCTCCAGATAATACCCATCATCGGCTTGGTCTTCATAGCCAGCCATACTGTAATACAGCAGAAAGAAAGAACCCCAGAGGAGTCGTAGTAATAATAAGGATAATAATAATAAAACAGGGCACGCAAAAAGTTTTGATTTAGGACGTGGAGGGAGCTGCCCTGTGTGCAGAAACACCTTTAGTGCAGGCCCAGCCTGAGTAATAATTATTTGCAACCCCAGAGTTCAGGCCCTGGGGTGTAGATGGGGAGCTAAGCCGGTGTACATTTATTTAGAAGCACCTTGTGCTTAAATCAATAAACGCTCCAAGTCACAAGCATGTAAATATAAAACTCTTTGAATTTCTGAAAATAAATAAATAAATAAACGCTCTAGACAACGAGCGTGAAAAGTAAATAATATTTCCAACAATCGATTGACTTTCCAAAGACGCTCAGGACACGAGCGCTTAATAATGAGGCCCCTCTGGGCAGAGAAATAGAGCGTGGGCTCTTGAAAGACGCTCAGAGACGAGCGCTTGAATAATTAGGCCCCCCAGGGCAGGGAAAAAGAATTCAGGCTCCGGGCATGAGCGGTTGAGTAAATATGCCCCCGGGACTAATAAAACAAATCCCTGGAGCTGGCACAGAGACGCGCGACAGCAGGATATAATCAGCGCGGACTCTGGTCGGCAAATAAACGCATTCAGCACACGCTGCGAATATGTTAAAAACCGGCAATAAAAAAAGAGAACTGCATCGAGCGCGCAAGTCCTCGCTCCCCAGCTCCCACTCCACACAATGAAAGCGAGCCGAGCGGCTGCTTTGGGGAGGGAAACACCGCTCCCAAATTAGATTATAAGTAAAAACAATACCATGCATAAAAAACGTCAATGAATCACTTAACTGGCTGTGAAGCAGCAAAGAAAGAGGAGTGGTTGGGTGTGAAGCATCTCTTAATAGGCCTCCTCCTCTATGGTTATCACGTGACATATCATCAGTGTTGGGATATGTAGTTTTTTGTTTTCCATGGTTTTCATTGGCTGCTGTTAAATAAAGAGAATGGAAAGAGAAGCATAATCTGAGCCTCCGGTCCTGACATAGAATTAAGTGCTGTGCCCAGACTCACTGACTGCTGAGAAGACACCGGGACTCGAGCTTGGCTTCCCAGGCAGCAGCTCCGGCCATAAAGCCACATCCTCTCCACTACACTCACACTTCTCCCTCTTCCTTTGTCCCGTGGCCAAAACTCTATTTTTTAAATTTTGTTTATAGTGCTACGCCACGAGTATTGAAGTGCCTTACCTAAGCCCATTTGCAATGCAGAAGGTCATGTTTTTTTAAGTACAGTGAGATTATGGGCACGATTTAGATCTGGGCGGCGGGAATACTCCCTCACAAATGGGTATCACGATACCCAATAGGATTGTCACAGGCGGACGGAAATCTGTCACGTTTGTGACGGAGTATTCCCAACCGTCCAGATCTAAATCAGACTCTATGTGATTTGTCCAGTATCACAGGCTGCTGAGAGGACTCGGGACTCAGGCTTGGTTTCCCAGTTGGCAGCTTTGGTCATAACGCTACATTCTCTGCTCTACCCCTACATCCCCTTCCCTCCTGTGGCCGAAACAACTCCAGGGCACTCTTCCCACCCCTTTCCTGACCCCCCCATTACCCACACTCATGAGTCGTGCGTCCCTGCCTCTCCATTAACCCCCTGCTTTCCTGTACACTTTTGGAAGATTGGTTGTCAAATGTCAGGAAGAGCGTTTTTTTCAAGTTAAGAAATGCACTCTTTGGTATCAGGCACCCAGCTGGCTGGGAGCCTAGTGTCACTGGACACGGACAGGTCACAGACTGACTTTGGCAGAGTGTCCAGTTGTGACAGACCAAGACCGAGTGCTGTTTTTGTGACAGACATGTTCTGACTGCTGTAAAAATACTTGCAAGTTTTGGATTTTACAATTGTAAAAATAAATTAACTGCAACATTTGCCATTCCGGGCCCCCAAACTCTGGTGGGTTAGGTGAGGGGGTATGTTTAAATTAACATCTTGGTTAGGGGAGGGGAGTCTGTCTAAATTAACATCTTGACCAACACTGACTATCTTACTGCAAAGCCGACAATCTGCTAGTAAAGTTGATCACCACGCAACCAAAGCAATCACCTTGTAACCAAACAGTTCTGCACCCTGGCTACAATGCTGACAACCTATCAACAACTATGGAACAAGGCCAATGATTTTGAAGAAAGACCAGTCATCTCACAGTGATGCACTATATAGCAAAGCCAATCTCCTTCCGGTAAGGATTGTCCACCTTGCAACAATGTTCACAATCCCTCACCAGAGCCAACAACGTAATCTATGGACAAAAACTAAAAACTTGTCTTCTTACTTATTTCTTCAAATCACAACTCCAGGAATGTAGTGAGCTGGCGCAGTTCAAAGAGCTATGCTATAATGTTTTTGTTCATTCAGCTGTTGCCTATTCCTCCTGTAGACAACTCCTCTGCACACCACCTCTTGCACCACATGCCCAGCTATCAAACCACTACTGCGTCATTGAGAGAGATGCAAGAGCATGAAAGTTAGAGAAAACTAGTGCAATTTTGAAATGCAAGGCCAAACAAAAAGGTTGGTTGGTCCAACCTACTATTCAACAAGAAACAAGATGAGCTCATGAAGTCAGATCTAGTGCATTCTTTATTAATATCTTTCACAATTCAAATGCAGGTGGTGTTTTGCAATGCAACCAGCACTTGGTAAGATAAAGAGCCAAGGGTGGACTCTCAACCTTAAGGGAAATTGAAACATCTTTGTGTTATCAGAACTCCTGGCCTAAATTGAATGGAGGTTCCTAGTGGCCTTTTACAGTATGTTCTAGTTAGATTCTGAATTTGCTCACATAGAAATTCAACACTTATGGTTATCTCAAGTAACTACAACTTTCGCCCTCATGTAGCTATAACTCGCGCCCCACCATGCGCAGTTTTCTATTCATTAACTTGACTGCTAATGTTATATTGATATTTTTAATGCTGTTATAAATGATGTCATGAGTGCTGTAATATCTGGGGTAATTAGCAGTACATGGCGAGGGTGCGAATTATAGTTACCTTAGCAACGATGTATAGTTACTTGAGATAACCCTAACTATAACTGCGGAATTTTTATGGTTTTGTGCGAATAAATTCAGAGCCTAACTTTAACCTCCCTGTAACCTTTGTTTTTTTCAGTACATTTCTATGTTTTTCTAATTCTATTTCCTAACTATAACACCCCCATAACCTTTGTTTTTCAGTGATTTTCTATGGTTTTAAAAAAAATGTAAAGTAATTATGATTACTTCACATTAATCCAATCACTGCCATGCATGTCCTTTGGCCGTGCACGGAAGCGGTTGGCTGCAGGGCCTGGCCGTGTGGCATACCCCATATACCCACTCAACCCCACGCCACTCATGAAGTGCTTCTTTGTTTCGTGGAGATGAGATTATATTCCTGTGCATCAAGAAAACATCTCCAAAATCAGTGGGAAACACGCTTGGGGAGTTCTTTTAATAGGCTGTCCATCATCCTGGGAAAATGGCACGAAGATGTTGCATACCCCTAATGTTTATGGGGTGGGGCCAAAACTGTGGGGTTTCTAGGCCATTTTTCATACTTGTAGTTTTCAAGAGTGAGAACACAATCTCGGGTCACAGCAGCATATAACAAGAAAGAAACCACTAGTCACAGTCACTACATGAGATATTGCACTTGAAAAAAGCAAGGATGTAAACACCTCCATCAAGGTTTACCAATAACTTTTCAAGAAGGAACTGAAGAGAAAAAAACACTTGCTTTGCCTTGACTATGCACAGGAAATTAGGATGATTAGTACTTTAAAGAAGTGGAGCTTGAACTTAGGCATCTGCTTTGTTTATATTTGTAAGTGCTTCCCATTGGGTATTGATTTCTGTGTAATGAGCATCATGCCAGAATGAATCCTGCCCTGTGTATTTATACGAGAAGAGGCCACTGTTTTGGGCAGAATGCCTACCCAACTGGAGTACTTTCTACTGGCTAATTAGGAAGTGCTACCTCGTTTAGAAAATGTATAGTGCATCTCCTACACTACAGCTGCTAAAAGTTGCCAAACTAATGTATCCAGTGACCTTGTTTATCTGTAAGTTTGCCAGTGTAATTGTTCCTCGAGCGTTTTAATTAGATAACTTTTCTAGGTGAAACTGCAGAGAAAACACACAGGTGTTTTTTTTGTTCAATCTTGTAGGGCACCATGCGGGAGCCTCAAGGCCCCATGGTCTCAGCCAGCTCCCCCCTCCTGTGGGAGCCCATATATCTCCCTCACGCCGGAAGCTGCTGGAAATGCGGCTCCCTGCATGTGGGAGCAATACTTTAATCTATTTCCCTGCCCATATCTCTGTGGGCCGGGAAGAGATGAAAACTCTGCTTCCAGCAAGCAAGAGCATTTTCACAGCTCCCCCTTGCTGGAAGTGGAATGTTTGCTTTTGCTTGGTGGGAGCTATAACAGCTCCCACCAAGCAAAAGTAAACACGTATCTCACAAGGCTGAACACCTCTGGAGATAGCAGGATCTGGCCCAGGGGAGTGGCAGTGCCCAGGGCCATAAATGGCTCAATGGGGGGGGGGGGGGGGGCATGTGCCCCCCTTCTTTCTTTAGCATGGGCTGGCCTGGGGAGGTGGTGGTCATCAGGGCTGTTTATGGCCCTGGGAGGGGGGGGGGGACATGCAGCCCCCTCCTTCTTTTAAAATGAGAAAATCGCCCCAGGGAGTTTGTGGTCCCTGGGGTCCGTGCGGACTCTCTCTTTAATATTCATTTTAGCCCTTGGGAGGTGGTGGTACCTGGGGCATGTGGGTCTGCGCGCCGCCAACAATTTTTTTTATGTAGCCCCAGGGAAGTGGTGGTGCCCGGGGCGAGGCCCGCGTACCCCCCTGTATATTTGTATTTGTAGCTTGGAGGGCCACGCTTGTGTTTTTTTCTCCTGACAAATCAGTAGATAGACATACTTTTTTGCCCTGGGTGGGTCCTAGGTGGACTCCAGGAGCAAGGCTAGGTGGTTAGGTTATTCCTACCTTGCCCCCTTTTTTTATATTTTCTTTGGGACTCAACTGAAATCGAGTGCAAAATGGAAGCCAACACTCCCTGGTTGAAGTGTTAGCAGCCAATCAGATATGAGCATGGGGAGTGTTGGATCCACAATGGTCCACATTCCTAGATATCTACATTTCTTTTTCCTTTAATATATTTAAAACTACTGAAAGGATTTACACTAAATCCCAAAAAAGCACAATCTGTGCACCAAGAGTTAGCTTCTGGCAAAATTTTGGACCGCCATTTATTTCAGCCCTCGCTTGATGAATCACCTGAAACTTCCCGACAGCCGCTGAAGTGAGTGTCAAACTAGTTTGTGAATATTCGTCAACTGGCAAAATATATATATATATATATATATATATATATATATATATACACATACATATATATATACACATATATATATATATACATATACATTAAATACTGGTGGTCGCCAGTAAGTAGTTATGTTTAGGACCTAGTTTCCACAGGAAAAGCATTTGTTATTTTGCCAATAACTTTGGCAGTGTTTGAAGAATCATCACAACATTTTCAAAACTAATACAGCAGTGGGTTCAGCTGCTGTTTTTGAAGTTTTGGGGTGATCTGTCAAGCACTGGCCAAGAAAATAAGGGAGGGAGCCCCAAATTGTAAAATAGGATATAAGGTGTTAGAGTAGAGATACCATGACCCCATTGGAGTAATGTAGGGGGAACCCTCATGGGCATGAAATTGCCCCAAAGCGCCTTTTTTGGGTGTATGAGGATCCTTTGCAGCGCGCAGCGCTGGTCCCTGTATGAATCCGCAACAGATCCACAGATTCAAAGCCCAATGAAAAAAAATCCACTCACTCACCACTCCCGTCTGTGGACGGCCATAGGCTGTGGCCGCGTGGGATTGGCTGCACGCTAGGCCCCGCAGACAACCCCCACCACACATGCAGCATGGGGCTGGGTGTATGCAGAGACACACTCCTCATATCTGAAAAGCTAAGTCGGAGTTGAAGAAACTGACTGGGATGTCTTGCTTCTGAATATTTGGATGAAAACATCTAAAATTAAGTAGGGTATCCCTGGCTGTAGGGTTATTGTACAGATCCACCCAGAATTACTTTCTCTGTGTGCAATCTATTTATCAAGGAATTCCAACTTTTCTCTCCTACTGTTGGCAGTACATTTCAAGTTACTGTCATAGAGATTGATCCATTCAGTCAATTCCTCATGCTGCTTTCAGTTCATCATATTTAAATAACTGATGGGTAGTCACACTAGTCTATGTCCATTAACCTGCATTTGAGTGGAGGAAGATATAAGAGGGAGAAAACTGAAAAATATATTTGTAGCTTAAAAAGGTAGTATTCTGACTTTGAAATCTTAGTTTGTGTGCTCCAGAAGCAACAAAACCAAAACCCACTGTCCTGCTTCAAGTAGTGTCACAAAACGTGTTGGCGAGTACCGCTTAATCTTCTGAGCCTCTAATGATGGTAAACTGAGTGGCATGGGGGTTGAACCTATTGGAATCAATGAGAATGACAGTTTTGTTTTGCAGGTTGAGGGAGATGATCCCACTGTAGGTCAAGGAAGGTATTTTCTTTGACTGAAGGGCAAATAGAAATACAAGGGTGGTGACACCCTTTAAATGAGGGCGAGTCGAGAGGTATAGTGTTAGCACAGGTAGCTGCCTTGAATACAGCAAAAGGAAACCCCACCATTTAAAAAAGGGTCTGCGTTCCTAGGGGATCTTCCCTAATCCTGGATGGGGATCTGAGCTAAAGAATAAATAAAAAAGATTGTAAATAAAGTTTACCTACTGATTGACACTTTACTGGTCTGTTCTCACCAAGGTCTTGAACAAATGGTCTAAATTCCAGCGGTAATAGATCTTTCCAAGTAAATTAAATCAGCTCAATCACAATGCAGTGATCATATTGTCACTGATTTTCAAAGATAGTCAGATACTTTAGTGCCTATACAAGCTTAAATTGTGTCTCAGATTTTGGTTTCATAGTTTAGGCCTTGGGATTATTCAATCAAATACTGGCAAACGCTTGAGACAAAAGAAGCTCATTAAAGCATCAAGGTAGAAGCACTCCAGTCACTGAGAATCAAAAAGTGACCAAGTTTGAGGGTAAAACCTTGAACCAGTATGCTGCAGCACACCTAGCCTAGTGTCAAAGCGATCTTGGCTGTAAAAGTATCCAGCTTTGCCCCGATAAGAGCTTTTGGCCCCAAAACTTACAGCTTCAGCAGGAATTCAACAACATATCTGACTCTGAGGGGCCTGTGTCTGCATCAGCCTAGAACCTTCCCATGCTGTGAAGAGTTTGAGTTTCCAAAAATGTTGTAAAAACTTTGACAAGTTTGACCAGCGTGTTGTACCGGTCCTTGGCTCTGTCGTGCTGGCATAAAAATTACACCTAGGTCCTAGTCAACTGAGTACAGTGACATTTTACTATTTCTATGCCATTTGTGATTTAAAACTTAATCTCTAGTTTCCCTTATTTGATTTTTTTCTTTTAGATGTCTCTTTGCTTATTCATTTTTTGAATTGTATTCTTTTGTTTTCTTGACCTTAAAATTGTACTGCTTGAACTTAAATCTATTTCTCTGGGATAATTTCCTGCTATTTGGGCATTATTCGGCACTGAGCAGAGTTTCACTGAGATCTGTGTTGAGGCCTAACTGGGGTGTGTTTATTACGTTGGTAAGGGTTCCCCTTCCCAAATTAATAGCCCAATTTCTGATATTCTGAAACAAAAATAATATATGATTTCACCATCAGTCCCGCTATTACAATGCTCGCTCACTGTGGGTATATTGAAGCTACCAGGAATTTTAACAAAAGCCAATCTACAGGAATTGCATAACAACAAGGATTGGTTAAGATACAGATTGTTAGGACTGCACAGAATGCTATTCATGAAAAACCTTTAGTGCTTTTTGGAGGCCTTTTTTGTGGACGTTCTGTGTGACTTCTGTATAACATCTGCTGAGTTTACATGGATTTCCCTTATTTGCAGCACTTATGGTTCAGTCTTCCTATAAATACTTGTAAGGTCTGAGGAAAGGCAACTATATTAATATTTAGAAAATAAGAAGAGGGAAATGAGGCAAACCCCATACTCCAACCTCACCGTCCACATATAACCTGAGAACCAAGGACTTCGCAGCTAATATGTTACAACCTATGAACTTCTACCTCCTCCACACATGCTTTGGCATGAGGATAAAGCAAATGGGAGGAAAGATGTATAGCAGTTCCCAAGGCCAGATAATTCATAGTTTGTTGCACCCCACACACTTTTCTTGGGAAACCTACTTCAGCACCTCAGCAACTTGATTGATACTGGAGAAATATGGGGCTAGATGTACGAATAAATGGTTGCAAAATACTAGTTGCAACTTGCAACCAGTATTTGGTGACCAGAAATGATATTTTGCGAACTGACCTACCGTAATAGGTCAGTTTGTAATAATGTAAAATCATAATGGGTCACAATATAACCTATCTCATGAATTTTAAAGAGGTAGGTCGCAAATCGTAACACACTATAATTGGAGGCTGTCAGATTGCCTTTCAAAGGGTCATGAGGCACACAGGAGTGACTGGGCCCACAAGTGGTGGTTAAGGCCTTGTACCCCTGATGTCCTGGGTCCCGGCCCACCGTGGATACCAAGCAATTGGGCCAAGTACCCCTTCTGCAATTGACTCTCAGTGGTAGTTATGGTCGAGCAGTCAAGGCTCTCTCAGAAAGAGATGTAGATACAGGTCATTGAAAACGATTCATAAATCAAAAGGCAAACAGTACAAACAATAGATCAATGTCCAGTCAAATACTTGCTTTTGTACGAAAAATAGGTATTTTATTACTAACTCCACACATGCAAAGGTATACAACATTTAGAAAAAACGTTCAAAAGCAACAACGCAATCCCCTTTGAGGTCGGGGCTGTGGTAGTTGTCAGGCAAATCCCTGTCCCACCCTCCTTTGTGTCATGTGTTCAGTGTTATTCCCCATTCCCTGGTGGCTACATCCAGGGAATGTGTACTATTCAGGGATGTGGAATTCCTATCGCCCGATGCCGGGACATCTTGTTTGGGGTCAAGGGCAACAAGTTTTTATGTTTACTTTGTCCTTGGGACAAGTAGGCCCAACCCCCTGCAGCACAAACCCTTTGGCTGCCTGTTTACAGAGAGTGGAACTCTCTGCAGTTGAGGTAATGTGTTTCCAAAAGATAATGCTGTTCGAACTTGTATTTATGGCTCATTATTTGAAAGCCTTCATTATTAGGGTGAGTGCTGTAAATAAATGTTTTAAGGTCACACTTCACTACTGACGTTGGTTCCAGTACAAAAAAAAACAAAAAAACGTGTGCACACATGTTTGAAAAGTTTAGGCTAAGAGGCTAAGTATAATGCTCCCAGAATGCTCTCTGATTATATGCAAATGAAGTGTCATTTAGTAAAATGTATTGATGCATGCTAGTATTTCCCAAAAATATTTCTAATGGAAAATCAGTGTAACCATTTTCAACACGATTATGGGAAGCATGAAAATAAACAAACACTGACAAAGCCAACTGATTTGACATATTTTGATAAGTCTTTTAGGTTTCATCAATGCGTGTCTTGTTTTGACATGGCTTTTGTAACACTTTATTGTTGTGGGAGCTACCAGGCCCTCAACATTGTAACAAACACTGGCAAAACCCCCCCAAAAAGTTTTTGAACTCTAAAAGCACACGTTGCCACCAGCGGCATAACAAAGGCCCCGCAGCCGCCCTCCAGGAGGCCCCTTCAGCACAACACCTGCCCTGAGTGAGTCTGGAGAGGGGGCTCCTCCATGTTCTTTGCAAAGGGGCACCCTCCAGTTTCGTTACGTCACTGATTGCCACTGTAGTTCCTGACACTGAACAAAACTACTTTGTGTGGCAATATGCTCCTTGTGGAAGAGCAGAATGTGATCACTCACAGTAAAGCCAGCCGAAAGAGAGAGAAATAGAAGTTTAATAAAAACAAAATGTCTTTGTTAACACCAGACCAAATTAGGGACCAAGACCCACATGTAGGTAGCTTTTTGCATGTCGCAAACAGCGACTTTCGCTGTTTGCGACATGCAAAAAGCACATTGCGATGCACAAACCCAGTTTTGCGATTCAGTAACCTGGTTACCGAATCACAAAAAGGGTTTGCGACTCGCAATTAGTAAGGGGTGTTCCCTTCCTAATTGCGACTCGCAGTGCAATGTAGGATTGTTTTGTGACCGCGAACGCGAATTTCAAATGGGTGCTAACACTTTCGCAAAAGGGAAGGGAGCCCCATGGGACCCCTTCCCCATTGTGAATGTCACTGTAAACATTTTTTCAGAGCAGGCAGTGGTCCTGCGGACCACTGCCTGCTCTGAAAAAATGAAACGAAAACGTTTCATTTTTCGTTTTTTTGTTATGCATCTCGTTTTCCTTTAAGGAAAACGGGCTGCATTACAAAAAAAAAAAAAAAAAAAACTGCTTTATTGAAAAGCAGTCACAGACATGGTGGTCTGCTATCTCCAGCAGGCCAGCATTCGCGGGGGGGGGGTCGCAAATTGCGAATCACAGATGGTGTCAAGGACACCATCCTACATTCGGATTTGCAGCTCGCAATTTGCAAGTCACAAATCTGAACCTACCTACATGTGGCCCCAAATTCTTAAAGAAAGTCACAAAAGTGCACCCATGGTATATGTCGTACCCCTATAAAATATTTGTGAACTGTATTTTAGCATGGGTAAATACGATGTGTAGATTTGCTCATGTGAAAATCTATTGAGCATTTGCAAGTTAATTTTCCCTCCAGCCACTTTCTTCCCAACCCTGGAAGAAGTTCTAATTCTGCCATTGTCAGGAGTAAATGTCCAACCTTTCTTATTATGGGAAAATATTAGAGAGAAGCTGGTAAAAATCTTTAAAACATGCAGGTTAGTAGGTTTGCAGACTCAAAGGCATTCCAGCCCTGGAACTATTGCTTACTGCTTCCTCCAGCCCCAGTATGCAGATCTGCAGAAAGGTGGCAAAATAAGGAAATTGCTACAGTAGGGATTGAAACTGCAAGTATTCAAGCCCTACTATGGTAGTAGCCCTGGCATAATCAGAGAGGCTATTAATTGCTGCCATAATTTGTCGCCACACTACATGGCACCAAAGGGACAAGTAGATCTTTTTACAGGACAAGTAGATTTGAGAAGCAACCTGTCCCCTGGACAAGTAGATATTTTAATAAATTCCACACCCCTGCTATTACGCTGTACTCAAAAGTTCTCCTTTGACTCTTCAGGTTTTAGTAAAAAATGTTATGGTGCCGTAGCACTGTTAACAGCGAGACCCCGGGGGCCCAACTTGCCCAGTTTACTTCTTACCCATTCTCGCATCCCAGAAGAATTCAGCAGTGCAGTAGGTGCCTGCAGCACAAACACCCACAAGCCTGGCTCTGCTCATAGAGGTCGGGTTTTTTGCGGTCCACGCAGCTGCTCCCAGTGGTGCAGGCTAGACCTGAGCGGTGCTGTCTGACACCTTCTCAGTTGTCCGAATAGTTCTCAGTTCATACAGTTACAGTAAGTTGTTTTTACGTAGCTCGGGGAGGGTGTTAGGGGGCAAAAAACTTCAGTTAGCTCCAGACTGGAGCACAATGAGTGTGCGTTGTTGTCTACAGCGCCCTTAGGAGCCCTAAGTACTCAGTCAGGGCAGTTCCCTCCCAGAATGGGTCCAACCCACAAAAAGGTTTCCTCAGTCTCCTTCATGCCACAACCCAAATCCCTTTGCAACTTTGGTACTAGCAGCCTCTCCTGGCATTTGAAGTTGCCACAGTACTTGACAGCATGGGTGCAGACTATCTTGGTGCAGCTGCCCACACAAAGATATTTACGGCTTTCTGCATTTCCGGAGGTAATAACTTTAATTGGTGGCCCCCTGTTGCATACAGGGTTATCGCAGTGCAGCTGTTAGTTGAGTCCTGCATGGCGCTTAACTCACTTGCTCAGTCTCTGCGGCCCTCTCCTACCAAATGGAAGTTGCCGAGCCGACAATGCACAGGGCAATAACCCGATCGGTGCACAGCCTCACACAGGGCTCCCCACTGAACTTCACTCCCTCCAACTCTTTCCTGTTCCTCATAGGGCACACTGGCCTTGGCAAGCAGGTATGAGCTGGTGCTCCATGCTCCAGGGCAGGTGATTTTGAAGTCCTAGGTGATGTCCCCTTACCCAGCAGGAAGACTAATAGGCTTTGCCCCAGGCCTGGTCACAGTCAGAAATCTCACACAGCCTGTCTGGTTGCTTGGTAGATGACAAATTTTGGGGCCTCAGCCTCCCCTTCCTTTAGTCCATTTCCAGAAACCCAAATCCAATTTAAGGTCTGAGTCTTTGTAGTTTTATGTTCCGGTTCTGCTTTTTTTGAAGTGGACACTTCTCTTTTTTGATCTTTCCTCATGAAAGATTGTCTGTCAAAGCAGGCAAGGCCCCGAAGCTGATGGTCGCATGACAAAAGTTGTGGGAATGACTGGAGTTCACACCTGGATGCCAGCAATAGTGATAAGTGCACCAAAAGGGTAATCCCAGACCCCACAGCCCTACTCTTTATGATTCCCTTGTCAGCCCCATTTCCTTTCCAGAGATGTATCCAGCCCCCTTATTTGTGATCTATCACTGATTTAAAGAGCAGTCTTTGGAAGTGTAGGGGATTATCTTCATTTTTTTCCGCCAGTGGGTATCCCACCCAGCTCACAGGAATGCAGCAATACACAAATCTGTCTCAGGAGTTTCCTCTCCTCCTCATTTCTTCACCAGACAGGCCTGGGCTTCCCAAAATCAAACCCAAGGTCCCCCATGTAATGTACCATAACAAAGCACACATACTCTACAGTACTGTTACCTCCATGCATTGGTCCTTATAGGTACACATGCATTCAGAACACACACTTGGTCTGCATGCACTGTTAACTAAACTAAAACGTTTCTATATTTAACCAGGGTGTGCTATTTACAATTACACACTGTCAGCATACACTCTTACCATGTGCACTGCACAACACTTCACCCTTCATGTATTGTACTTCACGCAAGCACACATGCACTCAGCACATGCTTTCATTTATCACACACTGCACAGCACTACATCTCTCATGTAATGTATTCCTCACAGTAATACATATACCCAACACATGCACTAACCACACATGCACTGCACAGTACTGTTCTATCCCAGTACTGGACCTTTCCCAGGCAAAATATATCCAGTGCAGGTGATGGCCTTCAATCACTATGAGGGTAGTGCTTTGGTGGCCTGTCCCGGTTGAGCAAGACCACAATCTGTGAGACAGGTCAATGCACACATGCATGATCCGTGTTCACCTCTGACAAAACAAATCAGCATTAGGGAGCCAGACAACTGTACAGTTGGGCACTCAGAGCAGAGGACACTATCTTTCATCATGCAGAGGACCTTTCTGCCCCAAAAGAGGCCAAGTCAGGGATAATGGCCTGCTTGTGTCATCAGAGCACTATGTCTGTGAACAGTGGCAAAGAAAAAAGAGCTGTATTTAAAAGGGAAAGTTTTTTTATGTTTGACAGTTCGCTGCAGTCCAACAGTGGTAGTTTGGACCACTTCCTAGTCCCAGCCAAAATTTTAGTTTTTTTAAATTCACACATTTGCGATCTGTTACTACTTCCTTTGATGTCTCTGCAACGTTCCAATGTTTTGCAGTCAGATTTCGGTAACATAACATTACTAATTCGGTATTTGGAAGAAACACCTACAACTTCCCCCTGCCATATACTGAATTAGCATCCATTCACAATCCCATTTTGGGAGTTGGCAAAACCTTGCTGACTCTCAAATGAGATTAATGCATTTGAAAAAGGATTTTGATGGTCACAAACAGCAAATCAAAGCAGTTTTCGAAAATAAAAAAGTGTAGTATATTTGGCCCTAAATTTGCAGGAGTCCTGAATGTCCTGCTTATATCCTGGACCAAAAAGGCACTCATTATTATCTCTTTAGAGGAAGGTAGCACACTGTTTGCTGTATCCGCTGTAGAGTTGCCCTTGCCTCATGTGAACAGGTCTCATGAAGAACCGATCATGGCCCAACAGGCCAAAGTGAATGGCAACTCTGCCAAGTGAAGGTATTAAGTCAACCCTTGCAGGTTTATGTAGGCTTCAATTACTATATATGTATCCTTATGAGCACAGATTGAAAAGCATAGTCTACTATTGTCAACATCTACCACATAAGGATTAGTGGCATCATAGGTGGCATGAGAACAATGATTTGAAACAAGAATTGTAGGAGGAGATGCTGAACGCTGTAGGAGGAGATGCTGCACGCTGTATGCTCAGATGCAGAGGGGTGTGGCCCCAGCACGGAGCTCAGAGCGGAGGGGTGTGATGCACGGGGCGGCCTCTAGCCCCTAGCTCAGCTCAGCTCAGCTTCTCCTCAGCCCCCCAGCTCTCCAGCTTATAGGCCTCTGGTGGCCACAACCACGGGGAAGACTGGGAACACGTGGAGGCATGGAGGGCGGCGGCATTAGTGCAGTAAGCATGGAACAACCCCCCAAGCACCTTAAAAAATGGCCAGACTGGGCCCCAACTCCAGCCCCAGGCCCCCGTCAGGCCCGGCTGTGGGGAGGCAGAAGTAGGAATGAAGCGTGAGGGAGATCCGAGAGACCATTTCCTCCTTCATGCAAGAGGAGGAAGGAGGAAATGGTCTCTCGGATCTCCCTCATCCTGGGAGGCACCGGACGCCCTCTGGCAGCCCTAACCTGCCTACCGTCGGTGCCTACCATCAGCAGGATAAGAAGCAGCACCGGCACTGGTACAGGATCAAGAAGAGCCACCAAGACTGGCGACAAAGGAAGCAGCGGTGATTGAGAGCACGGGAGGACCAAAAGGCATGGGGTTTTTGGTGTGAGAGCACAGTCAGCTCCACTTAGAGTGTGCGCTGGACCCCCTCGGGGAAGCGGGCCAGCAAGTGCAGGGTATGGCTTGCAGGGGGAAAGGAACCCCGCTTACACATACCACCTCGCTAGCAACAACCCCCAAGTGCCGCATCCCCAATGCCGCACTTCCCATGGGAACTCAGCGCTCCATTCATCCACACTCAGCATGACAGACCAACAAAGGCTGCAAGTCAACTCCGGACATTTCCTCAGTCCATCACAGATCACTCCTTTGTCATCACCCAATCAATCAATTCTTGTCATCAGGGGCCAGATATAATCACACAAATCACTCAAACCCCCAGGACAGCTTCAATAACAATGCCCAGATGGTACAAAACCAACAGCTTTACAAAGAGTCAAATAATTAAAAGGAGCCAAACGAGGCAAATGAGCCTAAAGAGTCCAATGAGACTAATAGCCCCAAGGCAACAGAGGCAATTAAGCTCATAACAGCTCACCTGGAAAATCTCAGACCTACTGTCTTTTCGCCGACGTATAAAAATACCAGCAGTCAGGTATCCCAGAAATATCTGTCTCCCCAGCTTTGAACGACACAGAGCATTATTGAACTTACATCAAGGGACATGACAAGGAGCAATCTAGAGGGGGACCACGCCCATATCCACACGTCAGCACCAGTTCTCAACCTGGGAAATACCAGGAGTCATATGTTTCTGTCATGTCACACCAGGGGGAACAGTGTAACAAATGTAAAAACCCTACCGGCGAGACATCAGGTGAGACAACTAGAAAGACACTTACTTGTCCTGCTCAAAACCGCGATTGACTGCATTCAATCAAAGGGAACGACAAAACAAAAGCAACACATACATTTGGTAAATGACCAAAGGGAGCAAGGCAACTTGCCCAAAAAACAGTTCTGGACTTTTTCACAAAAGATCAAAAACCACTCCCATTGCCAAATTACCTCCCTATGGGGGCCAACTCAACTTTCAATAAAAAATTAATGCAAGACAGAGCAACTGAATGGGGCCAGTGGCAAAATGGATCGATCTGGCCAAAAGATGATTCAATCATAGAAATATCATCAAACAGTATCACAGATGACATGACAACAGTAATGGCCATAAATCACTAAGACTGGTCCAAACATAGTAGTGGAATTGTCTCTTACGCTCCTGATGCCTCCAAGACTGGCCCTACAAGTGTCACTCCCACAGACTTTGCACCAGATAATCAGGAACAAGAGACCACAGTAGTCTTACCACCTGCATTGCAAACAATTATTCCATCCCTTGACAGAACAAACCTTTGCTACACCGCAGGACAACTTGGTCATTTGCTGCATCCTCATGCCATACACAAAGCTTTGGATAACAGACAGATGGTCACTAATGCAAGAAGGCACAGCGACTCGTATTGCACCCAACATTACTTGTCTCACTGTTCAAATCATGTGGACTCATCAGAAGCCCAGATGAAGTTAACAACCTCAATCACTCAAACCAGTACTGATCAGACTAATCTATTGGCATCAATTAAAACAGCTCTAACCGCAGCAATAAATGCACTCACTGAACCTGATACATATATTAGCCAATGCCATTAAAAGAATAGAAATGAGGTTCACAGCTTTGGAACAAAGAGGACCATGTACTGACATCATAGCACCAGCATGTGCCTGCAATCTATTAGTGGACAAACTATCTTCTTTACCAGAAGTTCTGACCTCTATGATCACCGAATGGAAATCAGTCCTCAACAGTCTAAGCTCCATAAAGACCCCAAATCTAGACAATGTGCAAGCAAGACATGTAAGCCGCGCCCCACTGACCGAACTAAACCATAAAGACCTTAGCGTGTTTCCGTCACTGTCGCCTGGGCTGGACAATCTGGCCACCACCCCAACCGGTCGTGAACAGGTGACTAAAGAACTTGAGAATAACTCTGAACTCCTACTTACCTCACCTCAATGGGCTAAGGAAACAAAGAGGAACAAAATTACATTAAATGGATCAATAAACAACAGAGCCCTAGCTCACTCAACAACGCTCCAAAAGAGCAAGTAAAAGGCTAAAAAAGAAAAAAAGAGACACACAGTGCAAAGAACGGAACATATGGCAACAACCCCGACCATGCTAAGTACATACCCCATTATCAGACATGGGAAGACAGATAGCAAAACTCAAGAGACTGTGAATCGTTGGCAATCACTGGACAATCAATACATGTCACCACTGGCTCAAAACTGTGCCCCGAGTAATGATAGCACAAGCATAAAACCTAAAGAGCCTCATGACAACACAGTCTGTCTCCCCGCTGCTTGCCAATGGAAGCAACCACAGGCTCATGCATACCCTATTGGCACAACAAGCACAATCTCAAACAAGACCCGGGGCTCCTTAACAGCATTGTCAACGGCAATTACACCTGACTTCACACTGGGAACCCCAGTACGGACAAGAACCGGCCCCTTGCATCACACCCCCAAAACCCCAGGGCCATCGATCCAATCATCTGAAGCACAACAAATAGACACTACAGGTGGGAATAAACAAAGAGTGCCAAAAGATACAGAGGAAGCCATTCAGGAGGCAACAGGACAAAAGAACAGCACACACTCTGTTAAGCTAGTCTTCACACCTCAATATAGCTCTGAAGGCCACCATGACACCATTAAAGCTGTTCAAGTCAATTCCAGAGCCAACTAATATAGAATTGGAGGACATTGAGAGAGTAGCATTGAGAGCGCTACCTGAGCACTGCAATTATCACAAATCCACCATACTGACTTTAAAATCCCTGGCATTGGCGGAAACGGTCCAGAAAAACAAACGGTATTTAGAAGAATGAGGTGTTAACGTGGAGCCGATGGGCCACCACAAATATCCCTATCCCCTAAAAACACCCTGTGAAAACAAGCCCCAAAAAACAAGCACCCGCAGTATCCTAAAAGGGTCACGACACCCAAAGATGGATGAGCAGATCCCAAAATTCTCCATATTTTGCCTCTACGCAAACCCTACAAACTACACTAGAAAAGTGACCTTTGATCAAGGAAGTGTAAACAGAACAAATGTAATCACTACCACTCCCAAAAGATCATTTCAGCAATATGCCTAACAATAACAACCAATCCGTGACCAATTACCATAATTTGACAATTATCTCCTGGAATGTTGCAGGCCTGAAAAGACTCTTAAACCTTGACATAGCGCAACAACTCTTAAAAAAAAAAAGCAGACATATAATGCTTACAAGAAACCTGGCTAACTCTTCCATTGGCTTCCCAGGCTATCATGAAATACATCAACTGGCAATAAAAAGAAATATCTTTGGGAGACCTTCCGGTGGCCTATCGATTTATGTAAACGCCAACCTTGATTTTAAAGCTAGCACTGTTGCCACATACAACCATTTGATACAAATAAGAATTGAAATTTCTACTCCAAACAACCGCACATTGAAAACTCTTTTAGTCAATCTCTATTTCAATCTCTTTGGCCAACCAAGAACCGAAAGCATGGCCCAACTTGTTAACATCTTGGACAAATAATTCTGCGATCACACAGGTTATAACATCATAATTTGTGGGGACTTCAACCTCAGATTTTTTGGCAAAACTATAGATCAAGACCATCTGACGTGCTTGGCTACCCAACAACTTCAAAGTTTTCTGAGCAAGCATGGGCTTACTTCCATCCAGCATTCTCAGAAAGCAAGCTTCTCTGCACAACCGTTCCCTAAAACCTTCCAGGGCAAAAGTAACCTAGATTATATCTTTGCCACCGAGGAAGTCATTAACCATCTGACATCCTTTGAAATTCCACATTTAAATGCCAGTGATCACCTCCCACTTATAACACGTTTTGAGCTGAACCCAAGGCGAATGGAAGGAATATGAGTCAATAGGTCACTCGCAGGGGGGACGAGTACCAACAAATAATCAGGCGTATAAATGGGATCCCATAGCATCACAAGCATACACCTCTTAGTCCAACTCAAATGGTGCGACTCTACTCTCTATGACTGGAGAAGAACTTTGAGCCAAATGGACAGTTATTACCAACAGTTTCCTAGCGCAAGCAGGAGCAACAAACACCCTCCAACGCCGTCCTACAAATAGCCTCCCACTTTACCCCATAAGGGTAAGCAAGCTGAAGCTTGGCAGACTGAGAAGATCACAAACACAAATTAAGGACCCCCTAATAAAAAAAGCTAGCATTAAAATTATGAACGCAAACAAAACAACATAACCAGCTGATCTAGTCTCTAAAACGTCAGCAAGCGGAAAACAAATCAATCTATATCTCTCTGATGAAAAAACACAACCACAGAGATTTATGGAGATATATTAAAAACAAGATGGGTCAGAGAGACCAGCGAATTAACAAGATAAACGAGGCAACATGGATAAAACATGTAACGAAATTATATGCAGCTAAAGCACTCCCTCTAGAACAAACAAAGCAAGACCCAGAAGTAAATGATTCTGAATCAACCATAAGCTTACCTCCCTCTGCAAGGGAAATTACCATTATTCTGCTAAAAATGAAATCATCTGGAGCCCCGGTCCCAATGGAATCCATGCAAAAATCTACAAAGAACATCAAAAGCTCTGGACACCAATCCTCTCCGCGTTGTATTGCTCCTGCCTTGATTCACAGGCTGTTTCATCGAGCTGAAGAGGTTCTATACTTCATCCAATTTATAAAAAAGGCGACAGGGAGGATCCAGCCAACTAACGTTTAATAGCACTCTTGGATGTTGAAGCAAAAGACTTCGCCTCAGCCCTCTTAGAAGAACTACAGTCCTGGGCAAAGGAAATTGTCCCCTTAAATCAAACTGGCTTCAGGGCGAACTCCGCAACCATTGACAACATCATAGCCCTCTCTTACCTAGCCCAGGCGGCCGTGCCAAAAAGTCATTACAACTCTTTGCCTGCCTCGTGTATTATTCAGCAGCATTTGATGCTGTGAATAGACATCTTCTATGGCACAAGCTAAGAAACTGCAGAATTCCAAATAAGCTACTAAAGGCGATAATGCTACTGTACACATCCACCTGGGAATGGGTCAAGCTGACGAACTCTACCATCAGCAAGGAAATCTCCACCATTAACGGGCTAAAGCCAGGAAGTGTTTTACCACAGCTTCTATTCTATCTATATACAATCTACATACAGACATGTCACAGGTGCTTACACAAGCAAACCTGATACCACCAAAAATTGAAAACCTAAAAATTGCCTTGCTCCAATATGCTGACGACATTGTTCTGCTGGACCACTCCAAAATCGACCTACAAAATGCTCTAACAGCCCTGCACAGCTATAATACGGGAAATAAAATGAAAGCTAATGCAACCAAAACAAAGGTCATAATATTTGATGGGTCAAAGAAACATCAGCTATTACGATGGAAGCTGGGGCCACTCACCATTAGCACTTTGGACACGTACAACTACCTAGGCACACGACTATCAGCTAAAGGAACACCTACTGCCCAACTTCTTCACCTAAAGAGAAAGGCAGACTTTATAATGACCAGAATGTGTCAGCTAAACATTATAATAGAAAGCCTTCAGCAAGACTAATAGTTCAAATTCTTAAAACTGCTTTTTTACCAGCACTGAAGTATGGTCATGAAGCCTTTCCCGAAAAATTCACCGCTCTGATAGATAAGCTCCAGGTAAAATATATTAGAAGTCATTTGATTAGGTTAGAATTTGGTCTGGAAAGTCCACAATGTGCACTGATGGGGGACTTTTTTAAATACTATCATACGCTAGTCATGCCCGCCACAAATACTCTGAAATCAGCCTTGCATCACACTTTTGAAACAAAAACAAACATCTAGTCACAATACCTCTCAACAGCTATAAACAAACTTCAAATCGACCAAGCAGCACTGTTCAAACTAGCACAGTCACATAACCCAATCAAATCTATACTGAGAAGACAGACAAAAAAGCTCTCTAGAGCAAAGAGACTTTGAAAACTTGAATAGCACCCCCACACTGGATGCGCTGGCGCACTCTTAAATAAACATCACACAAAATCTGGCACCACAGCCATATCTTACTTGCACCACCAGGAAAGTCTGTATATCCCAAATAGCCTTTGCAAGGCTCCTAGGCCGGTTATATATCGGAACCACGAGTGCTTCAAGCACCTATGGCTCAACAATGAGGTCGGAACAACAACCTCGTTCTTATCACTAACGCCTTTACCACGAATGCGTTTACAACGATTTTTCGTTGTAAACGCATTCCTGGTAAAGGCATTAGTGATCAGCATGCACCGTTCCAGCATGCTTCCCCCAAGCCCCCTTCCCCAAATGGTACCGCAACCCCCCCATCCCCACAACTACCCCCACCCCCACAATTACCACAACCCCAACCCCCCTCCCCTAAAACCTAAACCACCCCAACCCACCCCTTAAACCTTAACTCTGATCTCCCCTAAACCCTAATCACCCTTAGCCCCCACCCCACCCCAAAAACTAAAAATACCCCGAGTCCCCACCCCGCCCCTAAAACCTAAACACCCCAACCCACCCCTTAAACCTAAACCCTAACCCCCCTCCCACCTAAACCCTAATCACCCCCAGCCCCCCACCCCAAAAACTAAAAATACCCCTTCTCCCCACCCCACCCCTAAAATCTAAACACCCCAACCCACCCCTTAAACTTAAACCCTGACCCCGTTGTTTCGCTTTCTTTTTCACGACTTCGTGGTTTCGGAGTCATTGTTCCGGGTGTTTCCCTCCTAGGACTAAGGATAAAGGAGTTTAACCTGAAATGGAACTCTCCAACATGAAAGGGTGCCGGCTCTGTGATTATAAATCTGAGACTTTTATCCATTTATTGTGCTGCTGGCCGGAACTACTGAATGTACAACACCTTTTATTAAAACCTTTGTTTCTGCGCCATGGTATAAGATCCTGCACAGAGGCTAGATGTTAGTATTCACTTTAACGCTTTTGCTGCCAGGCCTTTTGCCCCTCAGGAGCCAGGCCTTTTTTTTTGGCTATTTGGGGCAGTTCGCACTTTTAACGTTTTGTCCACATAAGCTACCCATGCCAAATTTGCGTCCTTTTTTTCCAACATCCTAGGGATTCTAGAGGTATCCAGAGTTTGTGGGTTCCCCTGAAGGAGACCAAAAAGTTAGCCAAAATACAGAGAAAATGTCATTTGTTTTTTTTTTTTAAAGGGAAAAAAGGGCTGCAGAAGAAGGCTTGTGGTTTTTCCCCTGAAAATGGCATCAACAAAGGGTTTGCAGTGCTAACATTTCCATCTTCTCAGCTTTTAGGAACAGGCAGACTTGAATCAGAAAGCCACATTTTTCAACACAAGTTTGGCTTTTTACTGGAACACACCCCATTTTTACTATTTTCTGTGCTTTTAGTCTTCCTTCCAGTTAGTGACAGAAATGGGTGTGAAACCAATGCTGGATCCTGGAAAGCTAAACATTTCTGAAAAGTAGACAACATTCTTAATTCAGCAAGGGGTCATTCGTGTAGATCCTACAAGGTTTTGCTCCAGAAAATAACAGCTGAAATAAAAACATATTAAAATTGAGGTAAAAAAAAAAAATTTCTCTACATTGTACTCTGTAACTCTTTCCCGCGATGTCAGATTTTCAAAAGAAATATACCGTTACGTCTGCTGGACTCTTCTGGTTGCAGGGATATAAAGGGCTTATAGGTTCATCAAGAACCCTAGGTACCGAGAGCCAATAAAGGATCTGCACCTTGCAATAGGTTTTCATTCTATACCTGGTATACAGCAATTAATTTGCTGAAATATAATAAGTGAAAAATAGGTATCAAGGAAACCTTTGCATTTCCAAAATGGGCACAAGATAAGGTGTTGAGACGCAGTGGTTATTTGCACATCAATAACAAAAAACAAGAGGCAACAGTGACTTTACTTAGCTGCACATCCCTTCTGTTCTCCTTCAAATCAAATTATACATGATTGTGGTGCTCAAGCACTATAACACATCTATTGCCAACATGTGTAAACTGGAATTGGAAATCCAAACCAGATAATCATAAAACACCATTTGTAATAATCACATGAGTATTTAACAAGAGGATGAAAAAAAGAATCAATACCTAGATATATGGGTGTATATTGTCTTGGTACTTATTATCTTTACCGATTCCATTAGCAAACGTATTTATAAATATTCACATTCATAATTTGTATAATTTCATACATTTACATCATTATGGACAATTAGAAAAACAAGTAACAATTCACATAAAATCTCATTCAACAAAGGTTGCAATTGCAGATATTTCAATCTTTGTATATTTTCAGCAAATAGATGAAGACATAAGCCAACACGTGTTTCGTCCCATTCCAGGACTTTCTCAAGACTTATTCCCGTTCCTAAGTACATCTTAGTTCCAAAGATTTTCAACACTTACGTTTTTTATCAGAATTTATTTTGTAAAGTTTCAATCAGACACGACATTCGGTTCTGTCCATCAAAGATGGAGTCCCCAAATTTCAATAACCAATACTTCCTAAGTGCTTTGTTTGAGCATATCTGTGTTTGCACAATTCTATTCGGGACCCCACATAGTGTGTAAACTACATGCGAGCAACTGCTGGACCCTTCTGGTTTGCAGGGATATATAAGGCTTATAGGTTCATCAAGAACCCTAGGTACCCAGAGCCAATAAAGGAGCTGCACCTTGCAATGGGTTTTCATTCTATATCAGCTATACAGCAATTCATTTGCTGAAATATAAAGAGTGAAAATAGATATCAAGGAAACCTTTGTATTTGCAAAATGGGCACAAAATAAGGTGTTGAGAAGCAGTGGTTATTTGCACATCTATGAATTCCGGGGTCCCAATACTAGCACGTGAATTACAGTGCATTTCTCAAACAGACGTCTTTCTTACACACTGTCTTACATTTGGAAGGCAAACATGTAGAGAAAGAAAAGGGGCAATATCACTTGTTCTTCTATTCTGTGTTCCCCCAAGTCTCCTGATAAAAATGGTACATCAATTGCATGGTAGGCCTAATGCCCGCAACAGGAAACGCAACATGGACACATCACAGTTTTACATTGAAATCTGACGTGTTTTTTGCAAAGTGCCTAGCTGTGGATTTTTGCCTCTAGCTCAGCCGGCACCTAGGGAAACCTACCAAACCTGTGCATTTTTTAAAACTAGGCACCTAGGGGAATCCAGGATGGGGTGACTTGTAGGGCTCTCACCAGGTTCTGTTACCCAGTCTCCTTTGCAAACCTTAAAATCTGGGCAAACAAACACTTCTTCCTCACATTTCAGTGACACAAAGTTCTGGAATCTGAGAGGAGCTACAAATGTCCTTTCACCCACCATTCCCCAAATCTCCTGATAAAAATGGTACCTCACTTGTGTGGGTAGACCTAGTGCCCGCAGCAGGAAATGCCCCAAAATACAAAATAGACACATCACATTTTCCCAAAGAAAACAGAGCTGTTTTTTGAAAAGTGCCTAGCTGTGGATTTTTGCCTCTAGCTCAGCCGGCACCTAGGGAAACCTACCAAACCTGTGCATTTTTTAAAACTAGGCACCTAGGGGAATCCAGGATGGGGTGACTTGTAGGGCTCTCACCAGGTTCTGTTACCCAGTCTCCTTTGCAAACCTTAAAATCTGGGCAAACAAACACTTCTTCCTCACATTTCAGTGACACAAAGTTCTGGAATCTGAGAGGAGCTACAAATGTCCTTTCACCCACCATTCCCCAAATCTCCTGATAAAAATGGTACCTCACTTGTGTGGGTAGACCTAGTGCCCGCAGCAGGAAATGCCCCAAAATACAAAATAGACACATCACATTTTCCCAAAGAAAACAGAGCTGTTTTTTGAAAAGTGCCTAGCTGTGGATTTTGACCTCTAGCTCAGCTGGCACCAAGGAAACCTACCAAACTTGTGCATGTTTTTAAAAGTAGACACCTAGGGGAATCCAAGATGGGGTGACTTGTGGGGCCCTCACCAGGTTCTGTTACCCAGAATCCTTTGCAAACTTCAAAATTTGGCCAAAAACACCTTTTCCTCATTTGGTGACAGAAAGTTCTGGAATCTGAGAGGAGCCACAAATTTCCTTCCACCCAGTGTTCGCCCAAGTCTCCCGATAAAAATAAAATGGTACCTCACTTGTGTGGGTAGGCCCAGTGCCAGCGAAAGGAAATGCCACAAAACACTATTTGGAAACATCAAAATTATCAAATACAAAACTACCTGTTTTTGCGGGTGGAGGGGGCACCTGCGCTTTTGGTCCTGGGCTCAGCAGCCATATAGGGAAACCTACCAAACCCAAACATTTCTGAAAACTATGCACCTGAGGGAGTCTACGGAGGTGTGACTTGCGTGGATCCCCCAGTATTTTCTTACCCAGAATCCTCAGCAAAGCTCAAATGTAGCTACAAAAATCTAATTTTTCCTACATCTCTGTGTGGGATCACCACACCGGGACAAATTTCCTACCACCCAACGTGCCCCTCAGTCTCCTGGTAAAAATTACACCTCACTTGTGTAGGTGGGCCAAGTGTCTGTGACAGGGTAGAGCCAAAATCATGTTGAAATTTAGGGAAATCAAAGCGGGTCCAAAGGGGCAGTTTGAAAAAAATACATTTTAGGCTGACAAGTGGGGCAGACTTTTTAGCGGTATAGATGAGACAATGCTGGGTGGTAGGAAATTTGTGGATTCCTGCAGATTCTGGAAGGTTCCATCACAAAAATGTGGGAAAATGTGTGATTTCCAGCAAAGTTGGAGATTTGCAGGGCATTGTGGGTAAGAAAATGGCGCGGGTGTACATGAAGCACACCACCCTGCACTCACCCAGATGTTTAGTTTTCAGATGTGTCTAGGTCTTGTGGATTTCTCTACATGGCAGTATCTCAAAGTCCAAAAAGTGCAGCCCTCACCATTACAAGTTGGATGAATTTGAGAGTTAGACAAGCACTCATGGGCCAAATGTAAAACCAAAACACAAAGTAATCAAATGTCCTCTTGCTTGCCGTGGGATAAGATGTTTTAGTGTGCTGGGGGAGCTGAAAGATTGTTACCCCCTTCATTTGGGGTGGGGGGATAACCATGCCCATAATGGTTGGTAGCCATCATCCCACTATTTATTTTAACCCTGACATCTAGTAGGTTTTCTGTCCCCCCCCGGGGAGTGAATCGGGGGTATTTTCCCCATCTGCCCACCGGTGGGCAGAACAACTTTGGCCCAATTTATTTAGGGTGGGGGTATGGCAATACCCCCACCCTTTTTTTGGAAAAAAGATCTTCTCTGGTCTCTGGTGGGCTTTCGGCCCCCCCTTGGAGGCAGATGGGCCTTCCACAGATCGGCCAAATTAAAATAGGCCGATCTGCCCCCGAGGGGGGCAGAAGTAGCCCAAAATAAATTTGTCCCCCAGGGAAGTGACCCTTGCCTAAGGGGTTGCTCCCCTTGTGTGTAACTGACATAAAAAAAGATCCCCGGTGTACTGGCCTAATAAAAATAGGCCGATCTGCCCTCAAGGGGGGCAGAAATGGCCTAAAGTTAATTTTGCCCCCAGGGGAGCAGCCCACATGTAAAAAACATTAAAAAAAAATAAAAAAAAATCCCAGGTGTCTAGCGGTTTCTGTTCCCCCTGGTGTCTAATTAGTAAAGGCCGATCTGACCCTGGAGGGGGGGGGGGGGGGGGGGGGGGGGGAAGGGGGGGGCAGAAATGGCCGTAAAAAAATGTTTTCCCCCTGGGTGGCCCTTACCCAAGTGCCGCTCCCCTTATGAGTAAAAACAAAAACAAAAAAAAATCCCTGGTGTCTATTGGAAATTTCTGCTGTCTGATCGCGATCGGGCAGCAGAAATGCCCAGAAAGACATCAAAGGAAAGGAAAGGCCTTTCCTTCCCTTTGATGCCTCTCTCGCCCACTCCACGTGATCGGAGGAGAAATGCTTTTGCGTTTCTCCTCCGATCCGCGCTGGAAGCTGAACTTGAGGTCAGCACGCAATCGCCCACTGATGTCATCAGACGCTACGGGGGTTGGGGGTGGAAGAGGAAGCGATTCCCATTCCATCCTTGCCCATGGGAGTGGGGTGTGAGGCCACCGGGGAAAGCGCTAGACTTTCCTAGAGTTTGCCTACTTCAAAGACAGAAAGGGGATCAGTAGTGGACCCAAAACCCCAGACTTTTAGAGTTATTCTGGCTCAAGAGGAACCTCTGCTAAGGGGAAGAGCTGAAGGAGGAGTACTGCCCCTTTTCTGTGTTGCTTTGCTGGGTTGGCCTGCAGTTGCTGCTTCTGCCTTAAAAGAGAGAAAAGAGTGAACTTTGCTGTGTATCCTGCTTGAGAGAGTTCTCCAAGGGCTTGGAGTAGAGCTTGCTTCCTTTTGGAAGTCCCAGAGACACCAAAGTCTTCAGTTTCATCTGCCTACAGCACTGAGGACTGTGTGTTTTGTGCTGTTCAAGAAGAAAAACCACTGTGACGGCACCAATGAAGCCGCTAGCCTGCACTATGACCTGCCGCCCCCTTGTGGAACAGCACTGCCCTGCTTCACTCCGTAACCATGGTCTCACTGCTGCCGCCATCTGATGCCGCTACTGAGCCGCTGCTTGCACCGTGACCTGGGCATCCCCAACGACGCCGATCCTGCTGACTGCGGCGCCGCTGCCTGCACCGTGTCCTGTGGACACTGCTCATGAGGTACACGAAGCACCGTCCTGTCCAGGTCCACCGAGTCAGCACCATCGACTCCAGTGTAGTCAACAGATGTCCCTGTCTGCACCGTGACCCGTGGACGCCACATGGAGCCCGTCCCCTGCGCGCACCACCGACTTGGGCCTACCGATGACAACGCTTCAGCAATGACGCCGCCGCAGCCTGCATCATGACCTGCATCATGACCTGGTGACACCGCTCGTCACTCCGCCCCACTTCACACAGCAGCCCTGGTCTCACCAATGCCACTGGATGCCGTCACCGAGCCTTTGCCTGCACTGTGACCTGTGTGCACCACACGTCGCATCATCCCACTTCGCACTGCAGCCCCTGATGCCATCCACAACAGCACTTCTGACTTCATCAACCCAGAGGTCGATCTGCAATGTGTGTGACAACCCTCTGACGACCACCGTACTGGCCTCCGGAACCGACACCACAACGTCAGCGACGCCGCTTTCCAGTTCTCATTGTGAGGATCACGACGCCCTGCAATTCCAAAGGTATGTTTTCTGGTCTTTCCGACACCGTAGCTGGCCCATGACGCCGTGTCCGGCCTGAACTGTTGGTTTAGTTGATTGTGACACTGTGATCGTCCCAGGTGGAGCTATCGACAAAATTCATATCTTATTTACTGTATGTTGGATTTTTATCGCATTTGGTCTTGTTTTATACAGATAAATATTGGCTATTTTTCCAAACCCAATGTGGTATCCATTTGTAGTGTTTACACTTATTACTGTGTGTTATGTGCAAACGCTTCTGAGATAAGCCTGACTGCTCATGCCATGCTACCAAGGGGGCCTAGCAGGGGTTATCTGAGCGGGTAGCTCCCATATCCTGACTAGAGTGAGAGTCCCTGCTTCGACAGGATGCAAACCGACTGCCAACTAGAGACCCCATTTCTAACAGAAGGCATGAAATAAGGTTTTATGGACAACCCTTACTTAAAATAGTGTATTCCATATAAAAATGCTAATTGGATTATCACGCACTAGCAAGCCAAGGATTCTCTTTCAACTATGGAGTAGCTGATTTCTGCTCCTTTGATTGGCACCAGTGGCCAACATTCAGATTAGTGTCATGTTACTCAACATCATTACCATTGATACGTGTGTCATCTTGCAAGAAGCATGCTTTATTAATTTCATGAGAATTTCCTGCATTGAAAAACAGCAGCTGTGAAAGCCAGGCTAAATGACATCCTGCAGGATCTATGATCTGGAAGGGGAGGGATGAAAGAAATTCGGTATTGTACATCAGGATACAGCTCAACCTCGTGGTAGGTAGCTCAGAGATCAATATCAGTGAAGTAGCTGGCTTCATGTATTGTGCGCCATAACTTTTAAATCTTTTGTAAGGGATGTCTGTCAGCCAATATTGTGGAATTAAGGTCCCTCAATTCGACACAGAGATGTAGTCCTTCACTGTTAGAAAATGACTCTCTCTGAATGGCCACCCTAAACGTTTTGCCTTCCTCCTCTTTTTCTGACCTAATTTTTGTTTTGCTTTATGACTCTGAGCACTTTAGCATGTGCTAAACGTGGTAACATTGGCTCATACACAATTGGCCTATGTAATTTACTTATACGTCCCTACTAATGTGCATTACATGTGCCCTGGGCCTCTAAATTAAATGTTACTAGTGGACCTGAAGCACTGATTGTGCCACCTACCTAAGTAGCCATGTAATCACGTCTCAGGCCTGCCATTGCAGAGCCTGTGTGTGCAGTTTTAAACTGCCATTTTGGCCTATCAGGTTAAACCTCTTGCCAGGCCTACATCATCCTTTTTACTACATATGTCACCCCTAAGGTAGGCCATGAACATCCCATGGGCAGGATGCAGCATATTTTAAGAGAAGAATGTGTACTTTAAGTTTTACGTGACATGGTGATGAAAAAACATTAAATAAATGTTTCACTACTGCACGGTTTATCTCTCCCATAGGATAACACTGGGATTACCTTGTTACATTTTATAAATGTAATTCACAATCTGGAAGAGATAAGTTTGTCAAGTTTGGTGTCGTTGGATTCAAAATAAAAAATCACAGCTGATGGTGAAGTTGGATTTTAAATTTCTGTGCTGAAAATGCCACTTTTAGAAAGTTGGAATTTTCTTACTTTAACCATTTGGTGCCTTCTGCCTGCCTTCAATACACGTCTAGGTGGGCGACAGCTGGACTTTGTGCATTCCTTCTAGGCAGCCACACACAAAGGAAGCTTAGGTGTGACTGATGGGCCATCAGCATCCTGATGGGCCATCCTGAGCAGGATGGGAGGAATAAGCTGACACACCTGAAGAGACAGTGTTCTGTCCCCACACCAAGGGCTGCATAACCCCTGTACTGAGTCTGGAACCAGGGCAGGAAGAGAAAATCTCTGTGCACTTGAAAGTTCTTTTTTTAAAGTCTTCTCCCACTTCAGAGGCACATCTAGGTTTAAGTACTGGACCTCTGACACCACCAACTCAGTAAATGTCTGGACCTGTTGGACGCTCTGTCTGGAAGAAGGACTGATGTGCTGCTACAACGACTTCTACTGTGCTGGACTGCTGCTCTACAAGAAACTGCTGACCTGCTGCCCTCTTGCCTAGGGAAAGAGAAATGGACCTGCACTTCATTGTGAACCCAGGACCACAAGAGTGACACAAGGGCTAGTCCGCTGGCCTCCGGATCTGAGCCTCAGGGACATAACAGGCACCCCACATGTCCTGGACCTGTATTCAATGAGCTCATAACCCCAAAGAGGTGCCTTTCAGGTCCTGGACCCTTAGAAGTGGTTTTTCGGCTCCTGAAAGCAAGCTTTTGAGCTCTTCGCGAATGGGCCCGTTCACTTCAGAAACACACAGCCCACATGAAGAATCTACCACCGCAGGTTTGTCTCTTTGCGCCGCATGCATCTCCGCTTGTGACTGCGAGTCTCCAGCTTGTCCGTCTGCAATGCCCGTCCAACTCTTTACACCTGCTGACCACCACCAGTGACGCTTTCATTGCTCCCGGCAATATTCTTCCCTGTGAATGGGACTCTTGGCTCAATTCTTGAGAAGGTAAAACTTCAGCAGGACTTATCAGGGACTGTATCCAACCTGCGCTCCATCACGGTCAGCCTGAACTTTGGGATTTAACCAGGTCTAGCATGACCAGCTATATCCAGGTTGGGGTTTATGCTTTTAAGCACTATATTGCATTTTAATCTTTAAAGATTCATAACACAATTTCTACTAATTATTGGATTTTGGTCTTTTTGGTCGTTTTGTTAATTAAATTAAGCTCTATTTGTCTAACGTGGTGTGGATTATTTATGTGTGGTCTTTCTCACTGTTTTACTGTTTGAAGTGTTGTACAAATACTTAACATATTGCCTCTTAGGTTAAGCCTGACTGCTGTGTGCCAAGCTACCAGAGTATGAGCAGAGGCTAACCTAGGGTGTGTTGTGACTTACCTTGACTAGGATTGTGGTTCCTGCTTGGAATGGGTGCATACCTCTGCCACTCAGAACCCCAATTTATAACACGCCCCATTAGGGCATTTAACCAAAACTATTATAGCTAACCACTGTGATGATTCTATTGGTTTAGTTACTCCAATAACTTCCCATCCTTAATGGCTTCCTCAGTATATATGGTATGGAACACACCTCACGTACAACAGATGTATTGTTCTATTTTTATTTAATTTTGTGTTAGAAGCTTTTCAAATGACCTAATTGTTCTGGAAAAACTTCAGGGAACTCCTTACAAATGTCGTTCAACAATACAGGTTGGGTCTGATCTCTTGGGATCAGGTTTTATCCCAAGTGTTTTTTAAGGACCCAAGATAAAAGTTTTGAGCCTGTTTTTGCTAAGTTTTCACTCCCCATAGTGTTTTTTTTCTTTAATGTAAGTATGCATGCGGACTATACCCCTCTAAAGAAATATAGTCTTTGTTGCATCCACAAGGCTTTATGTTCCAGTTTATATTAATCTTTGTCAAATGTTCCAAAAACTCTTCAAGGTCTATTACTGGGAAAGTATTATTTCAGCAAAATATTCAATGCATGATTCTCGTTATATGTTTCACAGCAGGTAGTCTTTGTTAGTGCTTTCCACTTCCATTTAAACTATTTGGAAAAAATCTTGTTTAGCTCTTCATCAATGTTATCTATGCAATTGACTTGTTTAATGTCTCTGTTCTTGCAACTCCTAGCAAAATGCACAGGATTTCTGCATTTATGACAGAGAGTTTTTAGATATACATGCACTACTGTTAACTAAAAAAACTGTGTTTTAACATCGGAACATTTTAAATGTGGCACTGTCATTTATACTTGTTACAATGTGTAGGTTATGTTCCCCAACTTTGGAGTGATCTTTAAGTATTTTATTGTCTTTTACTTCATATACAGGTTGTTCAAAATGTATTTTAATCTCTTTGTCACATTTAGTTGTTTGGATTACTTAATAATAGTTTTTCTTGAATACATAGATTGTTAGTATATCTAAGAAGATGATCTGTTATCAATGAGTCACACACATTGCTGAATTAACATGCATTTGATAACCCTCTTAAGGATGCTATATATGAAACAACATGTTACTCCTTACCTTGAGCACAACTAAAAAACATATGCCACTCAAGTACCACTTTAACTTTGGGTAGTGGTGATGGGGACTTACCTGAAGGCCTGGACCTCTTCACGCTTCAGCGACAGGACCCAGGCACCTCAACAGCTGAATAACAAACTGAAAGCATCACAATAATGAAGAAAGCAGAAAAGGGACAAGTAGTAGTATTAATTCATTTATTAGTTGATAAAAGCCATAAACATCATGAAAAGGATGCAGTTCAAACATATAAATACATTAAAAGCTTGAGAAAATAATCATTCATGTATAGTCAATGTGAACAAGTTTGTGCAAAATGTGCTACCATGTAGATCTTCTTTTCTTATTTCGTCAGTCTATGACCATAGGGCAAGTCAAGCTGGTTAGTTCTAATCCTAGCTAGCATCCCATAACAACCTGCAATGGTACAAAGCAGCAAAGGACATACGATGTGCAACGAAGTGCAAAATTTATGCAGGGGGAACATAGTTAACTACTTCTGTTGTTAGTAACACGTGAAAAATAGAGCAAAAAACCTCCTACTAATTTAGACCATAGCGGTTAAGACAGAAATTGCTGGAGCCTACACAATGAGCATAATTACACAAAAAGTGTAAGGAATGCTAATACTTAATGTATAAAACTGGCAAAAGCCTATAAAATCTCTATTTTCGATATACCCCTCCATGTAGTCTTTTATTTTGTGGTGTTTTCACTGTAACTATTACCTGGGTGTTGCATGAATACTTTACACAGAGAAACATCACTTGCAACGCGATGAATGCAACAAAATGCTTTTACCACAATGCATTTACAACTCATACGTGTTTAACACGCATGGCTTTACCACGCATGCCTTTACCAGGAATATACCTTTACCACACATGCCTTTACAACAAATTTCATAGTAAAGGCATGAATGCTAATGGTGTATGCGTGGTAAAGGTTTTAAAGGTAAGTACAGGTAAGTATTAAGTGGGTTGAGTGAATATATATATATATATATCATATTTAGGGTGGGTAACAGTTATTGGTGGTAACTGCATTTCTAAGTTTTACGGTGGGTATGGGTTTTGGGGTGGTAAGGGCATTTTTAGATTTTAGGGTGGGCATGGGTTTTGCGGTGGTAAGGGTATTTTTAGGTTTTAGGGTGGGTATGGCTTTTTGGGTGGTAGGGCATTTTTAGGTTTTAGGGTGGGTATGGGGTTTTAGGGTGGTTAGGGCATTTTTAGGTTATAGGGTGGGTATAGCTTTTTGGGTGGGAGGCATTTTTAGGTTTTAGGGTGGGCATGGGTTTGGGGTGATAAGGTTATTTTTTAGGTTTTAAGGTGGGTTTGGGTTTTGGGGTGGTAAGGTTATTTTTAGGTTTTAGGGTGGGTATTGGTTTTGGGGTTGTAAGGGCATTTTTAGGTTTTAGGGTGGGTATGGGGTTTTTCAGGTGGTAAAGGTATTTTTAGGTTTTAGGGTGGGTATGGGTTTTGAGGTGGTAAGAGCATTTTTAGGATTTAGGGTGGGTATGACTTTTTGGGTGGTAGGGAGTTTTTAGGTTTAAGGGTAGGTATGGGTTTTGAGGTAGTAAGGGCATTTTTAGGTTTTAGGGTGCGTATGGGTTTTGGGATGGTAAGGGCATTTTTAGATTTTAGGGTGGGCATGGATTTTGGGGTGGTAAGGGTATTTTTAGGTTTTAGGGTGGGTATGGGTTTTGGGGTGGTTAGGGCATTTTTAGGTTTTAGGGTGGGTATGGCTTTTTGGGTGGTAGGGAATTTTTAGGTTTTAGGGTGGGTCTGGGTTTTGAGGTAGTAAGGGCATTTTTAGGTTTTAGGGCGGGTATGGGTTTTGGGTTGGTACGGGCATTTTTAGGTTTTAGGGTGGGTATGGGTTTTGGGGTGGTAAGGGCATTTTTAGGTTTTAGGGTGGGTGTGGGTTTTGGGGTGGTAAAGGCATTTTTTGATTTTAGTGGGGCATGGGTTTTGAGGTGGTAAGGGTATTTTTAGGTTTGAGGGTGGGTATGGGTTTTGGGGTGGTTAGGGCATTTTTAGGATTTAGGGTGGGTATGGCTTTTTGGGTGGTGGTGAATTTTTAAGTTTAAGGGTGGGTATAGGTTTTGAGGTAGTAAGGGCATTTTTAGGTTTTAGGGTGGGTATGGGTTTTGGGATGGTAAGGGCATTTTTAGGTTTTAGGGTGGGCATGGGTTTTGGGGTGGTAAGGGTATTTTTAGGTTTTAGGGTGGGTACGGGTTTTGGGGTGGTTAGGGCATTTTTAGGTTTTAGGGTGGGTATGGCTTTTGGGTGGTAGGGAATTTTTAGGTTTTAGGGTGGGTATGGGTTTTGAGGTAGTAAGGGCATTTTTAGGTTTTAGGGCGGGTATGGGTTTTGGGTTGGTACGGGCATTTTTAGGTTTTAGGGTGGGTATGGGTTTTGGGGTGGTAAGGGCATTTTTAGGTTTTAGGGTGGGTATGGGGTTTTAGGGTGGTTAGGGCATTTTTAGGTTATAGGGTGGGTATAGCTTTTTGGGTGGGAGGCATTTTTAGGTTTTAGGGTGGGCATGGGTTTGGGGTGGTAAGGTTATTTTTTAGGTTTTAAGGTGGGTTTGGGTTTTGGGGTGGTAAGGTTATTTTTAGGTTTTAGGGTGGGTATTGGTTTTGGGGTTGTAAGGGCATTTTTAGGTTTTAGGGTGGGTATGGGGGTTTTCAGGTGGTAAAGGTATTTTTAGGTTTTAGGGTGGGTATGGGTTTTGAGGTGGTAAGAGCCTTTTTAGGATTTAGGGTGGGTATGACTTTTTGGGTGGTAGGGAGTTTTTAGGTTTAAGGGTAGGTATGGGTTTTGAGGTAGTAAGGGCATTTTTAGGTTTTAGGGTGGGTATGGGTTTTTGGATGGTAAGGGCATTTTTTGATTTTAGGGTGGGCATGGGTTTTGGGGTGGTAAGGGTATTTTTAGGTTTTAGGGTGGGTATGGGTTTTGGGGTGGTTAGGGCATTTTTAGGTTTTAGGGTGGGTATGGCTTTTTGGGTGGTAAGGAATTTTTAGGTTTTAGGGTGGGTATGGGTTTTGAGGTAGTAAGGGCATTTTTAGGTTTTAGGGCGGGTATGGGTTTTGGGTTGGTATGGGCATTTTTAGGTTTTAGGGTGGGTATGGGTTTTGGGGTGGTAAAGGCATTTTTAGGTTTTAGGGTGGGTGTGGGTTTTGGGGTGGCAAAGGCATTTTTTGATTTTAGGGGGGCATGGGTTTTGAGGTGGTAAGGGTATTTTTAGGTTTGAGGCTGGGTATGGGTTTTGGGGTGGTTAGGGCATTTTTAGGTTTTAGGGTGGGTATGGCTTTTTGGGTGGTGGTGAATTTTTAGGTTTAAGGGTGGGTATAGGTTTTGAGGTAGTAAGGGCATTTTTAGGTTTTAGGGTGGGTATGGGTTTTGGGATGGTAAGGGCATTTTTAGGTTTTAGGGTGGGCATGGGTTTTTGAGGTGGTAAGGTTATTTTTGGGGGTTTTAATGTGGGTTTAGGTATTGGGGTGGTAAGGTTATGTTTAGGTTTTAGGGTGGGTATTGGTTTTTGGGTGGTAAGGGCATTTTTAGGTTTTATGGTGACTATGGGTTTTGGGGTGGTAAGGGCATTTTTAGGTTTTAGGTTGGGTCGGGTTTTGGGATGGTAGGGGGGATTTTTAGGTTTTACGGTGGGTATGGGTTTTGGGGTGGTAAGGGTATTTTGAGGTTTTTAGGGAGGGTATGGGTCTTGAGGTGGTAAGGGTATTTTCAGCTTTTGGGGTGGTAAGGGAGTTTTTAGGTTTTAAGGTAGGCATGGGTTTGGGGGTGGTAAGGGTATTTTTAGGTTTTAGGGTGGGTTTTGGGGTGGTTAGGGCATTTTTAGGTTTTAGGGTGGGTATGGCTTTTTGGGTGGTAGGGAATTTTTAGGTTTAAGGGTGGGTATGGCTTTTTGGGTGATAAGGGTTTTTTTAGGTTTTAGGGTGGGCATGGGTTTTGGGGTAGTAAGGTTATTTTTAGGTTTTAAGGTGGGTATGGGTTTGGGGGTGGTTAGGTCATTTTTTGGTTTAAGTTTGGGTATGGGGTTTGGGGTGGAAAGGGCATTTTTAGGGTTTATGGTGGGTATTGGTTTTTGGGTGGTAAGGGCATTTTTAGGTTTTATGGTGACTATGGGTTTTGGGGTGGTAAGGGCATTTTTAGGTTTTAGGTTGGGTCTGGTTTTGGGATGGTAGGGGGATTTTTAGGTTTTAGGGTGGGTATGGGTTTTGGGGTGGTAAGGGTATTTTGAGGTTTTTAGGGAGGGTATGGGTCTTGAGGTGGTAAGGGTATTTTCAGCTTTTGGGGTGGTAAGGGAGTTTTTAGGTTTTAAGATAGGCATGGGTTTTGCGGTGGTAAGGGTATTTTTAGGTTTTAGGGTGGGTTTTGGGGTGGTTAGGGCATTTTTAGGTTTTAGGGTGGGTATGGCTTTTTGGGTGATAGGGAATTTTTAGGTTTAAGGGTGGGTATGGGTTTTTGGGTGATAAGGGTTTTTTTTAGGTTTTAGGGTGGGCATGGGTTTTGGGGTAGTAAGGTTATTTTTAGGTTTTAAGGTGGGTATGGGTTTGGGGGTGGTAAGGTCATTTTTTGGTTTAAGTTTGGGTATGGGGTTTGTGGTGGAAAGGGCATTTTTAGGTTTTAGGGTGGGTACGGGTTTTGGGGTGGTAAGGGCTTTTTTAGGTTTTAGGGTGGGCATGAGTTTTAGGGTGGTAAGGTTATTTTTTAGGTTTTAAGGTGGGTTTGGGTGTGGTACGGTCATTTTTTAGGTTTTAGGGTGGGTACGGGTTTTGGGGTGGTAAGGGCTTTTTTAGATTTTAGGGTGGGCATGGGTTTTAAGGTGGTAAGATTATTTTTCAGGTTTTAAGGTGGGTTTGGGGGTGGTAAGGTTATTTTTAGGTTTTAGGGTGGGTATGGGTTTTGGGGTGTAAGGGGATTTTTAGGTTTTAGGGTGGTTATGGGCTTTGGGGTAGTAAGGGCATTTATAGGTTTTAGGGTGGGTATGGGAATTGGGGTGGTAAGGGGTGTTTAGGTTTTAGGGTGGGTATGGGGTTTGGGGGGGTAAGGGGTGTTTAGGTTTTAGGGTGGGTATGGGTTTTGGGATGGTAAGATAATTTTTAGGGTTTAGGGTAGGTAGGGTTTTTGGGTGGAAAGGTGTGTTTGTGTGTATATATATATATATATATATATATATATATAATAATTTTATATATATATATATATACACACATCTATATATATACACACACACACACTTATATATATATATATAATGTATGTTATACTTACCTCTAGTTTTTACCATGCATATGCCTTTACTACGAAATTTTCGTGGTAAAGACATTCGTGATAAAAGCATATGCATTGTAAAAACATTTTGTGGTAAGTGCATGCGTGGTAATGGCCATGCATTGTACCTACCGCATTTTAAACGCATGCGTTATTCCATCATACATCCCTTTACACATTGCCTCTTTAGTTAGCCTGCCTGCTGTGTGCCAAGCTACCAGAGGGTGAGCACAGGTTATCTTTAGTGTGTAACTTACTTACCCCGACTAGAGTGGTGGGTTCTGGCTGGCTTAGGTGAAGACCCTATCCAACCAGAAACGCCATTTCTATCATTAGTGATCAGCGGTGGGGATAGGTCTTATGTTTGTGCAGTACCACATGGTGACTCTGTGTATATTAGAACTCCATACTTAGACCTACTCTTCCTGTTTTTGCCTGACCTACACTAATTGGCATTTTTCCTTTTTGATTTTTTTCTTCAGTTCTCCCTAATTGGCCTTTTGGATTTTTTTCTGCTAAATTACGTCTCGCTCTGGAGAAGCTATACCTGCACATGCAGTAGTTGACTTTGAGCTGACCAGGTTCGATTCTTACAATGTGCAACAGCTAAAAGACTTCTACAAGGACTTTCTAATGTCTATAAAGGGTTTCACAAGGAAGGTGGAACTACAGAAAGCCTTAAGAGCCTCTGAAGAGGCCCAGGTTACATAAGAGGAGATCCCAGAGTGAGAGCAGGAAATCCTAGAGAAGGGGGAGGAGGAGGAGGAGGATGACCTTATCCTGGATCCCCATGAAGAAGTGAAACCTCCTATGGAAAGCTCCAACAGTTTGCCAGAAGCAAGAGTCGTTTCCAGAACAGGGAGCAGTGTCTCTTCTAGTCACCTGTCACCGGAGGAGCTGGCAGACAGGAGGGAGGAAAGAAACACTGAAATTGGAGCTTGCCAGATAAGGGCAGCCCCGCAAGGAGCGAAAACTGGCTCTTAGGGAGAAGAAACTGGCCCAGGAGCTCAGTTTAAGACAGCTGGACATAAGAGCTCTGAAAGCAGGGTCCAGGAATGGAAATGGTGGTAGCATACCAACAGTGCCTGCAAATGAGTCCAGAGTCCACATTCATTTCCCCTGACTCTGAGCATGGCTGTAGGACACCTTCTCACTTTGTTGGCCGTCCAGTTTGCCATACTGCTCTCCCGGCAGGGCTGTTTTTGAGTGTCAGAGAGCAGCTCACACCCGCCTCACTCTACAAGTTTCTGAGCGCAGCTGCTAACTCACCTGACTTCAGGCCGCTCCGCGACAACTCCAGTCACCAGGACTGTGCCCTGAGGATCGGGTGGCCCACCGGCATCCCCTGATCGAGGCGAGGTGCCTCCAACTTACACCAGGATCATGCCGGGGTCACTGGCAAGGGCCGCTGCCCACACGGACCTTAGAAGCCTGGACATGGTTAGAAGAGCCATGACTGCACTCCGTGAGCTACCTGGGGCTGGACAGTAGTTTCACTAAGAGAAGTGCCCACAGATTTTTATTCCAATACTTTGCGATTAGCCTCGTCACACCGGAACAGCGCAAGGCCCATAAAGGGACGTTACCATGGACACCCAGAGATTTCCCACATAAGAGCATAACGAATGCCTGAAAACAATACTTAATACACTTAAAGTGCCTAATTCCTTTCTAAACTCCTTAACCTTTATTGTCTGATTGGAATATTGTCATTTTTACCTTATTTAAAGATGATAGAAAATCTCTAGTTTTGATATACCCCTACATGGAGTCTTTTTATTTGTTGTTGTTTTCAATGTAAATATTACCTGAATGTTGCACAAATACTTTATACATTGCCTTTTTAGTTAGCCTGACTGCTCTGTGCCAAGCTACCAGAGGGTGAGCACAGGTTATCTTTAGAGTGTAACTTACTTACCCTGACTAGATTGGTGGGTTCTGCCTGGCTTGAGTACACACAATAGCCAACCAGAACCCCCATTTCTAACACCGCCCCACTTCAATCCAAAACAATCTGTCCCATTCCAAAACAATTAGCCCCACTCCAGTTTGCCCCACTCCAATCCAAAATAATTTGCCCACTACAATCCAAAACAAACTCCCACTCCAATCTAAAACAATTAGCTCCACTCCAGAACAAAACATTCTGCCCCACTCCAACCCAAAACAATCTGCCCACTCCAATCTGTCTCACTCCAACCCAAAACAATTGGTCCCACTCCAATCTGTCCCACTCAAATGCAAAACAGGCTGTTCCCCTTCAATCTGTCCCACTCCAATACTAAACAATCTGCTCCACTCCAATTCGCCACACTAAAATCCTAAACAATCTGCCTTACTTGAATCCAAAACAATCTGTCAGTCTCCAATCTACCCCAGTCCACTTCGAAACAATCTGCCCACGCCAGTCCAAAACAATCTGCCCATGCCAATCCAAAACGATCTGTCCCACTCCGATCCAAAACAATCTGTCTCACTCCGATCCAAAACAATTTGCCTAAATCCGATCCATAACAATTTGCCTCTCTCCAATCCAAAACAATCTGTCCCTCTCAAATCTAAAACAATCTGCTCCATTCCAGTCCAAAACAATCTGTCCCACTCCAATCTGCCCCACTCCATTCCAACACAATCCACCCCACTCCAATCTGACCCACTCCATTCCACTCCAGCAATCCAATTCACCCACTCAAATAAATTCCACCCCACTCCTTTCTAATCCACTGCAATCAAACCCACCCCACTCTAATCCAAAACAATCTGCCTTACTCCAATATGCCCCACTCCAATCCAAAGCAATCTGCCTGTCTTCAATCTACACAGTCCAATCCAAAACAATCTGCCCCACTCCAATCCAAAACAAACTGTCTCACTCCAATCTAAAACAATCTGTCCCACTCCTAACCAAAACAATCTGCCTCACTCCCATCCATAACAATTTGCCCCTCTCCAATCCAAAACAATCTGCCCCACTCTAACCTGCCACACTCCAATCTGCCCCACTCCAATCCAAAACAATTCACCCCACTTGAATCTGCCCCACTCCATTCCACTTCAGCAATCCAATCCACCCACTCAAATACATTTCACCTCACACCTTTCTAATCCACTACAACCAACCCCACCCCACAAGAGTCCAATCCACTCACCCACCCCACTCCAATCCATCCAATCCACCTTAATCCATCTCACTCGACTCAAGTCCAATCTTCCTTAATCAACCCCACTCCAAACCACCTTAATCCACCCCACTCCAATCCAGTCCACCCCATCCCACTTCATACCCCCCCAATCCAGTCCACCTCAATCCAGTCCACAGCATCCCAATCCAGTCGACCCCACCTCAATCTGATGGACTCCAATTCACTGCACCTCACACCAATTCAATCAACCCTACTGCAATTGTCTCTTCAATCCACCTCACCCCAAGCAATACAATCCACCGTACTCCATTCCACTCCACTCCAATCTAAACCACTCAATTCATTTCACCCCACTCCAATCCTTTCCAGTGCCCCACCCCATTTCAATCTACCCCATTCCAATCCAGTGCATCCCATTCAGTCCACCCCACTCAATCCAATCCCACTCCAGCCTAATCCACCACAGACCAATCCACCCCACTCCAATCCAACCCAACCCACTCTGCTCCAATCCCCCCTCCAGTCTAATCTATGCCACTCTAGCCCACACCTCTCCACTCTAATCCAATCCAATCTACCCCACCCCTATTACTCCAATCCAGACCACCCGCCCACCCTGGTCTAATCCATCTCACCCCATTTCAAACCACTCCACTTGAATCCAATCCACCCCATCCAGTTCACCCCACTCTACCCCAATTAAATACACCCCTCTATATGCCACTCCACTGTATGGCACTGAAGTCAACGACACTGTCACTGAACTCTACTCTCCTCTACTGCCCCTACTCCACTCCCTGCTACCAACTTTTAGACATGCTGGTGTATAACAGGGTAAAAACACATTACCAAGGCCAATACCTCTTGTATAGTCGAGACCTACTGGCCAATGCTTGTCCTTTCCTGCTCTTGACCAAATTGTGTCATCCTCGGCAAATCTCTCTGTCCCCTGCATCGGGAGTGCTTACTTGCGATTTATTTTGCAGATTACACTCTCTAAAATAAATAAGTCTGTAAGTGCTGCAGCTGTAACAAAATGCAATTAGGATTCATTGCGGATTGGCCCGCAGTTGTCTTGCTGCATAATTAAAAAAGTTGTATTTCTAGTTCCCAAGTATGTATCTTTGTCAGTTTTTGTTCCAGCAATATGCACGCACGGCTACCTCACTTTTGATGCGATTGTGAATAATAAGTCAGCACTCTAGTCTTAGTGGGTTTCGATGACGCTGCTTTTTCAGCTAAGCAGTCTCGGCAAATGAAGTGTTCGCCTCGACAATGGTGTGGTGGAGATAGAATTGTAATTAAACCAGTTGACTTTCTTTAAACGCCTATTGTGATAACTGAAAATGACATTGTAGGTTGAAATGTTTCAACCCTGAGAGTTAAACAACGCTTCAACAATCCGGGGGAGGGGAGCATTTTTTCGGTCAACTTCTTATGTTTTTTATAGTTTGAAAATTAAAGTCGCTCGCAGTTGCCCACACAGACCGTTCTCTTCTTACGCTCCACTGAGGTGTGTAGTTTGAATGCGAAAGGTCATCATACCATGGTGGGTCGTCGCTACTCTCGGGGGTATATCCTCTAAAATGCCCGACAACGTATTTACGTTTAGCGGAATCCGTCTCAAGAAGGTACTATTACGAACAACAGGCGTAAAACATGTACACTTTCTTGGTCCCAGACAATTTGCTTACAACACTAAATGCCATCGCTACACCCTTAACGTACGAAGCTCTAGCATAAATGTAAAACGGTAGATACAGAAACCCTGGCCGCCCGAAGACAGTAAAATATTTTCCTGGTTGGTATACACCCCCTGTCAGACTCAACATCAAGTCTTATCGTGCGCGTCACTTCCGGCTCTACATGGGCGGGTAATTTGAACTTTCTTCCCGGCATGCTTTTTGTGTGCGAGAAAGGTCGGCAGAGCTGGGTGGTGAAAAGACAACAAACTAAAAATGCTTGGCTTCAGGAGCCGCAGTGGCGGCAGCCAAACGCCAGGTATGTAGGGAACCACTAAACTTGTTGAAGAATTAGTTAGGGGTGATGTCACGATGGATTTGTTAAGACGTATTAGTGCTGCCGTATGATCTTATAAAGAACCCTAGTTGGCATAGTGTAACGACATGACATCCTTGAATTTGACTGGGAAGTAGACGTGCACAACTGCTGACATAGAAAGATTGCGTGTGATCCCGCTGGTCTTTGATGTTGGTAAGATGGCGTCTTCTGCTTTTGCGACTGGGGAGAAAGGTAAATCTACACCAGTTAGAGCGTAGGGGTGCAGGAAGGCACTGTAGTAAGGCCGATGGCGTGACGCATGAAGGGGTGTACTTTCCCGCATTATCCACATGAACACATGGTTGAGGGTTCACTGGGAGGCGATCTGTTCTGTGGCTGTCAGATTCGATCCGACATTGGTGGTTTTGGATTCCTGGCCTGAGCCTCAGAATTACGCCATCATTATTTAGTCGCAGTTTTATCTTGATCTGTGTCACTTTGTCACAGGTGAGTTGACTCGGAGGATGTAACGGTGTGTACATAACATCCGTCCTTTCTTTAATACACCCCACTCTATTATTATAATAATAAACAGTACAACATTTTTTTTTTAAATGGGGGATTCTGGTCGGCTGGGGTATGCGCCCAAGCCAGGCAGAACCCCCCCCCTCCACCCTGTCCTAGTTAGGGCAAGGGAGTTACATACCTGAGATAACCCCCGATCAACACCTTGGTAGATTGGCACAAGCAGTCACGCTTATCCCAGAGCCAGTGTGTAAAGCAATTACACAACACCTGTGATGCAATAAATACACCACAAAGAAAATACTACAGCCTATATGAAAATGAAACTGTATTACATAAAATATCATTAGATCAAAAGCGACATGTATCTATAATACTCTACTACAAAAGCAGTTGTCAACATCATACAGGTTACTAGTAGTCTGCAAAAATAAAGTTGTCTGGTAAACACATAGGTTACTGGATATTCTGCAACACATGCCGTAGTCAGGTTGTCATTATCACCCAAAACGCACATATGGTGATAAACACATCACGACTGCCTAGGTACCATCATGGATGTACATAGGAGAGGAACCTTTCCCAATGGCGTAAGTCATTTTGTCAACCGCAATGCCCTGCAAACCTCCAACTTTGCTTAAAGTTACACATTTTCCATACATTTCTGTGCTGGAATTTGCAGGGATACACAAAATTAATACCACCCAGCATTGCCCCACATGTGCTGATTTAAAAACTCTTCCCCACTTGTGTGGCTGGTTCTAGTGACCGGAACAGAACCAACCAAGGTCAATAGGAGTCTCCACGCAAGTGTTCCCGTTGTCCTTGGTTTGACCTGTTCCTGTCACTGCACTAGGTCCAGCCATACAAGTAGGGCAGCGTTTGTATTGGCACGAGTGGGGCTGTGCTGAGTGGTAATTTGGTGGATTCCTGCAGATTCTAGAAGTTTCCAGCACAGAAAAGTAAGGACAATGCAGGATTCTGGGGTAAGTTTGATGTTTGCAGGGCATTGTGGGTAAGAAAACCTAATGGGATCTGCAAAAGTCACACCATCCTGGATTTCCCGAGGTGTCTAGTTTTAATTTTTTTTACAGGTTGGCTAAGTTTCCTTAGGTGCCGGCTGAGCTAGGGTCCAAATTCAGAGATGTACAACTAACCACTGCTCCTAAACTCTATACCTTGTGCCCATTTCAGAAATATGTTTCCTTGATACTCATTTTTTTACTCTGCCTATTTTGTTAAAAGTGTTGGTATATACTTGGTACTCAATGAAAAAACATTTTACTATGCGGCTCCGCTGTTGGCTCTGGGTAACTTGGGTTTCTGGAGAACATATAAACCACATATATATAAAAAATATGTTATGGTATATTGTTTTTGTCAGTCGGCCATTGTGACAAAAAGTTACAGATGAAAATATCACAAATGCCACTTTTTTTTTTTTTTTTTTCTACTCAATTTCAATATTTCTTTATTTCAGCAGTTATTTTCCTTGGGAAAACCTTGAAGGATCTACAGATATGACCCCTTGCTGAATTCAGAGTTTTGTCTACTTTTCAGAAATGTATAGCTTTTCTGGATCAACCATTTGCTTCACACTGTTTTCCACCACAAACTAGAAGTAGGTTGAGAGCACAAACAATAGAGCAAATAGGCTGCCTCTTAGAACAGTGCTAAAACTGTGGTACAAAAGCCAGTTTTTTTATTCAGATTTGCATGTTCCTGAAAACTGGGAAGATGGCGACTTTAGCACAGTAAGTAGTTTATGGATGCCATCTTAGGGAAAAAAACAGACACTTTATTTTGTTACTGGAGCACTGTTTCCCTATTTTTCTCAAAACCTCAAAATTGTGCTTATTTTTTCAGTCCCCTATGGGGAATCCCCAGGACGTTTTAGGGGGGAAAAAGGGTGCATATTTGGTGTGGATAGATAATGTGTACAGAATATTATGGATACCTAAGGACAAACTACTCCAAATAGCCAAAAAAAAAGGCCCAGCACTGGGTGAAAAAGGCCTAGCAGCGAAAGGGTTAACTTCGTCAAGCAATGTTTGGCAACACTGATGGTTTAGTCTCCTAGAACTTCCCATGGTCTAAACGAACGTGATGAACTTTTTGGTCATTAATCACAATCTAAGCGTTTCATTACCAGAGCATCTTTTCATGCTGTTTTTTGTGTGACTACCCCCGACTTGTATAGCTGTATCTGTGTGCACGTGGAAACGTGGCGCGCTGCCGGACATTTCCAAACGTGAGAGCCGAATGATCACTCCACTGGGGGCACCCGAGTCCTAACACGATTTGTGGTTTCACTAGGCTTTTGAATCTGGGAGTATTGAGTGACTGGTCACACCTAAGGTGAGGAAGTCCTGACCCTGATGATATGATCTCCCAATATAGCGTTCCGTATGCAGCTAATTGTAATATTCTTGTATTACTTGCTGTGCAGATACAAGAGATAAATGAGAGCATTGCACCTCACATTGGGGATCCCAGGGGCATGTCCACCGATGTCCAGGTGCACGTGAGATACTTAATGTGGACGTGAGCTATTATTTATATCCGCTTGTGGCGGTATGCATGACTTGCTGTGGCCTCGTAGTCTCTTCAGTTGTACTGCGAGCACCGAAGCTGATCAGGCTATGCCACCTGCGGTGTCACCATCTGGATAGTGCAAACTGATTTTTTTGTCAAATTCCTGAGACTGACTCGTGCACCACATCATTTGTAGCTACATTTATACAACACACTTGGAGGTGTCTTGTGGTCCAGGGCTACGTTTTGTAATTGGGGACTGTATCTATATGTACCTATAAAATTATATCTGTGTTGTACATTGTTTCATGATTATTGAATCATGATGTTTTAAAAATATTTTTTCTTTTAAAGTGGTTGTACACACCCTTTTTTGTCTTGAGGACGCTTTGAACAAATGGGCTGAAACACGCCCACCATACGGATTATTAGAAGTCCATTGTATTAAGATCCATAGGAATCAGTTGGATTGTGGACTGTTGCTTTTGATTCATTGATGTTGGACATTAAACTCTTCAGCCGGTCCTTTATGTTGGGCAGACTATCGTTTGACGTTTCATAATTGAAAAACCGGGAATGACAGCCACTGGTTGGAATTATGCTTACACGAGGATTGTGTAGCAGTGACGTAATATGATGGAGAGATTTGATTAGCAATACATTTAACATTTATGATAAACGTCATAAGAGCTCTGTTACATATATTAAATTAGTGCATATATAAATACATAACTTTATAGAATTATTTTAAAATAACATGCTGGAAAGCAATGATACAGCCGCTAACAATAGTGTTATTGGTGATAATGAACGTCTTTGATCCTGATAGAGCTCTTTTGTGTTTTTTTTTGTCTAATTGTTTTGGATGCAGATGGAATGTAAAATGACAAAGGCCTATTGCCTGCACTTTACTTTTCAGATTGAAAGCAGACAGTGTGCAGGTGATACAGAATCTGTCAGGGTGACTGAAAATTACGCCTGGAGCAGTTCAGCATATTTCTGTTGTGCCCAATCCTTGACAGGGGGGATTGCGTCCACTCTGTAAAAAGAGTGGGTCGATGCCGCCTCTGCCTACATGTCCCCGCGACTTGTTCCCAGCTTATCCCTGTCTTTGGGCAGGCTGTTTGAGTGGCAGAACGTGCTCTTCTGCTGTCTCTGTCTGCAATTTGAATGGATGGCTTTGGTTTGCTGAGTGCCTTGACAGGTAATCTGCAGGCTTGTTAGTCTTTGTGATATGTCAGGTAGAATCATATTTCCGTAGGCGAGGAATTTATTTTTGATCAGCTGGCCGAGAAGGGTGAAGGGCTGCCCCAGCAAACGGAAGTGTCAGACGTTTGTGATCGGTGATGACCTACAAATTCTATCCGCCTGAGTAAAGAAAAAGGACAGCGCTCAACTTCAGAGCAAGAGCTTCTTTTTAAATTTGGGAGTGTATTTTTGTGTGTCTAACAGCACCTTGCTTCCAGACTAAATTGTGGCCATGTTGGCCCTTGTTCTGTTTTTGAAGGAGTATCACTCCGAGTCCGTCAAAGCTGGCATCAACAGCCGTCCATTGTTTCCGTTTATGTCCAAGTCGATCATTGTTGAGTTGTGAAGGAGCCTCTCTTATGAGTTAAAACAAGTGTTGGTGTTCCTCCCCCAGCTCACAGAGAGCCTTTGATTTCGCCGGAAGTCTCAGGGGCTCCAGTCTTGCCAAGTTAGGGATACATCTGCTACATTAGTTCACCATCTCCAGAAAACTGAGCTTCACATTCTGGGGCAGGCTTACTTTTTTTTTTTTTTAAATTGTCTGAGGCTTTTAGTGGGTCAACGTTTATGCCTGCATTGGAGAAGGTGTAACAATAGAATTGTCTGCTGATTCTCAAGCACTCGCCCTTGATGCAGTGTAAGAGAAGGAAAGGTTTGATGTGATCTGCAGTGGTGTTCTGCAGTGTTGTTGGTGAATATCAAGATGTCCTCACTGGCACTAAGGACTCCGTCCAGGCCAGAAAGTGCTTCCTTGATGACGTTTTGAACACTAATCACGTGATGCCAACGTTTTGTCTTTTCTAATATTTTGTTTCCCAAATTGTGGTTTGTGACCCACTGGTGGGTTACAAGAGGACTTTCGGTGGATGGTGAACGTCCAAGAAATAAATAACAACGCCATTAAATTTTTTATTTGTCTTGTCACATTTGCTGCGCTTCAAAGACGAGGGTCAAATGGCAGGCGATTCTTCTGACAAACTGCTGCTTTTTGGACATGTGGATTGGTTTTTACAAACTCTTTACACTCTAAAGCCAGACAAATAAAAGTGAATTATGTGACAATCTTGCTAAGGTACATAGAGTGTGAAATGAAAGGCTGTGAGATGTCATTTTTTGTGACACAGCAAAATGTAAATGAACTGCATACATTCAGCAGTTTCGAAAGCAAAAAATGAAGTATATAATTTTTTGTAATTCTGAAGTGTGATGGAACGATTTTAATAGGAAACACATATCGAGACACTTTACCTGATGGTGCACAAATTATAACTATTTAATGAAACCGATTTTCATTTGTGTACAGTATAGTTTTATGTGTAAAACTATACACCTGTGCAAATTTAGGGGTAATTTCAATGTGCTGTCTGTAAAAGAGTGCTCTGCCACAGGATGATTAACTTGCATTAAAAAATAATCCGCCCCATTCCCATTAATTGGATTGTGAAAGTTTGTTCTTGTAAAAGGTTTGGGAAACATTTTTCTAACTTTTCAATTCCACCATACGAGATGAAAATGTGGTGATAATATTTTCACACCCAGCAGTAATTGATGATAGCCAAAATTAAGATCCACTTTAAAAATTAATTCAGCTGTTTAGGTTGTTGTTGACCATCTATGGTTGGCGCCAGGCGCTTGTCTCATTTCATGGCTTTATTTGGTAACTGCAAATTGTGAAATGGATGAGTCCCAGCTCGTAAGCTCTGGCACAGCTGAGTAAGGTTCGGTCCCTGTCTTGGTCACAAAGATTTTGCGTGGCCCGATTAAGTATCCGTGTTTGATGGAGGCCCTGAATGTCTCTGCTTGTGGCAAGGGTGAGTCTTCCATTAGACATGATACTTGTTCTTCCGGGTAGTAACTTCGGACTGTTTTCATTTCAAACACTGTTATAAGTCTATGATGTGCAACAACATACTCCCATCTTGGCAAAGGCTCTGATAGTCAGCCCTGTATCTGACCATTGCACTTAGTCTGCCTTGTATTATGGATTGGAACTGTCGATAGCCCAAATGGGCCATATGGGTTGTCTGCTCTGGGATTACTGCAGTTTATAACTCCAACCCAACCCCCTACACACTATCAATGCAAAGTGATCATTCTGCTGCAGTTCACGCATGTCCTGTCCTCTGCTGCAGAGTGAGGTTCAGCACATCAGTATCTGCAGCTTTCTTTTTCTAGGACATATCCATTTCTTGCTGTGATACCTTCACTTGATCTTGATATGACAAGGCCCCTCCAGTTCTGTTTTTACAGAAAGTTTGGCCAATGCTGATTCCCACAGATAGCTGATGTAGGCTCTTGTAAGGCTAGAATTACATCCAAGGTCATACAGGCTGTATGGTTATCTGGTAACGAGAACTGATAAACACCCCTGTTCGTTTTCCCCTCTGACTTCTTTGTTAGGGTTGGCTTCTGTGCTTGTAAATGTCTTTAGTCTGGCCTACAAGCAACCGACTGATTCGTTTTTATGGTTTGGCTTGACATCACAGCTGTGAGAATCACCATGAAAGGGGCTTTGGCTCCACCCAATGGCCGAGAGCCAGGAGTTTGTTTTGATTGGGCAGCAGTTGTGTGCTTCCACAAAAAAAGTGCTCTCCCCATAGCTATAATTATTTTGTTTATTTATATAGCTCCCTGAGATTGAACTTCAAGGGCGCACACATGCCATTGTAATGCTATTAAAATGTTGTAGATAATTAGAACATTTATGGCAGTAGCACAGATGGGCAGTCCTTAACGTTAATGGATTTTTGGCTGTAGGTTGACAGTGCGTTTATGAGATGACCTATTGGCATCACCAATGCTTGCTTTATTTGAAGTACTCAGTCTCGAATTTGCTGCATGTTGATATGAGCATCCAGGGCCCTGATGGCTCTATCATAGTTCTTTTCACCTCCAGTTTCGGGGTGGGAGATTTTAAAAAAAGTTTGAAGACTTCTTCTCCAGCTTAGTGCAGGATTGATTGTTTCCCCGAATTATTTGTTTTTTGTTCATGACTTTTTAATTGTTCAGCCTTTTTACCCATATGCACCACTGTGGTGCAACTGTGGGGATAGTGACAGGCTCACTCTGTAGCATCTACAATTTGGCTATAGCTCCCACATAGTGGTTAGGAGTCCTGGGGAGGAGCAAAACCCCTCTGCCTGAGGTTCTGCTAGGGTGTTATTGTTGTCTTGCCATTGTCCTCCTTGATCAAATAGATCATGGCAGGCCTGTGGTGTTCTCTCACCTTAGTGAGCTCTATTGATTTGAGGAAGCAGTTCTTTGTCTTGTAGATATCCTTGATGAACCCAGATAGTCTGTGGGATGTAGCGCCTTTTTGCCTCAGTTCTTTTTTAAAGGATAGTACTATATACGCCTTTAGTAATGAAAGCGAATACACCAGTTTGTTTACTCTTTTTTCGCTACCCTTTCTTTGTCCATATTCTGCACCATTTACTTGGTCTCAAACACTAATTTCTGTTTTCCTTGAAAATTCCCTTCCATTTCCTATGAGGTGCAGTTACAAAAAGCAAGAGAGACCCTTATTGGCAACATCCTTCTGTGCTGTTGTGTTGACTGACATGAGCCATCGTCGGGTAGGTGTAAAGGAATGAGGGCCATGCCTGGCTGCTGCATCTGCTGCTTTGGAGCTGAAGCTCAGACATGCACTTTCTGATGCAAGGCGATGGATGTGTCGCCTCCAGTTGTACCATCCTTGTTGCCACTGTAGTGAGGCATCTCACCCAAGAGGTATGATGCAGGCAGGAAATGTGTTCCAGAATGATCCACTCAAAAACTTGTTTGGGGCTAACTAGGCCTGAGCTCATGCTCTCTGTGTGCTTCTATTTGTCCTTGAAGGGAAACAACCTTTTCAACGCGGTTGTTACCACGCAGTGTCTTTACCTTAAAATATATATTATATATGTGTGTGTGTATGTATGTATATGTGTGTGTATATTTATATACACACACACTCCAACACAAGCTCCATCGACGGGGCCCCCAACCCTGCAGGGCGGCTTCATAACAGGGATGGAGCATCCTGTTATATTCATCCACAAGAAAAACGATATTGAGAGCCTTCCAATTCCAATCTGGCACTAGTTTATTTCATTATAAATTGGCAGCAAATTATTCATTCCTTTCCTGACTCGTTTCGGCAAGCACCCTTGTTCACAGAGAGCAGTTGCATACAATCACAGATGTTTCGAATTACATTTATACGTCACGTGATTCTATGGCTGAATACTTCAACCCCCAAAATGCATCCTTTTTATCATGTATCACATTGTGGCATATTTTCATTGTTCTGCTTAAATAGCGTTTCTTAACCACATTTCATATTTAACCTGGTGCAATTTAAAGTGATCACATAGCTCATTTTATTTTTGAAATAAATTGCAATCAAAGTCAAGCAACCCTCATTATCGTAGATGCTGCCATGAACAGTACTTTAGGGTCTCTTACTCATGAAAGTTCAGAATTTTCAATAACGTCCCTGTAACCTTTTTGTATTTCCAGTGATTTTTTTATTTTTAAATGAAATATTTAATTGACATATGTTAATCCAACTCAATAGAGATTGGCCGCGTGCAGCCAACCCCCTTAAAGACAGTCAGCCCTGAATGGGAGCATGCAGCCCACAGTCCTGTGCTGATTTGGGCCCCGGGTACCCCATCTCGTCCAGGCTCCATTGCTTAATTAACGCGGAAGGGGGGCACACTGCCCTCCTCCCCTGGCCAATATTGGATCCCGGAAAAAAATATATATATGTGGAGGGGCCACTCAGATCCTCTTGCCTGGGCGAATATTGGCACTGAGGGCCCCATCCCCTGGAGCCCTTTTAAAATAGTGGGGAGGTGGCACGCAGCCCCTCCCGTGCCGACTTTTGGTCACATGGACCCTCTCTCACGGGGCCCAGACAATTAGTGTAAGGGGAGGAGGGCTGCACCCCCCCCTCCCCCACCTGTTCTGGGTATCTGCTTGGCCCTGTGGAGGTGGTGGTCCTTGGGGCCCACAGTGGCCTGTGTGTGGGGCTGTGTTGCCTACCGCCCCCACACATTATATTGCGTGCCCAGGGAAAGGAGCTGCATACTACCCCTCTCCCCTTATAGTCAGTCAGTCAATCACAAGTGCTTTAGTCCACTGGTCACATTTAACTTACAGCCTTAGGTAACCATAGTACCATCTGCTAAGTGCTTAGAAGTTAGTTACCTCATACCAATCGGGTGTAAACAAATTAAATATATACCTTTTTAAGGAATAGAGCACATTCACTGAGGCCTTATCAGCAGGCACCAGTACACTACAGAGTCATTACACTAGTACTAAATCCAGCAACCGTATGGTAAAAAAAAGGGGTGGCAGTGCACAAAAGGCATTTCCTCACAATAGCAAAATAAATATTCCAAATCTGCTGCTGAAGATTTGTGGAGTTTCTTCTGCCCTTGCCACTTTGCAGCATGGGCTAATGCTCCTCAGCCCTCTCAATAACTGTCAGATTACCTAATTTTGAGAGTCTAGTCCTCATTTTACTAACTGGGAAGAAAATACAGGATTCCTGGCAGTTCAAAATAATTTTGGATGACTCAAATGCACATCAATGGAAAGCACAAGTTTGGTGAGCAGTTCAATTTTAGACAGTTTATTACACTTCCAACAGGCTGAAACCTATTCTTTTCCCTAAACTAGTCTAGCAACTTTGAGACCCTCATGGGTGATTTTCCACGATGTATTGATTGGTAACTCCAGATTAATTTAAACCTACTTTACCGACTTTGAGTATCCACCCTGCTTTTGGCCCCCTCATGGCGCCCCTCTCTAGCTACTCCCTCTGTGTGTGCCCTAACACTACTCTCTTGTCATGCCTTCCTCCCTTACTGCATTGTCTATTCAACCAAATTCATGAGCGCTCTCAAATTACCATAATTCGTATATTCCAAATGTAATTTCACCACAATGCTAGCCTTAAATTATCTTGTGGCCTACCATAATATTTGTATAATGAATTTAAACAAAGTTCATTTTGGACCACCACCAGCCAATTATGGCTTTTCAGCCAATAGAGTTTGAATTTAGGGAGGTATCCCCTTCTGTGCCCTAGAAAGATGCTTTTTAGGGAAAAGCCCGGTCAGCCAGAAGGGTTATATATCATATGGGTCTCATTGACATCTGATGTGTCTGCTTGCCCGCACAGGTAGATGCTAATCTTTCGAGAAATGGGTTTGTGTCCACATAGTCATACCAGAGAGTTCCTAGTACTGTACACATAAGGGACATGCCCACCATGCTACTGTTGAAAGTTCCAGTATCCACACTAAACATACAAATGATTGTATAGCCAGCAGTTATAGCGAAATGTGAACGTTTCTCGCTTCAGAATTGACCATGAAGTCAGTGACAAGGCACGGAGAATTAGGGAGCTGTACATTATAACTAGTATCATACTGTGTTGGCAGTTCAATGCTGTATTGATATTTAGATGGCATGATTTGCTACATGTGCAATACAGATTTCTTTTTAAAGTAATTTTTCTTTGCAAATTACATCATGATTGAAGTGCTTTATAGGACGAATTAAAAAAGAAAATGTATTTGTACTTAATACAGCCATACCTAGCAGGCCCATCGGACCGGGAACAGTAAAAGCAGAGATGCAACGAAATATTATGCATTAAGGCGGCACCAACATAACACAATCATTGTGCAAATATAATGTTGGAACTCTAGTACCATAAAGTATCTTGCGGAAAGACCCTGCAGGTGTAACATGAGCATGTGCCATGCAAATTGGGTATTATGACCATGGAACAGCCACGCCTGGTGAACCCTGGTGTACAGTCGGTTGATGGACAGGTGTGGTGTCCACTATTATGGTGTGTTGTGTGTCCAGCAGACCGCGGTAGGCCCTCCGGGGCCCCAAACCTTATTGAATTTCTGTGAGCAGCCACATGCCAGGTAGTTCCTTGCCTGCCATCATTTAGAGATCCATACCCGCCCTCCATTTTGTCACTGTGGGGGGCTCGGAGAATCCCCAACGTTTAGCTATATTTCTCTTGGCTACCACTAATCCCAGGTTGTTAAAAAGAAGCTTGGGGCATGGCAGGTCTACATCTGCGGAAATACGCAGCAGCTCGTAACGTGGATCAGTCGGGATTTGTGTTTCTAGCACCTCTCCAAATTCCCTTAAAATCCTAGACCAGTAACTTTGGATATTCGGGCATGTCCGTATCGTGTGGATGAAAATCCCCACCCCTTCCACCCTCCCATCTTTCTTTCAGATGCCCAAGTTTATCAGGCATACTATTGTTCAGGGTTTTATATATTCAGGATATTGCCTTCTCTTCTGTTCGGCCCATGAGAAGTGTCCCCTCTAATGGGGCATACTCCGGGAGTCCCTCTGTGTCTGGATTTTCTGTCTGCCTTGAGTGCACTAAGCAAGTGTAGTGATTAGCGTTGCGTCTGTGAAAGGTGGTACTCCTGCCTCAGATTGGATAAGGTCTTGAGCATTACACTGTGTATAAGGTTCCTCATTCTAGGGATACCTATTATGTCCCACGCCTGAAATCCCTTAAGTTTACACAGCTCTCTCAGGTAAGTGCCCTCACGCAGCAGGGTTGTCTCATAGGTTTTGCCTACCAGCCTATCCTCCGTGTTGCCTTATACCATACTTCTATTATTAATTTTGTGGGGAGCAAGAGTGATTGCATTTCCTTCCCCCATATAAGTAACATAGATGTGATTTACGTGTAAACTGGGTCCTCTCTAGCATATACATAGGATGTCTAAAGCCTTTTGAGCTTCCAATGTTAGTAACAGATGAGGGTCGTCCCGGTCTTTGACTTAATCAATCCGGGTGTCAAGTCGATGGAAACTCAGTCCTGACTGCTTGGGCATGAAGTCCATTTGTTCTTGGTGGACCAGGGATGGTATGGTGGCTATTAAGCACGTGGCAAGTACAGTAGCGAGGTTTTTTGCTTCAATATTCAAGTGAGATTGGCCAATAGGAGTCACATTTCTCTTTGGGTTCCCCTCCCTTGGTGATAACCACTATTGTGGCCATGCGCAGGTCCCACTGAAGTGAAGCAACTGGGGGACGAGGATATATATATATATATATATATATCGCTTCAATTTCTGACAGGTCTATGTCTTTATCAAGTGAGTGTCGCCTCTTGGAAAGCTCGTTCGGGGGATCTTAGTCCGCTACTGCTCAATTAACAACACATCCATGTTGTTATGCGTTTGGTAGGGATCTCTGTAGAACTTTTCCAATTCATTAGTAATCTCTAGGTCTGTAGTATAGTGGGAGCCCTCCTTCCCTTTGATGGTGTGTATCCAGCACACTTCCATTTCGCGCCTCCCCAGCCAGACGAGAAGTTTGCCTGCTCTTCCCACCCCCTCAGATAACCAGTGTTGCATTGCTTGGTCTTGGGCTTTCGCCTTTTGCTGCACCAGCACACAGTACTCTTTTTGTCAGAGTATAAGATTACGTTGGGTCTTTGGATTTATCAAGGCTCCTTGGTCTCTCTCTAGGTCTGTCGCTCTATGCGCACCGTTTCCTGCCACTTTTTCTTACGTTTGTGCGCAATTATATTTTGGGCTCTGTCTCCAAGTACTGCCTTATATGCCTCCCAAAGTGTAATTGCGAAGGTCACAGTCTTTATTTTCCTCTGTTGCCACCCGCACCTCGTGCTGTTGCCTTGTCTTTTAGCTCATAAGCATTCAACCTCCAACTACTCTTTTCTTTGCGGGGTCGGGTCATTATTTCTACCCATAGGGGGGAGTGGTCTGACAATCCCCTCGCCAGGTATTCCGCTTCCCTCATCACCACTACATCCCTGGCACGGGCTAGGATATAGTCTAGTCAGGAAAAAATGTTAGGTTCCCCGGAGAAGTAGAACTGGCGGACTCCTGGGTGTTGGTGGTGCCAGAGGTCAGACAAGCCCAAGGAGGACACCGGGCCGGCCAGAGGGGTCACTGTGAGGGGCCTACAGTTTGTCGTGATCTATATAACTCAGGGTTGATGGCCTCGTTGAAGTCCCCTCCTATCAAGTGAATGGGCGATCCCGACTCTAGCAGTACCCCTGCCACTCTGGTGTCTGTCTGCTGCTGAAATCGAGGCGGGTCATAAACACCGTCGTCACCTCCCGCCTGCCCCAGTGTCCCTGCATCGCAATAAATGTACCTGGGGGATCTCTTGGAAGTCTAGTGATCTGAAATGGAGGGGAGGGGGTGTACTTCTTTACCAGGATTGCCACCCCCTGGACCCAGTGGTGAATCCTTCATGTGCTAGCACAAAGTACGTATCCCTGCCAAGGAAACTACAGTATGGGCCTTTAAGCTGGGTCTCCTGAAGGAAAACTATGTCCAGCCTGCGGCTCTTAATATATGTCGCCACCAGCCCTCTCTTAATTTTATTGCTTAGTCCATTGACGTTCTGGGGCAGCATAATGTATCTGCTACTCTCACCCATTATGTGTGTACGGCTGAAGTCTATAGTACCTGTCTACCCTAAACCTGACTAACAGGTGTTTTCGCAGCCTGCTGCTTCTACATCTTGATTGTTGCATTGCTCCTGTCCCTGTTTCTTCATAGCCAAAATGATTATAAAACATATAAATGCCCAATTCCCCCCCTCTGTTCTTTGCAGATTTTACCATACCAAATCAACGAACTGTTCCACAGAGACCACGGAGAGGTCTGTATTCCTACACTTCCCATTGAATTTTATATCTACTTTTTGGGCACCAGGCGGCCAACCTGGCCTCTGCTCGGTTTGGGTGACGGGCTGATCAGAAACTGGGTCGATAAGACGAGCAGGCACTGATGCACGAGCGGGAGGGGTCTCAACTCCATTCCAATGCCCCATGTTCTGTTGGTTGGCAGTGGATAAGGCCAATCCTCCACCCTATGTGAGAGTCTGTTAGGTGGATCCTGCCCAGTCTTGGGCCAGCGTTCCCTCCTCTAGATTGGCTATGACAGATTCCAGTGGATGTAGAGATTCATGGGTTTCCGTCTCGTTGGCACCACCTGAGTCGTCAGTCCCTGATGCGTGTTGGGGGGCCTCTTTGCTCCTCTACACGGTTGCGTGGTCGCCCCCCTCCTGAGTCTGAGGATTGCTTGGGAGAGCATGCCAATGGTTTCGACTGTTGCCTCTGGGATGGCCTACGCCTTCTGGTTGGGTTGGCTCTTTAAGTTGGTGGGGTTGCTGAGACCCATAGTAGGCACCTCCTGTACCACAAGGCAGATAATCTGCTTTCCTTTTCGCTACCTTGTCTGTCAGACGGCCTCTCCTCGAACCACTCCCAGGTCTTCTCTGGGGTTTGGAAGAAGAGTGTCTTCCCCGGGAAAATTACTCACATTGGCCTGGAAGAGAGCATATATTGCAATGGAAGTGTACAAAGCTGTCACAGTGCCCTTTCCTCTGGATCTGCACGATGCTGAACAAAAGGTCCATCTCCCGGCGTCACCAACTCAGAAAGCTATCAGAGCACAGAGTTATGATGAAGCCAGGCAGGGGAAGGGAATTAGGGTAGGGAACTGCAGGGAGAGGGATCTGAAAAGAAACGGTTAGAACAAATATGCATATGCTCATTCATAACAGTATAAACTCACCAATAGCCTCTTGAATAAAGGCGTCTCCATGATATCAGATTGAGACTCTTTGTGAATTGGGCGTGGCCCCTTCTTTGAATCATGCAACAAGAACAAACTGCAACCTCTGAACCTAGAGATGGCAAAAGCTTTGGACTATGGTCATACTCTGAATATCAATCATGTAAAAACTACGTATTCATAACATAAATGTTTGATCTCAGCCTAGAAATTCTCAGACTTAAATATGTATCTCACATATTATGCTTCCCCCCCAAAAAAACAATGAAACTATAATTTGCTTATCTCCAAAACGTTTTCACATTTACTACTAAGGCCTGAAAGTTTTACTCCTTGACCTTGAAGCGCTTTGTTCGTTGGGCAGAAGCGCCTTGTTTGTTGTTCATGAAGCGCTTTGATCATCATACATGAAGCGCTTTGATCATCTTACATGAAGCGCTTTGTTCATTATGCCAGAGAGCGCTTTTACTTGCTTTGTCTGAAGCGCTACGCTCTTTGTGCTAAGGGGCGCTTTACTTATGTGGCCTGAAGCGTATTGATCCTCGTGCCAAAACCGCTTTACTCATGTGGCCTGAAACACTTTGATTGTCGTGCCAAGGGTGCTTTACTCTTGTGACTTGAATCGCTTTGCTCGTTGTTCTAAGGGGGCGCTTTACTCATGTGGACTGAAGCGCTTTGACCGTCGTGCCAAGGTGCTTTACTCATGTGGCCTGAAACGCTTTTGATTGTCGTGCCAAGGGCGCTTTACACGTGTGGCCTGAAGCGCTTTGCTCGTTGTGCTAAGGGGCGCTTTACTTTTGGAAATAAGAAACTCCCTTCAAGGTTGGGCTCATCAAGACCTTACTGCTACGAGTACGACCTACTCTTATCTGAATTCACCATGGAAACAAGGATACTCAGATTTGCTGTCAATCTGCTATGCAGGAAATCTGCTCTTCTTCAGAGGAACCCCCACGAGGTCTGACTGCATCGAAGGCCTTCAAAATAGTGAACAATGTGCTTGGGTGTGGCTGGGCTTTATAGGCTTGCCACACCCCAAGATGGCCGCTGCCTCTAGAAACCTGGGAATTGTAGTCCATTCATAGAATAGCACTGATAAGTGTATCTTTTCCACCAATGTCCTGACCCTGCAGTTACATGAGCTTTACCACAGGGCAGGCGACGCTGATGACCCCTTCTAGAACAAGAAGGGATGACAAGTGCTGGGCATGAAGCACCGCAAATACACGCAGCGGAGTTTCGGGCGGGACCTGGACCGCGCACAGCCTTATTCCTGACAAAAGCTCAGTTTTCACTGCATCAAAAGGGCAATGTTGTTTATGGACTGTCCTGGTGTAGTCAGGGAAGATTTGTATCTGTGTTTTCATGGCGCACCTCCTTCAATCTCCTGGTTTCTGATAGGATTAGGTCCCGGTCTTGGTAGTTTAAGAATTTCTCTATCACTTCTCTCGTTGGGGCCCTGGGGAGCGGTCTGTTACTCTGGGTCCTGTGGGCACACTCAATCACGAAGTATGATGAGCAAATCCCTCTCTGTATCACATGGGTAAGCCAGTCTCTCAGAAACTTGATTGTGTTGGTGCCTTTTGCCCACTCTGGGAAGCCCACAAAGCGTAGATTATTTCTTTGCGTTCTATTTTCAGCATCTTGAAGGCGCCATACCACATCTTTATTAACTGTACAGGCCTCCATGACCTCCTTTCGAAGGGTGTGGACTGCGTCTTCAGGTCTGAAATTCTTGTCTCGATGGTTGTCACTCTATCTGCAACGTTCCGTAGGTCCTGTCTAAGGAGGGATACCTCCGACCTAAGTTCACCGATTCCACCCTCCAGGGCCACCTGGGAGGACTGTATGACTAGCATCAGGGTGGCATTGACCAGGATGGGGATTGTGGGGGACTGGTTCTCGTCCCCTGCACTAGGGACAAGCAGATTTGTCTAATTTCCCTTGACGAGAGGGGAGCCAGCCGCTGTCCTTCGTCATGGCTACCAGGTAGTGTAGAGTGCATCTTGGAATGGGGGGGGGACCCATGTCGCTCGTGGAGGATTCTGCGGTTGTTTCTCCCAGGCAATTTCTCTGCTACACTGCCAGTCCTGTACATCGTGAACGGGGAGCAACAGGAAGAAGGTGCAGCTAATGCTGGTCTCTCGTCCCAACTGACAATTCAAATGAACACTTGTGACGAATTTCTAAACTTGAATTCAACAGCTATACATTCTATCGGACCACACAATACTTTGTAGAGCACTCTATCCCCGATGTGAGTAATACCACAACACTACAGACATCACTACTGATGTGGGGAGGTGATTACAGTCCAACTGGTGACATGCTAGAGACGTGTCAGGTACTTGTTAGTAGTTTGTGAAGCTTGTTTCATAACCATTTTTATTGCACAGCATTGTATATTTACATAACTCTCCGCACATTAAGAGGCTATGTTTTGGTTGCAAATTTTCCCCATGGAACCGGGTGGGGAAGAAGGGTTTGAGCCCTTCTTCTTTACCCCTATCAGTGCATTCATCTAGTCTGGTGGTTCAGTTTTGCTTTGAATGTCAATTTCTCAGTGTCAAAATTAGCTTTTTCCTAGTGAACATGTATTTGTAAGTGTACTTTTGTGTCTGTTGCCTTTGTGTTAGTTAATTTCAATATGCCTGTTTGTCAGCCTCATCCTAGTTTTCATTTGGTCTTCCCATGCTGTTCAGGATATGGTAAGTTCCTTCACATTGGTTTCTGATAGGCAAGCAAATATCACCAAACAATATTCTAACGTTCAAGCATGACTGACTTGGTCAGAACCTTATCTAGGTGCAAGCTAAAACTTCTCTGGATAAAATGCCGAAGACAGTAACAAGGAAGCATGGACTTTAAATCTTTCCGGAAGGAAACCAGGGAGTGCTTTTCTCTCTAGGGAAGCAGGGGTTGTTGAAATGTTCTTTAAGCAAAGTGTTTGACATGATTCGGTATCAACATTGTATCCAGTAGTCATCATGAGACATCTTATCACTGGGTCATACCCAAATTGGACAGTATTAAATTTTTGTAATCTGCTGGTCTGATTGTAAACTATAGCCACTGCAGCATACATGAGGACTGCATATACTCACTGCATTTGGTGCTATTTCCTAGGTGTGGATACTCCACTCAAGAGAAGATCTGAACGCAAATCTGGCAGTGAAAAGCGAGTCCTTGATAGCCCGGTGAGTACAATACCCTTTTCATGCTGTTACTGGGCATCTATCAGTTAATTATCTGCTAATATGTATTTTTAGGTGACACCATTCTGTATTTTTTCTTTTACGAGTTAGAGCAGTGTTTGACTGTGTTCTTACCGAAATTAATAAGTTTGGAAAAAATGATTTCCGAATGTATCTACTCTGCTTCGTTCTCTTCCTGGGTATTGGACATTCTACATTGGCGCTGCACTTTGTAGGGAGTGGGCAAGAATGGTCACAGCATCAAATTTGCTTTAAGTCCTCTGGGTACAGACACCGTGATAATAAATGCTTTTTTATAAAGTACTTTTAAAATTGCTATTAATACCAGTTAATGCAGTTAGCGTTTTTATGGTACTCAATTTACCACTGTCGGAAATGTAAAAATTGGAGTCTACCTTTCCAAAAAATGAATTTATGACCTTCAGGTCACTGTGTCAGCTGCAAGTGTTAAGCTAATTGAGCCATCCTGCCACCTTGTCAAAATTGTAGGATTCTGAGTAAATGTTGTTACCATGCCAGTCTTGGCCAGACTCCAGAATCAATTGTATGGTGTATTTGAACAAAGAGCCATGCTACCAAACGTTTCTAAGGCAGTGTGCGGAATTAAATGGTGGGCACTCGTTAGTAGAGCTGCCAATGTCCTAATACTCCGCTTTCCTAATTCTAAAATAGTGCACAGTTATATTATTATGGGATTAAACCTGTGCCAGGAAATGTATTTGATTTTTGTTTTGAAGTATGTACACACTGTTGGCAAATAAAAATTCCATGTTTAAAGTATGTTTTTTGTACTGTGTTCCTTTAAGAGAAAGCTTAATCCTTTAGGGTACTAGTGTACCGATAATTACAATGTACGAGTTGTTGATGAATTAATTTAATTGAATGCTGTACACCCAGTATGGAATGGATATTTTATTTCTGTTTGCATAAGTACTGAATGTTCAAAAATGTACAGAGTAGTGTGCTGCCCATTTACGTAAGGCATTTTGGTGCCTTGTCAAGGATTTGAAGCAGTACATTATGGTGTTTCAAATCTTTGAAGTGCATGCTTTACTTTTCTTTGCCTGTCATTCTTTCCAGCTGCTAATGTGAAGGGGGAAAGTAGAGACACTATTACATTTTGAAAGGAGCGTACTTAACCATTTATTAGCACCCTAATGTGTTATTTTAATAGGAATGACAAAATACAAGATTGAGGTTGACTTGCTGTCAATGAATTTGTGAGAGAGACGCCAGCATCTGTTCCTTGAAGCGTGCTTTGGTATTGAGAAACCCCGAATGTGATATTTGTTCGTGCTTTTTTTATTTCATTTCACGCTTCAAATAATTTTTTAAGTGGACACTTATAGCGTAAGTCGGATGTTTATCTTTCGGGGTTAGTTTAAAAACCAATTCACTAAATAAATGAGTGCCTAGATTTTCGCAAACACCCTAAACCCACAGTGCCTGCCGTTTTGCTTCTGATATATCTTACTAAAGTTGCTGTGGTACATGTAACATTGTTTTTCCCTCAGCATTGGCCCCATGGTTTGCATCTTGTTTTTATTCAATTTCACACTAACTGGCTTGAGCAGTTTGCTTTAAATTCTAGTGACTCTAGAGAGGCCAAGGAGTGTTTCTTCTCCAGAAAAAACAGTTCAGTACATGGTCCAGTCTGAAGCATCTTGCCCAGCTTAAGCTTCTTTGACTGATGACCTGTCTTTTTAATTCCTTTCCAAAGAAGGTCTGCAGATATTAAAAACAGTTGGTTAGCATGTTTCTTCTTGTACAGTACATTATTGGCCTCTGGTACCTCAACTTGGAGATGGCTCCACCATTTTAAAACTTTGCACTGTTGTGATAGATAATATTTTGCTGAAGGAGTGTCCACCCCCCCCTCCCCCTTTTAAGACAATTTACACTTTGGTAATAGATTTGCCACCCATAGTATTAGCCAAGGATGAAATGTCTTTAAAAATGAACCCATCTTTCCTTGTTCCGCTGCATCTGAATTTTTTTTTGAAGCAGTCTATTCGATTGCCAGTACTCTTCTTGATGCTTCATTGACTGAAGACCGGTTTGAGATTGCATACTTTAAAATTTGAGAGTTCTCAGTCATGTATCCAGATTTGATGAATGCAGAATGTGTAGGGGCAATACTCTAGATTATGAAAGAAGCTTACACCTCTTAAGTAACACTGGTTCTGATGTATGGTGTTTCTGTTAATTCCTTATTTCCTTTTCTCTCCCGTCATAGTCCCATGACCTTTTTCACATCTGCTGAGCATGGAAATTCTTCGAATAAATTTAGTCAGATCAAATGTCATCAGTTATGTACTTGTGTATTATTCTGTCTGTTCTGTTGTGTAATGCCCTAGTGCATAAAGTGCTTCGCGAAAGCATGTGAAATTTTTTGGGGGGTGAGGGGCGCCATCTCTATTTTAGTGATGAGTGATCCGCGGATAGGACACAGTATCCATCAGAACCAGCATTACAGAAGGTATGTAACTTTTTTTTCTAATACCTACTGTGATCAATGGGAGAGGGAAATGTGGTTTGCTTAAGTTTTCACCAACTTATTTTTGCTGAGAACGTTATTCTACAGCGTCGATTCATTAAAAATAAATTTTTCAACATAACTATTTCATTTCTTTAGGCTCCGTTTGTAAAGCGTTCCATAACTGTAAAAAAGATACTTCCTCGTAAGACGCTGGTAAGTGAGCTATACGGATTAAGACTCGCTATTTTTTTTTTTTTATAAAAAAGTTGTGTAATGAGTATTTACTTCCCTGGTGTCCATACTTCCCTAAGGTCAAAATTCTGTATGACCTGGGGATGCCACCGAACCATACTTTAGTGAAGGCAAGCAAAGCTGCATGACCTGGCACTATCATACAGATAAGTTTGTTAGTATGTCAGTCCTTATTTGGTCCTTTTATTGTTTAATTTATAAGGGGACGCGTTAGAGGTTCGATAGACCTTTTGACTATGCTTAGAGTGGTTCCACCATAAGCCCTTAATTCAATGCAATTACAACATCATTATCAATAAACATCACGTATATCTGGAATCCATTATCTTCACACACCATGACCCATTTGGCCATGAATGACCACACCTTTTTAGTAAAGTTAAAATATTTATTTCCTTAGATTAACAATGCCAATATCATGTAAATTAGTCTCAACACCAAATGATAAACATATATAAACAACACTGGTTGACCAAATCTCGTAAAGAATCTCAATTTAGCTAAAGCATTGACTATTAGGCTTTCAAGAATCACAGTACAGATTAATAGCAAGAATAACTGCACAATAGAAATGGCATATATCTAGATTCAGCAAAGTAACGATATCCGCTTTTTATTATTCACAATTTTATTAACACTTCTGGATCTCCTGAACTAACCTGATTAGAATAGCATGTTTGGACTTCATGCAAAACCGTTTTAGTCCAAGTTAATTTGGAAGAGCATCTAACTCTGGCTCTAACAAAATAGCGGATGGTACTTGGAAACAAAGATTAAAATCTACAACCAAGACAATAGCATTTTGCTATACCTCTCCTCAGTATGGATCGACAAGCTGCGATTCTCTTTGTCAGTTGGACATCCATCTGGTCAACTCCAGCAAAAGGGCAATGGAAAGGAATGGCTAAGACACAGCAGTCTTTAAGCAAACTAAACTATTTATGAAGCAATCTCTTAAGAACAGCATTGACCATTAACAATTTAGCTTTAAAGTAAAAGTTTACAAATAAAGTCATCAGGAACTGCTCAGTTCTTCAAACTACGGGGAAAATCAAAATAGAAAAGGTGCCCTTCTCCTCTGTGCATTCGGGCTAAGTTACAGTCTCCTAAAGAAATTCCCATGTTGCCATTGGTCAGGAAATCGTACATTTACAGTCAATCCAATGGAAATTAAACCCCAAATCTAAAATATAACGAAACTATCTTTCACATGTCTGATTGGCTCCTGTTCTCCTGTTCCATCGTCCGACTCGTCAGGTAACTTTCTTGTAACAATCAGTACACCAGTCAGTGCATGGGAACATCGCTGTCTCACGCATCAAAAACTACAAAGTTGCAACTTCTAGGACAAGACATTTTAGCAAAGCAGTTCTCAAGCGAAAGTTAGACATCTGCTAAACGTTTGGTCAACACAGTGTGAACAATAAATCAGTATTTCTCTGGACATGAATTCCCACAAATTTTATTCACACATTGCAGCTTAATATGAGTAGGCCCAAACCTCGTTAACTTAAGGCCTACGATTAATAAGCTAATACATAACATGAAATCATTAATGTAACATACTAATGAAATCTTCTCTACACATGCACTTTGAATAATAATGAATATGCATTCTCTAAAAGCATTGGGTTTTTGACGGCCACTCAAGTGGGCACATTTTCCAAGTCGCACTTTATTTTCTCTGTTGGCCTAATTCTATGCAAATTCTTAACCCTTAAAACATAAAAATCAGTAATAAATTCAGCGTTAACAATCCCTCCTCTAATGATTAAATGTCATCAAACTTTATATCATTTCACACACATTTTTGTTCACCTAAAATTTACATTCCCTATAACTTTTATTTCTTCTACCCCATTTCGATTTTTCCTTGAAGAACTTTTCCATTTTAATTTCTTCCCTCCTCTGATCCTTTTTCAATTTCTTAATTTTAATCACATGACACAATTTATAAATTCCCCATGTTCTAATTATGCAAATCACAATAATCAATATTATCTGTATTATTTTCAGAATTATTCCTTTCCAAATGTTGCCAAGCCAATTTCCCACAGAAACAAAACCCTTGCCAATCTTTTCCCCAACTCCAGGTTCTTTCAGCTCATCCAAACTAGTGCTTTCATTAGTTAGATTAATTAAGCCTCTAATTTCTTTACTATTATTAGGTATAAACGTGCAACAATGTTGCGTTTTCAGCATTTTACAAACTCCGTCCTCCTTTGCTAAAAGGATGTCTAACTCAAGGCGGTTTTGAACTCCTAGATCTTACCACAGCCATGTCTGTATCCATTAGGATCATGGCTCCTGAAAACTTTGTCAGCATGTTATCCACAACTTTTATATTTTCACTGAATTCAAAATGACTCCCACTGAAGGAATCCTTGCTCTCAAAAATATCTCCCACTGTGCCAGAATAAGATTTTCGCTTTTGTCTATCATGATGCAATTCAGTCATTTTAGGTACTTTATTCAGGTTCTAAAGCTGAAAAATCTTTGGGAAAACTATCCCTAGGTAACATGTGCCATACCATCCTCTTGGAAGGCTATAATAGGCATTTGATCCACAGATGTAACAAACTCAAGGAATTGCTGTGACTGGTCCATTTGACATGAAAGTCCATTTATTCTGAAACAGAAACGTGTCTACATTCACTCGTTCCCACAAACAATGAGTCAGTTTTAGATTTAGGCCTATATACACAAAGTTTCCCTACGTATTATTCACCTAAAGCAAATTTTCCTTGCATCTTTATTTCGCTAAATGCATGATTATTTCTAAATGTCCTTTTCTCTGAACCTTTCTCTAACCTCTCCTTTTGTGCTTTTCTACTATCAGTCTGAACTAAGAAACTCTTTTCTGTAGGTGTCAGCAAGTATGTGAGGTTGTTTCTGTGCGCGTAAGCTGTGCTATATGTCAATGTAGGTTCAAAGAATTCTCTCACTAACTCTCTATTATTTTCCTTAGCTACTCTACTCAGGTACTTAATTATAGGAACAAACGAAAACACTACGTCCTGGTGTGAGTAGAAATACTGAATGCATTCCTGGTTATAGAGTCTTGTTAGTAAGAGATTACAGCTTATTCCATACGTAAGAGGCAAACTATGGTAAGTAATACCTTCCTCTACTGATGATGGAATCTGCATTCACACAACATTCCTTCGCATTCATCGTCTCAACATATTCATGCAATAGGCGATAAAAAACATTAGAAGAAAGATCTCCTTGGTTAGTATCTATGTGCAAGTATTTCTCATCTAACCTAAACTTATCTAATTTTGTAAGTGTAGTAGTTGTTTCTAAAGCAGCGGTATGGTTTGCCACAATCTTGGTAAACAGTCATACTCACAATCAATACCAAACACCCTATCATGCATGCATATAATCGCCAAACCAATACCTATGTAATTACAGCACCTATTGTTCCTAACCTGCTGATTTTGGTTATTCATAATCTGTAAAGAATCAGAAAGTAAAAGAGAAAAATTATAGCTATGCAGCAAAAAGCCTCCAATTGTCTTTAGCGGTTATTTACAACTCTAACTTTCTTCCAGGACCCTTTCTTTAAAAATATGTAGCTTGTCAAAATCGGCAATTGGTCAAACTCGGTCTAGCAGCTTGTCAAATCAGGTTATTTCAAAATGTCTTTCGGTTATCTCTAAGTTGTCTCTTTTCCCTAGACTCTTTTCTTAATTTCACAGCTTTACAAAGTTCAGTTCATTGTTCTTCACGTGCCAAAATATTGACCTGGTATTTCTTGATCAAAACAAAAGGACAAAAATTCACTTGCCGTTGCATACGCCCTTTCAGGACCTGCGTATCTTCGATCTGCAATTCGCTTTCTTTTCAATCTTCGATTTCCATTTAACTCTCCGTCACTCAAATCTTCTTTTCTTGTTGTCTATTTCTTCTTTGATTTGTTGTCACTGTAATTGCTTCCTATCTCTTGGACTTGCGATTTCTTCCACTTATCTCCTTTCAGTGGAGCATTTGTCAATGCTCTTTTCAGTGTTGGACTAGTAACTTCTCTCTGTCCTGCAGGATTTCTCTTGATGTACCTGCGACTGGTTCAGGAGGAGTCGGATTGTTCTGGGTTTGATCAGCCTCAACTCCTTACCCTGAGGGTCTGTTTGCTCTGTGGGTCTTTCAGGACTGTCTGCTTCTGGGAGAGCCCTTCCCTGACTAGACTCTCCTGCTACCTCAGTTGAGGTTGGTTCACTGTCACCCTTCTGTATTTCTTGTACTTCCTCTCTCACAGGACTGTTTGAACCGCTTTCGGTTTGCTCAGATTCAGTCTCTGATTCTCCTGCTCCCCTCTCCGATTCTGTAGTTGGTCTGGAAGTTGTTGGTACTCTCAACAACTCTTCATTGTTCAAACGACAAGGTACTTTCCGAGTATGGCCTGCATGAACTCAGTTCGGAACGCCGGTGCACTTCACAGCTGTAATAGTAACCAGTACTACTTGGTATGGGCCTTTCCACCGGGGTTCCAAGCATGTCTTCCTCACGTTTTTTCTGATCGCAACCCACTCTCCCACTCAGGTTGTTCCTTTGATCTTGAGACAGTTGCAGTGTGGTGGCTCCCACCTGATGAGAGAGAGTAAACCACATCAGCCAGACCTTTGCAGTAGTCAAACACTATATCATCTGTTATGTTCACAAGAGCACTGGCAGGAACCGCTGGCAATCTCATTGCTTTGCCCATGAGGACCTCATGCGGTGACAGTTCAGTTTTCATGTCAGGTGTGTTTCTCATACTCATCAGAACGAACGATAGTGCATCTGGCCATTTCAGATTCACGGTGTAGGAAGTTGGCTCTGTATGTGCTATTTCAAAGTAAGGAATAGCATGCACAGAGTCCAAGGGTTCCCCTTAGAGGTAAAATAGTGGTAAAAAGAGATAATACTAATGCTCTATTTTGTGGTAGTGTGGTCGAGCAGTAGGCTTATCCAAGGAGTAGTGTTAAGCATTTGTTGTACGTACACATAGACAATAAATGAGGTACACACACTCAGAGACAAATCCAGTCAATGGGTTTTGTTATAGAAAAATATATTTTCTTAGTTTATTTTAAGAACCACAGGTTCAAATTTAACATGTAATATCTTGTTTGAAAGGTATTGCAGGTAAGTACATTAGGAACTTTGAATCATTTCAATTGCATGTATACTTTTCAAGTTATTCACAAATAGCTATTTTAAAAGTGGACACAGTGCAATTTTCACAGTTCCTGGGGGAGGTAAGTTTTTGTTAGTTTTACCAGGTAAGTACGACACTTACAGGGTTCAGTTCTTGGTCCAAGGTAGCCCACCGTTGGGGGTTCAGAGCAACCCCAAAGTTACCACACCAGCAGCTCAGGGCTGGTCAGGTGCAGAGTTCAACGTGGTGCCCAAAACGCATAGGCTTCAATGGAGAGAAGGGGGTGCCCCGGTTCCGGTCTGCCAGCAGGTAAGTACCCGCGTCTTCGGAGGGCAGACCAGGGGGGTTTTGTAGGGCACCGGGGGGGACACAAGCCCACACAGAAATTTCACCCTCAGCGGCGCGGGGGCGGCCGGGTGCAGTGTTAGAACAAGCGTCGGGTTCGCAATGGAAGTCAATGAGAGATCAAGGGATCTCTTCAGCGCTGCAGGCAAGGGGGGGCTTCCTCGGGGAAACCTCCACTTGGGCAAGGGAGAGGGACTCCTGGGGGTCACTTCTGCAGTGAAAGTCCGGTCCTTCAGGTCCTGGGGGCTGCGGGTGCAGGGTCTTTTCCAGGCGTCGGGACTTAGGTTTCAGAGAGTCGCGGTCAGGGGAAGCCTCGGGATTCCCTCTGCAGGCGGCGCTGTGGGGGCTCAGGGGGGACAGGTTTTGGTACTCAGTCGTAGAGTAGTCCTGGGGTCCTCCCTGAGGTGTTGGTTCTCCACCAGCCGATTCGGGGTCGCCGGGTGCAGTGTTGCAAGTCTCACGCTTCTTGCGGGGAGATTGCAGGGTTCTTTAAAGCTGCTCCTTTGGATAAAGTTGCAGTCTTTTTGGAGCAGGTCAGCTGTCCTCGGGAGTTTCTTGTCGTCGTCGAAGCAGGGCAGTCCTCAGAGGATTCAGAGGTCGCTGGTCCCTTTGGAAGGCGTCGCTGGAGCAGAGTTCCTTGGAAGGCAGGAGACAGGCCGGTGAGTTTCTGGAGCCAAGGCAGTTGTTGTCTTCTGGTCTTCCTCTGCAGGGGTTTTCAGCTAGGCAGTCTTTCTTGTTGTTGTTGCAGGAATCTAAAATCTTAGGTTCAGGGAAGCCCTTAAATACTAAATTTAAGGGCGTGTTTAGGTCTGGGGGGTTAGTAGCCAATGGCTACTAGCCCTGAGGGTGGGTACACCCTCTTTGTGCCTCCTCCCAAGGGGAGGGGGTCACATCCCTAATCCTATTGGGGGAATCCTCCATCTGCAAGATGGAGGATTTCTAAAAGTTAGTCACCTCAGCTCAGGACACCTTAGGGGCTGTCCTGACTGGCCAGTGACTCCTCCTTGTTATTCTCATTATTTTCTCCGGCCTTGCCGCCAAAAGTGGGGGCCGGGGCCGGAGGGGGCGGGCAACTCCACTAGCTGGAGTGTCCTGCGGTGCTGTGACAAAGGGGTGAGCCTTTGAGGCTCACCGCCAGGTGTTACAGCTCCTGCCTGGGGGAGGTGTTAGCATCTCCACCCAGTGCAGGCTTTGTTACTGGCCTCAGAGTGACAAAGGCACTCTCCCCATGGGGCCAGCAACATGTCTCTAGTGTGGCAGGCTGCTGGAACTAGTCAGCCTACACAGACAGTCGGTTAAGTTTCAGGGGGCACCTCTAAGGTGCCCTCTGGGGTGTATTTTGCAATAAAATGTACACTGGCATCAGTGTGCATTTATTGTGCTGAGAAGTTTGATACCAAACTTCCCAGTTTTCAGTGTAGCCATTATGGTGCTGTGGAGTTCGTGTTTGACAAACTCCCAGACCATATACTCTTATGGCTACCCTGCACTTACAATGTCTAAGGTTTTGTTTAGACACTGTAGGGGTACCATGCTCATGCACTGGTACCCTCACCTATGGTATAGTGCACCCTGCCTTAGGGCTGTAAGGCCTGCTAGAGGGGTGACTGACCTATACTTGCATAGGCAGTGAGAGGCTGGCATGGCACCCTGAGGGGAGTGCCATGTCGACTTACTCGTTTTGTTCTCACTAGCACACACAAGCTGGTAAGCAGTGTGTCTGTGCTGAGTGAGAGGTCTCCAGGGTGGCATAAGACATGCTGCAGCCCTTAGAGACCTTCCTTGGCATCAGGGCCCTTGGTACTAGAAGTACCAGTTACAAGGGACTTATCTGGATGCCAGGGTCTGCCAATTGTGGATACAAAAGTACAGGTTAGGGAAAGAACACTGGTGCTGGGGCCTGGTTAGCAGGCCTCAGCACACTTTCAATTGTAAACATAGCATCAGCAAAGGCAAAAAGTCAGGGGGCAACCATGCCAAGGAGGCATTTCCTTACACACGGATGTACACATTTTCCCAATTCTTGACTTCAAGGTACCATTCATTTGCTCAACAAGTCCTGAGGCGTCAGGGCGGTAACTACTATGCGACTTCGGCTCAAGTTTTAAAGCTGATCATAGCAATTTAATTACTTCATTGTTGAAGTGACTTCCCCTAGCTTATTATAAAGAGAAGGGAAAACTAAAACGAGGTATCAGTTGTCTATGCAGTAATTTTGCTACTGTTAGGTTGACATTTCTTTGTGTGGGGTGAGCTTCAATCCAATGACTAAAGATACAATCGCAACACATATCTCAATCCTCCACACACGGGCATCTCAATAAAATCCATCTGCATTCTGCTAAATGGACCTCCCCCTCTTGCAATGTGGCTCATAGTGACCACAGTCCCTTTACTCAAGTTCATCTGCTGACAGATGACGTAATGATGGCAAACTGTTTTGGCAACCTGTCTAAACTTTGTATTGAATCAAAATTGCTTAAACGTGCAAATCATGGCATCTCTTCCAACATGTGCTTGACCCTGATAATATCTAGCCATTAGTAGTCAAATTGTTCGGTAAAACCACTTGTCCCTCCACGGACACCCATAGGTCGTCCTCACGCTGAACACATTTTAACTTTAACCAATTTTTCTTTTCTTCCCTGTCAACATTATCCTGAAGCGCTTTCAGTTTTCCCAAGTGTCAATTAGATGCAAAGCATAATTGGTACAATTTTCTTGCTTAGGTAACAATTCCGTTTACCTTTGAATGTTATACAGTTCAATGCGTAAAACCTTGCACCTTGATCTGCATATCTATTTCCCATTGACACAAAATCTTTTGATTTCAGGTGTGCACTGCATTTCACCACAGCAATGTTTTCTGGCATTTGTAAAGCTTGTAACAAACCATGTATTCTTTCACCATTTCTTACTGGTGAACCAGAAGAGGTCAGGTCTCTCACCATAGCTGGCCAAAATCATGGGCTATTCCAAATCCATACTGGCTGTCAGTATATATGGTAACTTTAAGCTGTGCAGAAACATGGCATGCTGTCATCGGGTCTACCAATTCAGCCACTTGTACAGAATACACTCCTCGAAGCCATGAAGCTTAGAGTATACCAGATATTGTGCACACAGCATATTATCTCTTAAACAGGAACCATCAACAAAAACAACTTGGTTGTTTTCTTCCAGTCGGGTATCTTTAATGTCAGGTCTTGGTTTTGTGTACAAATCGGTAACCTCCAGACAGTTATTTTCAACTTGTCAACTTCAATATTTTCTTTTGTAAGCAAAGTTGCTGGGTTAAACACTGCTCACCTTTTCAGTGTTACATTGGGACAACCCAGGATAACAGTTTCATTGCGCGTCAACCTGACGTTCGTCATGTGTTGTCTTTGTTCGGGCAAGCAAAACGTCAGTGGAGTGAGGGACCATTACAGTTAAAGGATATCTCATCACAATGCTCTCACTCCGAGTGAGGTTCAATCCAACTATGGCTACTGTCTGTAGACAGCCAGGTAAAGTTGCTGCAACGGGGTCCAAAGTAGCTGACAGATATGCCACTGGGTAGTTTACACCACCATGGACTTGTGTCAAAACAGACAAAGAACATGCATCACGCTCATGGCAAACCAACATGAAGAGTTTTGTGAAGTCAGGCATTTCCAAAGCCGGTGCTTTGCACAAACTCTCTCAATTTAGTAAGGGCTTTCATACCAGCTTGATTTAACATTAAGGGATCAGTAACTTCTTTGTGAGTCAGCTTCTGCAAAGGCTTTGAAATGATTGACAAGTTGGGAATCCACTGGCGACAATATCTCACCATGCCCAAAAACATTCTGACATCTCTCTGTGTGACTGGGGGATGCATCTGCAATATGGCTGTAACCCTTTTTCTGGAAATCTTTCTAGCTCCTTTTTCAATTTGGTGTCCCAAGTATTTCACTTCTTTCTGACAGTACTGTAATTTCGCTGGGGACACTTTGTCAATTTTTTCCCCAAGTGATTCAGTAAGGCAATAGTATCGTACTTGCATGCTTCCTTTGTTCCTTTGTCTTGGACGCAACCAACAAATCCTCAATAAAATGGACTAATGTTGATTGGAAAGGCAATTCCAATGACCCCAGATTCTTTTTCAGGATTTGGCTGAAAAGGGACGGTGACTCTGAAAGCGCTTGAGGAATCCTGCACTAACTGTAGACTCGATACAAGAATTTGAAACAGAAGAGAAATTGTCTATCCTCATGAAGAGGTACAGAAAAGAATGCTTGAGACAAGTCGACTACGGTGAACCATTCAGCATCGCATGGGATCTGAAACCCTATCACTACTGGATTTGGCACTATTGGACAACAATTAATCACAATATTATTCACTTTCCTCAAATCCAGAATTTCCCACATTGCTTTCCCATCCCATTATCGGTGAATTACGTGGGCTGCTCAGCACTTCTTTTAAAACACCTTGGTTTACGAATTCTGCAATTATGGGAGCAATCCTCTCAATTGTGTCCTGTGTCATGTGGTATTGAGGTCTCTGGGGAATATCGCATTTGGCTTGGCTGGGACCTTAACTGGCTCAATTCCTTTGATTAGGCCAATGACTTTTCCTGTAAAATGCCACACTTTAACTTTAACTGTTCCCTGTAAATCAAAAGGATGATCTTGTATTGTAAATACTGGAAAAAAAACTCATTCACTGTATCACAATCTGTTTCAGCAGGCAAGTCATCTTCAATATCACTGTCTGAATGGCAGTTCCATCGTTCGAGCAAGTAATCGAACATCATGTTTTGCATAGCAAGTCTCTCCCTTGTGAGGATACTGGACTTGAGTCAGACTATGAATTTGTGTAATCCTTTAAAATTCCCAGTTTTAACCTGAACCGGTTCTGTGATCGGATTTGTCAAATACTGATTGGCAACTCCTACAATCTGCACTGTTTTCCGTGAAAGTGGCAAGTTTGGAACTTCTGCAGTTCTCACTCTAGAGCGTGAAGCTCCTGTGTTAACTAAATATGAGACTTTGTAACCCATCACTTTTCCCTTCACGTATGGACCCTTCTAATCTACTTCTAACAAAGCTGCTAACACTCATTCCTCCTCATCTGAACTCTTAATCACCCAATCATCATTCGCTTCATCCTCCCTGTGTAGTGGATATTGGTATATTGTGCTATTACTCTGATTAAACCTGGGACCTGTGACTTGCTGAGGAAGCATCACCTGCTGCTGCTTCAGCCAGCTTGAAGTATTTGAATTTGTTGCCTAGGTACTATTTGCGCTCGAGGTTACATTTGTTGTGACTGGGGCATCTGCAAAAGTGCCATTTGTACTTGTTGCATGGATTGAAAACTTTGTATCGGGTTCACATTATTTTTGAAATTTAGATTTTGACCTCTCATTCTTGGTCCTCTCATATTTGGGAAAGAATTGATTTTTTTTTAAATTGATTTTTTTGCTGAATAACACCTTCTTGACCCAACATCGGACACTCCTGTTTCCAATGTCCGAGGCCTCCGCAAACATGACATGGTAACAATCTCTTCATTCCTTGCACACCCTCCTGAACAACAACTGTACTCCGATCAGGACCACGGTGCACATTTCCAATTCCACCACGACCTATACCTTTCGCCTGATTCTGCAACTACATGTTTCCTTCTACTGCTGCGGAAAATTTCCCTGCATTCATGATTGTGCCGCTTTAGTCTTCATCACCATTGCCTTTTCCTTCAACTTTCTCTGCTTCAACTCAGTCTCGTCACTACAGTACTTTGCATACTGCAATACTTTGTCAATCAGCTTCTCTTGCCCACAAATCAAATGACTCTTAATCATCTGGCTAATTTCAGGTCTCAATCCTTCAACAAATCTGAACACAAAATGAATCACGTCCTTTGGCTCATTTGTTTCTGTGCTAATGTAATGTTTGAATGCCTGCAACAATCTCTCATAGTACGCATGTATTGACTCTTTCCTTCCTGAGCTGTCCTGTCTATTCTCTGCCAATTGATATTCTTGGGCGAAATTCTAGTTTTAAAAATTCAATCACCTTATAGTAATATTTCATTACGTCAGCAGATGGTGCACCTGTGGTTGGATCGCTCTGAGGTTCTCTTGTTGGCCAGTCTACACTCCTCTTGCATTCCATCCACAAATCTGCTTGAACTACTATTTCTAACATCGTATACAAGTCCTCCCACAGCCATTTTGCGAGTTTCACAAACCTATCTGTTTTCTGGTACCTTTCCACTGGCTTCTGTCTCAACCTGGGATAATCATTAGTAAATGACAATATGTCACTTCTGCTCCAAAGGACATGGACAAAATTCCCTCCCGGAATTTCTCTCATTGGTCATATTTTCACAGGGTCTTCAACTTGCTGCACATTAACAGTAAGATTCCCAGAATCTCTTTTCCTCTTGTCTCTTTTCTTCACCCGTCTGCCTTCCCACTTGTCTAATGCTCCCCATGTTTGAATGCTCTGAACTAGTTCTCTAATGTGAATTTTCATTCCCAGTATTCTCATATTCTCAAAGTCCTTTGAGTCAAATTCTAATTGGTAACTCCTCTTAAAGTGCTTGTTTTTCTCAATTTCTACGTCCTATTTGCCTGCCAAATCTGCTAATTTCTGATGTAGTATTCCTGCTTTGTTGCTGGTCCATTTGCACGCGTAACGTAACTCATCTTCTCTGTATGAGTCAATTCTGTCTAACCCTCTGCTTCTAGTCTTATCCTGGTTAACTTCAGGGCACTTCCTCTACTGGAATCACCTTGGGTGCTACTCAACTTCTCTAACCATTCAGTTAACTGCTGAGCGTTCAAACCTTGTAATGAGATGTTGTTATTGCTTACACTGGGCACTTGCTGTAACGTTAGGCTCAGGGACTCTGGTGTCATTGTGCTTGGATTGAAACCCATATAGAAGCTCCACTGATTAGTTGGAGGAGTTCTAAAAGAACCCAAATCAATTAACTGACCTTTTCCATCAAATGACGGTCTCATAGCTGTCACCATTCTTGCATTTTCATTGAATCTCTCCCTCTCTACACTCGGATTCAGGATTTTCTGCTCACTGCGCCTGTTATTTCCATGGGGAAACAATGGTATGACCGGACCTATGGTAACCAGTACTGACACTGCATCGGGACTTGATAGGGCATTTTAATCTCTTGGGTATATTACTTCTGTATTCTGCCTTATCAATGCCGACATCTGTGTCTGAGATCCTGTTATGGGGCTGTATCTCTGGATTGTCTGAGCTTGCATTGGGGACATTAAATTCAGTGTGGACTCTATCCGGATCAGAGCTGGCTTCTGATAAACTTGTCCTGTCAGCACTACTAAGTTTGTTGCAGTATCTACAATAGGCACATCTGGGTAAATTCTGGTTATGTCAATCTGTGGCATAGGCATTTGAATCGCAGAAATGTTCGGAACACTGGCTAACCTGTATCTGGCTCAGTGTAGATTCAATTGGTATCAGAGCGGTAGGATCTACACCAGTACTTAAACCCTTCTCATGTGCTGGGGGACGATTTCTCAGTAACTGCAAAATAAACTCATCGTCTGAATCGTCATTTCAAGTCAAAGACTTCTTAGACTCTGTGGATTTCTGCTCTTTCATCAGAAGGATATGAATCCTGTTTCTGAGTACTTTTTCTATTCTCACTCTCGTTCTCTTGTGTAATTGCAGGAAACAACTTGATTCCCTGTGAAGTGTCAGTTCTCCAAAATTTCTGCTCACTATCCCATCTCGCCTCAGCTAGAGTCTTCTCAGCTTTCCTCATTCTCCTCTCAAACCTCAATTGCTGTTGCTGTCTGGCTACTAATTCCCAAATAGCTAATGCTTCAAACTGTGCGGGGCTCCGAGAAGGTTTCAAATCATACAGTACTTTCCTCAAATTCTTAAATTAAATGTTCCATGGGCAAGAAATGCTAAGCTCCCATCTCTTTCTGTTCCTTTGCACCATTGTTTCAGCCAAAGACATGGCGCAGCACCTTGTTCTTCAAATACAATATAGACAGGTGTATAGTCTCCTGTTCTAGTTGGAATAAATGTATCTCCCCTTAGGGCACTTTTTAAAGCTTTGAAAAAGTTAATGTCCAGTAATTTACTACTTTCAATCTAATCAGGAAGTGTCTTCCAATCCCAAAATCCTTTTCGCCTACCCCCTCAACCAACGACACTTCACGGTTGTCCACCAATCTGTTTGCGGCCCTTCTCACTAACCAACCTATCCCAGCGCGGCTCCAATGCTGTCACACTCACACCAGCTGACAAAGCTCTTTGGCTTGCCGTCCTAAACTCAGATCCTCACGACAATAGATGCAAATATTGTGAGCTCTAAATAAAATCAATACACAAATTTGTCTATTTACTACAGGTAGGTAACACAATTGCTTCAGAAACCTTACTGATTTTTCTCTTTGGCATGTCTCTCTGACAGCTACTCCTATCTGTTTCCCTAACTCGCAAGCAAAATTCGACCAGAAAATTTCACTCTTAACTGATCATTGGGTTATCCTGGTGCACATAAGACTCGCCAAATCTCAGTCGAAAAACCTATCATTCAGTTTAACACGCACTATTGAGTTTGTCAACCACGCCCGATTGATCTATTAAATGGACAAATTACAACATAAACCAAGTGTCTCATACACTTATTCAGTACTCTGAAGTCTTAGACCACAAAGGGTCCGTATAAAAGCAACCACATGGGCTATTTTTGAACACAAAGTGCCACACATGGGGAATTCGACGATTTCCCTACTCTCACACTTTGGAGTATGCAAACCCCTTAGACAATTTCATCTGGAGTACGCAAACTCCCTAAACACTCTAAAACATCGCAGTTCACCTGCGATTTGCTTAAGCTGTGCAAGCGCAAAACCTATTCCATTCACACAATCACTAAAATCCAGAGAACGTCTTCAAACAAGTATTGGCAAGCTCCAAGGAAAGTCATGGTAGGTTCTTAGGAAGACATAACTTTTCACTTTTGTACCATCAAATCTGGAAATGTTAACCTTTACCAACTTCTCTACCAAATCTGTGAATTATATTGATCTCTTAAGAAGACTACCCATCCGATTTTTCCAGCAAGATGTAGGGAGAAAAAGGTCCTTCTGATGGCCTCTTAAGGAGACTCACCATCCTACTCTGCTACCATTTCTGTTAGTGTGTCAGTCCTTATTTGGTCCTGTATTGTTTAATTCATAAGGGGGCGCGTAGGAGGTTCGATAGACCTTTTGACTATGCTTAGAGTGATTCCACCAGAAGTCCTTAATTCAGTGCAAATACAATAATATCAATAAACATCATCACATATATCTGGAATCAATAATCTTCACATACCAAGACACATTTGGCCATGAATAACCACACCTTTTAGTAAAGTTAAAATGTTTATTTCCCCAGATTAACAATGCTAATATTATGTAAATCAGTCTCAACACCAAATGTTCAACATATATAAATACTGGTTGACCAAATCTTGTTAAAAATCTCAATTTAGCTAAAGCATTGACTATTAGGCACTGAAGAATCCCAGTACAGATGTCAGAGTCACCAGATCCTCTGGGTCTGCGTACGTTCCCAACATGTCCACCCACTGAACAGCTCCAAGACTCTGATAGATAAATCACAGAGGCTAAGAGTTCAAGAGGGGATTAGGAAGGGAAGGAGACCTGTAGTAAGAAAAAGGTTAGAACACACAATATGAAAATTATATCTCCTGAAATCAATACTAGACTATGATTCTAAGCATAGTCATTCTCAAAACATGAACAATCTAAGAATGAAGTTTAAAATTACTAAGATTCAGGATGGCCGGATACCTGTAAGGGAATCATGATGGATTAATTGAAAACTTTCTTATTCAAGTACTTTCCTTTACATGAGAATCAGAAAAACGTTCTGACTAAATTTTAAACCAGTCATATAAATCCGTTTTTGAGAATGCATACCAGGACCATGCAATATTGCATCTAGACACTCTGATGATCTTCTGTGTACTCTTAAAATGTTTCAACACAAATTGCGCATATTGTAGATTTTTATACATATATATAGTAAATACCATAAAAGGATTGTACACCATGAATAACACAATATGGATTCAGGAAAAACAAATCACATAACTTGTCAACTCGAATATTACATGATAAATATCTTAGAATAGTGGCATACAATAAACAACATGAATTAAACTCGAGGAGAGAATCGTGCGTCTTGCCGATTCGAGTGTCACCATGTAAAAAGCCAAGAAATGGTAGTACGCAATGAATATCAAAGTCAAATCATCATTAAACGAATCGCGCGTCTTGCTGATTCGTAAACCACGGTGTAAATGCCAAGAAATAACAGCTCACAATGAATAACAAGATCAAAGTACAATGAAACGAATCGCACGTCTTGCCGATTCTAAGCCACCATGCAAATGTCACAAACACTCAAGCGCATATTTCACACGCGCTAAGTACTCTGTCAAATTATAAAAGAATTAGGCCCAAGAACATGAGAGTTCTCGATAACTGAGTCAGGAGGCCAGCCCAACTACCGGGACAGGAGCTCAGGAAGTAGCTGCTGCTCTGCACCGGGACCTCTGAATAGTGAGCACTTGGAGCTGGGCTGGCTCCTTTTTATAGAGTCTGGCCCAGCCCACAACCACACCCAGGCATGTTGCAGGGAAAGTCTCTAGAAGGCCCTCGAAAGGGACCACACCCTAACACACTCTGAAAGCCAGCAGCAATACATTGCAAATGAACATTATTTGTAAGCACATTAAAAATAAGTCTTCAGGATTGAACTCTGCAATGCAAAAGGTTAAACAACAACATATCAGCACAATGCATAAATTACGTTGTTTTGGGAGTGCTGAGTTTTTGCATTTTAGTCGCCAATAGAGTGCGCACTGCCCTGCTGTTGACAACAGGTTAGTATCAAGAATAACTGCACAATAGAAATAGCATATATATTGATTCAGCAAAGGAACGATATCTGCTCCTTATTATTCATAATTTATTAACACTTCTGGATCTCCTGAACTAACCTGATTAGAATAGCATGTTTGGAATTCATGCAGAACAGTTTTAGTCCAAGCTAATTTGGAAAAACATCTAACTATGGCTCTAACAAAATAGCGGTTGGCACTTGGAAACAAAGATTACAATCTAAAACCAAAACAATAGCATTTTGTTGTGCCTCTCCTCAATATGGATCAGTAATCTGCGATTATCTTCATCAATTGGACATCTGTCTGGTCAACTCCAGCAAGAGGGCAATGGAAAGGAATGGCTCAGACACAGCGGTCTTCGAGCAATCTAAACCATTTATAAAGCAATCTCTAAGGGAGAGCATTGACCATTAACAATTATTTAGCTTTAAAGTCAAAGTTTAGAAATAAAGCCTTCGGGAACTGCTCAGCTCCTTCAAACAGGAAATCGTATGTTTACAGTCACTCCAATGGAAATTAACCCCCAAATCAACTAAACTCTTTCCCACATCGATGATTGGCTCCTCTGCTCCTGTTCCCATCGTCAGACTCGTCGGGTAACTTTCTTGTAAAAATCCGTCCTCCAGTGCATCCATGGTTGGTTCTTGAGAACATCGCTGTCTTATGCATCAAACTCTATAAAGTTGCAACTTCTGGGACAAGACATTCTAGCAAGCAGTTCTAATGAGGAAGTTAAAAACATCTGCTAACTGTTTGGTCATCACAGTGTGAACAAAAACTGTAAATTTCGTACTTGTATAGCGCACTACTCACCCGTTAGGGTCTCAAGGCGCTGTACGCATACCGCTGTGGAACCCCTCCTGGCTTTGCCCCATGAGGTGCCCACTCCTGGGCAACCTCCAAGGTGAAGCCAGGCATCCCAGTGCTGTTGGGGCCGTTGTGGAGATTAAGCAAGCTATTGCCCAGAGTTACAGAGTGGGACCCATAAATTAGATTAGGCACCAATGCGAGAATTATCAGGTCCGAGGAAATTGAGCCCAAGACCTGCCGAGGCGGGAACTGAACCCTGGTCCCGGGCCAGATTTCTGCATCAGGGTCTGCCGCTCTAACCATTGAGCCACACTTCTCCACCAATAAATAAGTATTTCTCTGGACATACCTTCCCACAAATTATATTCCGACATTGCAGCTTAATAGGAGCTTGTGCAGAGTAGGTCCAAACCTCGGTAACTTAAGGCCTATGATTAATAAGCAAATACATAACATGAAATCATTAATTTAACATGCTCCTGAAATCTACATGCACTTTGAACAATAATTAATATGCATTCTCTTAAAGCATTGCATATTTTGCGGCCACGTTCTCCAAATCGCACGTTATTTTCTCTGTTGGCCTAATTCTATGCAAATTCTTAACCCATAATACATAAAAAATCATTAGTAATAACTTCAGTGTGTTCACAAGTTCTCCCTCCTACATACCCTATAGAGAGAGAGAGAGGAGTAATCCCACTATTCCACTAACTCCCTAACTATACTAAACCATCACTTCCAAGGTCAAAGTCACTGCAAGCTTAGCACCTGTGCTTTTTTTTTTGGTTCTACATTGAAAGATATTCTTTAATGGATTGGGAGGCCTCGCCCACATAATAGTGGCATGCTTCATCATTGGTTACCCCAACCTGCCAAACCAAGTTGATACTGGCTTGGCAGTGTCAACCTTAGTCCCACAGGAAAACTAACTCCTATTGGGACACGGAGATCAGAATAATTCTTGTTCTGGTCAGTGACAACTAGGGTTCTAGAAGGATAGCCAAAATACCTTTTGTGCCTGTCTAAAGACAATACTTTAATAATGACGGCATGAGGTAAGAGTAAAAACAAGTCTGTGGTGCAACAATGGTCTCCATAAACCAGTACACCAAAATCAATACCTTATGAAAATGCCAATATGTTTCGGCCTCTTTACAAGTACTCACTTGGGAAAATCTTTTCTCCGAGAAGTCTTGTGGCCTTCGTCGGGACAAATGTCTAAGTCTCATATTCTACTGTCTGTTACATTTCATGTTCTCATATATGCAACTAGGTGTCTCTGCAAATGTCAGGGCAAGGCGTCATCAGTCACTAGGGGATGGGGTTGGTACCACTAGCGGCAGCACAATGTAGGGGCCCTAAGCAGGTGTGAGAAATGGAGCACCTGATTTTACGAATTTGTGACAATAAGTGGTACTCCATCCCCTAGTCACTGGTATAGAAGTAAAAGGATGTCACCTGACAAAGCAAAATTTGTCAAAGAGAAATAACAAACAAAACACAGTCATGGCGATTAAGAGAAGCAAACGTTTATTTGCTTAAACCCAAGGGAGAAGACTCACACAGTGGTGCACTGTGGGGTACTTCAAGCTTATCAAATTGAGAGGAACCTTTTATAAGTTTCAGCACTCATTGGTTTGCATTACAAGCACTATTTCATCGTCTACGAGATGCTTCAAGGCGTATAATTGACTGAAAAATAATTATATTTTAAAGAAAAACAAGCTTATCAGAGTATTTTATGACCGTTTTGACATCTCAAGTCTCCACATACTCGCCTCTTATCTCCGTTTCAATACCCCTGTTTGGGGCAAATTGCATTTCATATGTAAGCACCTATCCTCCCTAAAGGTCACATTCCGGTTACATGGTGTAAAAAGCTATAATTTTGGAACATGTCACTTATCTTAACTAAAAAATACTATTCTCACAAGTGAGTGCTCTTGCAGGATTTGCATTGCAAATTAGCTAATTATGTTCTCAGGTTTCTTAGAGTTCAGGGTTACAAAGCATACACAGAGTTGAGATAAGGCCTTGTGTGCCTACTCTTGCACCTGCATTTTATGATCTATTCAGCATGACTAAAGCTTTGCATCCTATCTTAAGTGGCCATGTTTTACAGGAATGTGAGCATGTCTTTCTAAACTGTTCTAAAAGCACAATTCAAAATGGAGAATCTATTGCTAATGTTTGAACAATAGTTCAAATCTATAGGTCTATATTTTTTTTTCTTCTTTTCACACCCCATAATGAAAAAATTGGGAGAGGATGTAAGTTGATCCATGATTTTCAACTCTCTGGTCCTCCATAGTTCCACATCAACTCTCTAGATCAGTTTTATTTATATAACTCTATGTTCAATGGCATCTGTCGCTGTAGATACACATGGTATGCATTAGCTCGCCATCTGGTGTTGGGTCGGAGTGTTACAAGTTGTTTTTCTTCGAAGAAGTGTTTTCGAGTCACTGGACCGAGTGGCTCCTCCTTCTGTGCTCATTGCTCATGGGTGTCGACTCCATCTTCGATTGTTTTCTTTCCGCCATCGGGTTCGGACGTGTTCCTGTCGCTCCGAGTTTCGGAACGGAAAGATAGCTGAAAACGGAAGATTTTCGACGGTATCGTTGCGATCCGGTTCGAGATAAACACATACGACAACGCATTGAACATCGAAGCGCTTCGGTGCCCTTCGGGGTAGATTTCGGCACACCGTCGGGGCCTAGTCGGCCCGACCGCGTGGAGAACAACGCCGATGGAACGGACCCCGTTTCGATTCTGCCCTGAATGCCACAACAAATATCCTTATATGGACCAACACTCGGTCTGTAACCTGTGCCTGTCACCCGAGCACAGCGAAGAATCCTGTGAGGCCTGTCGGGCGTTCCGGTCCCGAAAAACTCTGCGCGACCGTCGAGCGAGAAGACTGCAGATGGCGTCCACGCCAAAAGAACATCGACAGTTCGAGACAGAAGAGGAACAGGAGGAATCCTTTTCCATCCAGGATTCAGACTCCGACGAACTCGACCATCCAAAAACAGCGAGTAAGACGTCGAGATCAGAAATTAAAAAAGGCAAAAAGGCCCAGGGGACGCCACTGCCAACCGGCCATGGCTCAACCCAAATTCACGGTGACCAACAATCGGCACCGAAAAAGGCCCATTCAGTGTCGAGATCGTCCGACTCCGGTCGAGACACCGGCACGCAGCCTCCTCGGGACCGAGAGAGTGCTAAAGAGAAGCATCGACACCGAGAGTTCGGTGTCGACACGGATCGACGCCGAGACAGTGGCGCCGAAGATCATAGAGGCCAAGATTTTTCGGCACAAAAGAAGAGGAAGGTTACCTCGGAGCCGAAAAAACAAACAACAGGGTTTTCGGAGCCGAAAAAAGCACCAACAGACCCAGTTTCAGGCTCCTATACTGAAGAACTTTCTATGTCTTCACAAATGAAAAGACACAGATTCGAACAGGAACTGCAATCCACTGAAGTGGATCACACGCAGAAGTGTATCTTTATTCAGCAGGGGACAGGGAAAATCAGTACCCTTCCACCTGTCAAAAGAAAGAGAACACTTCAGTTTGTAGCACGAGAGGCTCCTCAGCAACAAACAGCAAAGACGGTAACACCACCTCCCTCGCCTCCACCTGTAACTCCGGCTTCACCAACTTACACCCCGTCACATTCGCCAGCTCACACCGCCATGAGCCACGACGACCAAGATCAAGACGCGTGGGACTTGTACGATGCACCAGTGTCTGATAACAGCCCAGACACATACCCAACTAGGCCATCACCACCTGAGGACAGCACAGCCTATTCACAAGTGGTGGCTAGAGCAGCTCAGTTCCATAATGTGGAACTACACTCTGAACAAGTAGAGGATGACTTTTTATTTAACACCCTCTCCTCCACCCACAGCTCCTACCAGAGCCTGCCTATGCTCCCAGGCATGCTTCGCCATGCAAAGGAGATCTTCAAAGAGCCAGTCAAAAGCAGGGCAGTAACGCCTAGAGTGGACAAAAAATATAAGGCGCCTCCTACGGACCCTGTATTCATCACCTCTCAGCTGCCACCAGATTCTGTGGTGGTAGGGGCTGCCAGAAAACGGGCAAATTCACACACTTCTGGGGATGCACCTCCCCCAGATAAAGAAAGCAGAAAGTTTGATGCAGCCGGGAAGAGGGTCGCTGTCCAAGCAGCAAACCAGTGGCGCATCGCAAACTCACAAGCGCTGCTAGCGCGATACGACAGAGCCCACTGGGATGAGATGCAGCATCTCATTGAACATCTCCCAAAAGATCTACAAAAAAGAGCAAAACAGGTTGTTGAAGAAGGTCAAAACATTTCCAACAATCAAATACGCTCCTCTATGGATGCAGCAGACACAGCCGCAATGACCATTAATACGTCGGTTACCATCCGTAGGCACGCATGGCTCAGAACGTCTGGATTCAAGCCGGAAATTCAGCAGGCAGTACTTAACATGCCAGTAAATGAAAAAATGCTGTTCGGTCCGGAGGTCGACACAGCCATAGAAAAGCTCAAAAAGGACACTGACACTGCCAAGGCCATGGGCGCACTCTACTCCCCGCAGAGCAGAGGATCTTATACCACCTTCCGCAAAACACCTTTTAGAGGAGGGTTTCGGGGTCAGGCCACACAAGCCAGTACCTCACAGTCCGCACCGTCCACCTACCAGGGACAGTACAGGGGAGGCTTTCGGGGCCAGTATAGAGGAGGGCAATTCCCTAGGAATAGAGGAAGATTTCAAAGCCCCAAAACCACTACCAACAAGCAGTGACTCACACGTCACTCACCCCCCCCCCCACACAACACCAGTGGGGGGAAGGATAGGTCAATATTACGAAGCATGGGAGGAAATAACTACAGACACATGGGTCCTAGCAATTATCCAACATGGTTATTGCATAGAATTCCTGCAATTCCCTCCAGACATACCACCAAAATCACAAAATATATCAAAACACCATTCACAGCTTCTAGAGATAGAAGTTCAAGCATTACTGCAAAAAAATGCAATAGAATTAGTACCAAGCACACAAATAAACACTGGAGTTTATTCACTGTACTTCTTGATACCAAAAAAGGACAAAACACTGAGACCAATTCTGGACCTCAGAGTAGTAAACACATTCATCAAATCAGACCACTTTCACATGGTCACACTACAAGAAGTGTTACCATTGCTCAAAAAACACAACTACATGACAACCCTAGACCTCAAAGACGCATATTTCCATATACCAATACATCAATCACACAGAAAATATCTAAGGTTTGTATTCAAAGGAATACATTACCAATTCAAAGTATTGCCTTTCGGTTTAACAACCGCTCCAAGGGTATTCACAAAATGCCTAGCAGTAGTCGCTGCACACATCAGAAGACAGCAAATACATGTATTCCCGTATCTAGACGACTGGCTAATCAAAACCAGTTCGCTCACACAATGCTCAAACCACACAAATCAAGTTATACAAACCCTCTACAAACTAGGGTTCACCGTCAACTTTGCAAAATCCAACATTCAGCCAAGCAAAGTACAGCAATATCTAGGGGCCATAATAGACACGACAAAAGGAGTAGCAATGCCAACTCCACAAAGAATTCACAATTTCAACAGAGTCATTCAACACATGTCTCCAAATCAAACAATACAAGCAAGAACAATACTACAGCTCCTAGGCATGATGTCCTCATGCATAGCCATTGTCCCAAACGCAAAACTGCACATGAGGCCCTTACAACAATGCCTAGCCTCACAGTGGTCTCAAGCACAGGGTCACCTTCTAGATCTGGTGTTAATAGACCGCCAAACTTACCTCTCGCTTCTATGGTGGAACGGTATAAATTTAAACAAAGGGCGGCCTTTCCAAGACCCAGTGCACACCTACTTCACACTCTGGGGAACACCTCAGATAGACTTATTTGCAACAAAAGAGAACGCAAAATGCCAAAACTTCGCGTCCAGATACCCACACAAGCAATCCCAAGGCAATGCCCTATGGATGAACTGGTCAGGAATATTTGCTTACGCTTTTCCTCCTCTCCCTCTCCTCCCTTATCTAGTGAACAAATTGAGTCAAAACAAACTCAAACTCATTTTAATAGCACCTACGTGGGCAAGACAACCCTGGTACACAACACTGCTAGATCTTTCTGTAGTACCCCACATCAAACTGCCGAACAAACCAGATCTGTTAACCCAACACAACCAACAGATCAGACACCCAGATCCAGCATCGCTGAATCTAGCAATCTGGCTCCTGAAATCCTAGAATTCGGACACTTACAACTTAGCCAAGAGTGTATGGAGGTCATAAAGCAGGCCAGAAGGCCGTCCACTAGACACTGCTACGCAAGTAAGTGGAAAAGATTTGTTTGTTACTGCCATCATAATCAGATACAACCACTAGACGCAACTCCAAAACATATAATAAATTACTTGCTCCATTTACAAAAAGCAAGGCTAGCCTTCTCTTCTATTAAAATACACCTTGCAGCAATATCTGCATACCTGCAGACTACCTATTCAACTTCCTTGTATAGGATACCAGTCATCAAAGCATTCATAGAAGGTCTTAAAAGAATTATACCACCAAGAACACCACCTGTTCCTTCATGGAACCTAAACGTGGTCCTAACAAGACTCATGGGCCCACCTTTCGAACCCATGCACTCTTGCGGAATACAATTCCTAACCTGGAAAGTTGCCTTTCTCATCGCCATTACATCTCTGAGAAGAGTAAGTGAAATTCAAGCGTTCACAACACAGGAACCTTTTATACAAATACATAAAAATAAGGTCGTCCTACGACCTAATCCAAAATTTTTACCAAAAGTTATTTCACCGTTCCATCTAAATCAAACGGTAGAACTACCTGTTTTTTTCCCACAGCCAGATTCTGTGGCTGAAAGAGCACTACATACATTAGATGTCAAAAGAGCATTAATGTACTACATTGACAGAACAAAGAACATCAGAAAGACTAAACAGCTATTTATTGCATTCCAAAAACCTCATGCAGGTAACCCAATATCAAAACAAGGTATAGCCAGATGGATTGTTAAATGCATCCAAATCTGCTACCTTAAAGCAAAAAGACAACTGCCCATTACTCCCAGGGCACATTCAACCAGGAAAAAAGGTGCTTCAATGGCCTTTTTAGGAAACATCCCAATGCATGAAATATGTAAGGCAGCCACATGGTCTACGCCTCACACATTCACCAAACACTACTGTATAGATGTGCTATCCGCACAACAAGCCGCAGTAGGTCAAGCTGTATTAAGAACTCTATTTCAGACAACTTCTACTCCTACAGGCTAATCCACCGCTTATGGGGAAATAACTGCTTACTAGTCTATGCATACCATGTGTATCTACAGCGACAGATGCCATCGAACTGAAAATGTCACTTACCCAGTGTACATCTGTTCGTGGCATCAGTCGCTGAGATTCACATGGGCCCACCCACCTCCCCGGAAGCCTGTAGCAGTTCAGAAGTTACCTTCAATTTTGTACATTTGTATATATATTATTTAAACCTTTAATAGGTACATACTTACACACTTCATTGCGCGGGCACTATTACTATAGTACAACTCCTACCTCACCCTCTGCGGGGAAAACAATCGAAGATGGAGTCGACGCCCATGCGCAATGAGCACAGAAGGAGGAGCCACTCGGTCCAGTGACTCAAAAACACTTCTTCGAAGAAAAACAACTTGTAACACTCCGACCCAACACCAGATGGCGAGCTAATGCATACCATGTGAATCTCAGCGACTGATGCCACGAACAGATGTACACTGGGTAAGTGACATTTTCATTATGGTGTTTACGTTTTCCAAAGAAAATTAGACAGCACTCGCTTTGTTCGGAATAGCCCAGTGAAAAGATATGTTTTAAAAGAAGTAGATGATGTGTTAATTTTTTTTATTTATTTTTTTAAGGATTTGGTCAACAAAGAGATTCTAGTCAATTAGCGGGATCAGATAACTGAAGTGATGTGTGCTTTCATCAACCAAGATTCGTAAGTCATCAGTAAAGCATAGAAGGGGTGTTCACTTTGTATCTCTTTCTGTTACAGCCATCTCATGTTGTGGGTGAGCCTCGATCAAGTCCCAGAGTAAGTACATTTGGCAACCTGCATTTTCTTTTTTCATTCATATGGAAGGATGCTGTTTGGGAATGAAGTCTGTAGCAAACGTTTTCTATAATCAAAAAGAATATGGAATCAGTTTTGATTTAAAAAAAAAAAAAAAACTTGTAGCCTGGTTGCTTCTGTATTGGGAGACTTGGCTTAGCACTAGTTGCCCTTTCAGTTGCACATTATGGAGGAAACTTTGATGTTGTGGGCTTCACAAATGTTAATATTAAAAAGTGTTCCTAATTTCAATTTTTGGGGATAGTTATTGAATCTAATGCATCTTTGGCTACTAACCTCGCTGTTGAAAATTTACCCAGGCTAATGGTGATAATTTGAATCTGTAATTCCTTGAGTGACAAGCCAATTACCCCCTTTCTGGAGATTTACAAAACTCAATGTGCACCGACTGCGACCTATGGAAATAGACTTTGGGTTTATGCAGATTGCAGTGAACTGCAAGAAGAGGACAACCGTTTTGCTGGAGTCTTCTTTCCCTCTCCCTCACATTTTATCTGCCATAAAGAATTAGGTTTAGCCTAGATATAGAATTATGTAAAACTTGTCCTCCTAATTTTCACCCTGTCCTAAATCGGGGACCATGGAATGAGAATACCTTGGTTTGCATATGTTAAGCAGAACCTAAAAGAGTTGGGCAGGTTCTCCTTGTTTGAAAAACCACTATCTATGTGGAAGGGGAATAAGACACATGTTAAGCATATGTTCTGGGAACAAAGGTGTCCATTGAATTAAGGTGCAGAGCTGAGCGATCTATTATTGAGGCAAATATATAATTTTACAATCTTGCTGTGGTACGAAACTGTATCTGACCTTTGTCACGTGGTAGTTGGGAGAGAGCTCGGTTACCGAGGTTAAAAGGAAGAATGGTTTGTCATCTTTTACGCTTACCTCTGGGTCAGTTCAGTAGTCCGAGTGTATGTGTAATTCCTAGTGTCAGCGTCTATTTCCAAACTAGTTTGCATTTGATCTTTTTCTGTAAATTTTCTGAAGTTTTTTAGAACATAATTTCTGTGCCACCTTTAAGAGAAAACGAATTTACACAATGCAGCCTTCAGTTTTTACAATTTCTAATTAATGAGAATGTGTGCTACATAGAAGAATGTTTTCCTAATTCAGATGTTTACTGTCGCAAATATATGCATTTTTTAAAAACATTTTTGTCTGTGGCAGTCGTTTTTCTGTGTTTTGTATTTTTATGGTTCTACTATTGATTGTCTCTGACTTAGAGCAAAGTTCTTTATAAAATGTAAAATTGTTGTGAAGAAGAGGCCTTTGTGACAAATGTAAGCTGTGGTGTGTGAGATTGCAGCATTTACGTAGATCTGTTTTTGGTGGATCTATTTTTGGTGTTGCTACTTGTAATCTCGCTGTGCCTGTTTACCTTCACCCTCAGTCATATTCTGAAATATTGCTTGCTAATATTCACTGTAGAGTACTTCCACCCAGGATGCCTAGGGACGAAAAGAAAACAAACCTGTATGTGTGTGATTAGAATCCACTTAAAGTATAAGATGGGTGTATGTTATGTGGGCCTTTCATTTAGTACAGCAGTCCACTGCCTTTTGACTAGGTTTGCACTATACAAATAGCGCACATATATAGATACATACATACAATGCCCTTGAAGTGGCTTCTCTAGCAATCCTGCCCCTTATTCATGCACCACCTTGGTATTTGTTGGAAATATGTCCCCTAAGAAGTGGTTGTTTTGGATTGTTTTTGTCATACAGTAAACAGAGGAATGTTTAATTTGAAGCTTTTAGTGTCTATTTTTAATTAGTTCTCTTATTCTGTCATAGTTTGACTCTTGCTCTAGGCAAGACTGCTGGTTTAAGGATGACAGTACTTAGGTTTGTAGGTGACTATGCCTGACCTACAACAAGTTGCAACTGTCGTCCCAACCCTCCCGGCTCACAAGCAGAACCTCACCAAAAACCCAAACAGGAAAAGGTGATTTGTGGCAGCCTTTACGGATGGACTCGAGTGTAACATCTCAGGGAGTGTCTAGGTTAAACGGAGAGTACCCCTTTCTCACGTGAACAATGATGTCTCAATCAAACACAATGAAGAAGATTCAGTAAGGTTTCCATAGGTTTTATTTAACAAAACTGCAATCTACGATAAGTTGCTTTGGCTGCAATTATTAGGATGATGAATAATGCAAGAAATGGAATGGTAAAGACCAGAGTCATTAATACAAAGACCCCCACCATCTTGCAATGACATGAAATTACATAAGATGTGAAATATGTCCCAATACCCTAATAATGTGAACCTAATATCTAACCTAAAAGAGAGCTAGGTGTGTTTAAACCTAATATGCCAAGTCCAGGAGAAGAGCCCCCCTCCCCCCTCAAAACCCCTCGTTACCATGGAATGAGGCCTCTAGCTCAGATTCCATAGGGAAACGAAGACTGGGATAGGCGTTGACTATCTGTCGAAGTGAGGCACATTTATACAGATCTGCTCAGACCCCTGAAGTAGGTCTGTTCACAAACAATAGATAGCAAGACATGCTTGGTATGGTAATTTATATCTACAATTCCCTCGAAGGTGTGTAGAGGGAAAGTACCTAATGTGAACACCTACAGTTTGTTTCTTTGTCGCTTGATATTGACGCCTTAGCGCTGTGGCACTGATAACGTGAAACTAAAACATAGGCCTAACTAAAAACAAGGCAGCCATCTTAAAAGATATAATTAAATAAATGCGCTAAAACAGAGCAAGCTAAGTAGGTTAAAAGTCCCTAGGTGATGGGGCACGAGTCTACAAGCCAAAGGCTAAGCTATCTCCTGTTTCCTACTAAAACAAACTAGGATTTACTACAATTCTATGATGTTTTTGTGCAATGCGGTGCTACTATTGCTTTGATATAAAATGTGTGCTGTTTTGTAAATTGCTTTATGTTTCTGCCTTGTTCCTTTTTGCCAATCCAGTGTGTGTTGCATTAGCATATGCTACCTGGAGATAGTACCCACTGTCTGTGCTGCTCATGTCATGTTGATTCCATCGTCAGTTTCCTTATTATAATGTGCCAAAGTTTTTATGAGTATTGATATTGGGACACTTTTTACCTTCCTGACAGGTTTCAAATTCCACACCGGCCTCAAGATGCAGTCCACGGGTAAGGTCATTTAATCCGTGTTTGTATAGTGCTAACATCATAACGAGGCAATGCTTCAGTGTCACTTATACTAGCTGAAAAGCAATAGGAAGAAATTATGGCCTTAGACTCTGAATTTAGATAGCAGATTCACATGTTTGTGGGGCTTGGGTGGGGATATTGACAAAACCTTATTAGTACCCTCTTGGCCGTGTCAGTTCCTGCATAGTGAGCCTTTGGACCCAAGAGGCTAATTAGCTGGCTTAGATGTGGTTTCCTAGGTTGTTAAACCTCTCACGTTGCATTTGACTATTCAATTGACATATATAGTAACAGAAGAAGGATTCATCTTGTGGCAGAGGTTCCTTCAGGATGAGAATATGGGCCAAAGAAAGCACCACCCACTCCCTTCTCTCTTTTCCCCTTTCCTTGTCCTATTTTTGAAACTGGGGTGAGGCACACTGGTGAGATGGATCATTTTTGGTAAGCATTTCCTTTCCTAGTAAAGAAAACCTTGTATGTCTTCAGTCTCCAAAGCAGACTGTGTTCATGTGGCGCAGACAGCAACCTTCTTTCCTGAACAGTGACTGCCTCGCAATTGCTGCTTCTCTCGCCTATTTGTGCAACTTTTTGTAGCCTTTTATATGGAGAGTCTCAAATTCTTAAAGAGTTTATATGAAGTGATGTCTGTAATGGTACATACATGTAATTCCTACTTAGGATGGAATCTAAAAATAACTATAATGGAAGAAAAATAATATCATTGCAATTTCATAATTTGGTATCATTTAATGTCAATCTGAAGACTAAACAACTGTCCAATAAGAAGGCATTTGTAGCTTCTTCCTGGTTTAAAAAAGTGATGAGGTGATTCTATAGTTGGGCCACTGGAATTATGTGGCATAATGCACCACTTTTATTGATAGCATTTTGTTCATTATTTTGTCACTTGTACACCTGTTTATCCCATCTGTGCATTGGTTCTACCTCATTAGTAACAGTTTAATACCCAAATACACCAATGAGCTACCGAAAGTTGATCAGTCAACCTTTGCAAATGCATTCCACTGCAAGTTGTTGCATTTTTAGTAACGTTTGAACTAGAAACAAAACATTTTTTGTCAAAATCTGCAGATTATGCAGTAGATGGATTGTTTTGAATGAGGCGAATCTATAATTATGCGAAAACCACTGTGGCCCCACAATCGCAGAATTCCAATAGAATTCTCTATAGTACTTGTAATTAATTATCTTATAATCTTAACACCGATAAAAGGGGCTAGGATTTATTCACTGTTAACGTTTGTAAGTAGTACAACTCTTTTGAGTTTTCTAAGAACAATGTGGAATGGACAAATATATTACCACATGATTAACGAACGTTTATAGGAATTTTCGCCAAACCATGTTTGTATTTTGGAAACATTTAGCTTATCTATCAGCACTGTCAAGCCAGACCTAAAATACATTAGATCATAGACAAGTTACACCATTGTATTTATTTTTGCTGGATAGTTCTAACGGCAGGTTCCTCGCATTAGAGTACTACCCAAGAGCCAAACCTAGACCAAGAGATTGTGGCAGTGATCCCATGCAACTCTAGGCAGTGCCATACAGTTTGGAAGTGATGGAAAAGGGCTGCTCATAAACGCCACTCCTGTGCACTGACATCAGTTCCTTTCTATAAGCACCTTCTGACACAGATCCAGAACTCCGCTTTCAAATTTGTTAGGTCTCCCAACGACTTCCAAACTTCTGAGTATGCTAGGGAACGACGTGCCCAGGTAAAATGACAGGATTTGAAGCTGTGCTGCGATTGCAAAAAAATTTATGCTGGTCACAAATCTGCACCATGTGCCTGATCTTTGAACTCTAGTTGAAGTTGTGTGATAACTGCACTTTCATGCACCTGAAGGAGATTCCAGAATGGGAGGAAAAGCTATATGTTGCCAAATGATAGATGTCCGGGCCTTCCCATAGATCTAGCTCCCACCCCAAGACACGAATCTGGACTTGGTCCTGGTCATTGGGCCATTCCTGCAACCGATGCATTTCCTGCTTGCAGTAGTCTGGTAAGTTCAATCTTGAACACCTGGAGAAAAAAGCGAAGCAGTACTTAACAACATCCTGACACTCTGATGACCAAGAAGGCACCAAGGTGTCAAGATTTAAGCTTCACTCCATCAAGGTCACCAGTCACTGAGCCAATTTCTCAGCTAGTTTCAATGCATTCAGAGTTCCCCAGGACATCGTTGATCTTGCAGCATATTATGACGGCCATATTGAAAAAATTCAGTGCACTTCTGGCTTCTTCTGGCTCAATTAAACCACAGATGGACTCCAGTCTGGTTATCACTAGTGGAACCCTCAAAGTTGCAGTCTGTACACTTTAGCCCAGTTACCAGGCCTGTTTGTACTTCTACTCCTGCCCCAAGAGCCACACTGGTTCCTGAATCCCCACCACCATGAGAGGATGACCGTGTTGGAGTCTGAACTGACGTTTGCCTGAGCTCCACCTGTGTGTGCTTCGAATTTACAAAAGCACAACCAGTTGTCTTGGAGCCTGACTCTAATCATGTACGTCTGCCAAGTTGTAACTGTTAGCAGAGCCTCCATTAACTTTTTTCCTCCTATTCTGAGCCTTTGCCAGAGAAGGAGGCATCCCAGAGGAGGAGGAGGAGGAGGAGGAGGAGGATGGTGATGGTGATGGTGATGTGAGAGACGTCTTGTCCCTACCTCAATATCCTGATGATTCCTTGTTATGTAAGGCAGAATTGTAGAGCAAACTGTTATTCAGGAGGGAATCCTGGCGCTGAGTAGGTGTGAGCCTAGGCATGCCTACTGCAAATACTCAAAGCCAGGTCTTCAGTTTCTTGTAGTAAGCGAGGAGGAGGAAGTTATGTGTAACAGTAGGTAGTTCATGCTTTAGGAGGGATGTAGGAGAAGGCTGGATCTCTAGGTGTGGTTTTCCGTATGCATGGTATTTGTGCAAGTAGAAGTCAGGACGAATGGAGGTGTCTGGATGGTTTGTGAAAGCAGATGCGATTGTTGAGGTAGCTGAGCTAGAGTTATGTAGTTCCTTGAAAGTGTGACAGAAAAGTTTAAATTGTGTTCGTATGTAAATGAGGACTCAGTGGAGCACCTTCAGGTGTGGCGTGATGTGACTGCGACATGGGAGATTGAGACACTCTGGCTGCCGAGTTCTGAGGCTAGTCTGAATCTGAATGGTCTGCAGCCTTCTGGTGAGTTTTATTTGATTTTTTTAAATTTTTTGATCCCGGAATATGTGGTGTTCTCGTAGTTCATCTTGCTTCTGATTTGGACGTTAGTGAAATTTTTCTGGGTGCAGATTGGGAGCCATTTGAAAATCTTCCTCAGTATCTTCAGGTTATGGAAGTATGAATCATAACTGAAATGACACGGGCGGTGATGTTGAGTTTACTGTTGGTGATCCTAAGGTTCTTGGTGTGTCTTGTGAGGGTGGGTGTTAGTCCTAGCTCTGTTGCCCACTAGGTGGAGACCCACTATGATGTGCTCTTCCAGAAGATCACAATTTGTCTTGTCAGTGTTCAGCTTTAGTCAGTGGGTCTTCATCCAGTGGACTTTTTCAGTCATTCAGGCACTGAACTTGAACCTGGTTCTGGTGCCTTGTCCGTGAGTGAGAGGATGAGTTGTGTGCATCGGTGTAGCAGAGGACGTTGATATTGTGAGAGCGGATGATACCGACCAAAGGCATCATATAACCATTGGAGAGAGTAGGGCTCAGGCAGGAACCTTGCAGAAGTCCGCAATGAGGTTGCAATCATCCAAGGTGTACAAAGCCAGGCTGACTGACAGAGTCCTTCTATTTAGGAAGGAGTAGATCCATTGGAATTTTTGTCCTTGGATTCCGATGTCGTATAAGCGTTGGATGGAGATGGGATACTGTAGGATCCTGCGGGGGGGATGAGGGCTGCCGTGTCTCTTCTGTCAAGAGTCATCGCAATGTCAATCATGGCGACGATGAGGGCAGTTTCTATGCTGTGGTTGGACTGAAACCAACCTGAGTGGCATTGTGGGAATGTTAGTCTTTGAGGTATTCGGTGAGGTGTGTGTTGATGATTTTCTCGAAGACTTTGTCTGGAAATGGTACCAGGGAGATCGGTCTGTAGTTGGTGAGCTATAAAGAGTCCGCAGAGGATTTCTCCAGCAACTGGAGGACAGTTGCATGTTTCCAAGCATCTGTGAAATTTGCGGAAGAGCAGGAGGAATTCAGAATCGATGTGAGCTTAGTGCTGATGGGTTGAGGTCCTGTGGAGCAGGAGTAGTGGAGGGCAAGGGTCCAATGAGGCTCCAGAGTGGATGGACTTCATGTTGGTGGCGGTTTCCTCTGGGGTGGTAACAGGCCATGTGTTTAGCACTAGTTCTTTGGATAAGCTCGGGAGGCGTGTGGCGAGGTCAGTCGGGTCCGTTTGTGGGCTGCAGTTAATGTAAATTATGGTGATTTTGTTGCTGAAGAACTGAGAGATTATTTCCGATGTCCTTTGTGGGGGTGATTGACTTGGAGGTGGCCTCTGGTGATGTGACATTTTTCAAGGTGGCGAAGATTCCTTTGATTCGGTTGGTGCTGGCACTGCTGCAGTCCACCAGAGCGAGGTGTCTGGTGGTCAGGATCATTTGGTGATAGTGCCTTGGGGTGTATTTGAACGTGCTCCTTTCTGCATTGTCCTGGTTCATTCCCTATTTGCACTCAAATTGTTTACAGTAGAATTTAATCAGTCTGAGTTCCTCTAAGTAGCAACTGGCCTGGGGTCTGGATCTTGTGGTATTGCTGTGTTTAGGGGTGGGAGGGTGCAGCACGTTTGCATAGGAGGTGATCCAGTTGTTTGAAATTCTTGATGGCTTTGACAAGGCTGCTGTGTTTGTGTTGGTGGCTGTTAAAAAACTGGGTTCCAGATCTTGTCAGTGATGCTGTTCCAGTTTCGGCAGGCTGGTCTGACAGTGGTGTGTATATTTTGGGCTGGGATGGTGATGCTGAACATTACAAAGGTGTAGTCTGTCCAGGGACTGGTGTGAGCTTGTTCACTTAGATGTTGGTGAAAATATGGTCTAGGAGGTGTCCAGCGACATGCATAGGTCCCTTTACACGTTTGGTGAGGCCCATTCCTTCTAAGTCTGAGTCTATTGAGTTGGGAGTCTCTCTGAGTAGGATATAGTTGTGGCTGTAATTGAGGATGAGGTGACCATGGATGTGGTGGTGCAGATGGTGTTCTTGTGGATGATGGCAACTGCGCCTCTATGCTTGTGAATTCTGTCTTGCATGGCAATGTTGTAGATGGCTGTAGCAGTGTCTGGTACCGATGCATTGTTCAGCCAGGTTTCAATATTAAAAGGTTGGTAAGGAGCATTGTTGTGTGGCATGTCCCAGATCTCTGTGGCATGTTTGGCAAGTGAACGGGTGTTGAGGAGCATGCGTCTGAGTACAGACTGTTATGTGTGTATCTACAGGACTGCGTTGCGGTGAGTGTTGGGTTTGAGTAAGTTCATAAAAGTTTGCAGAAACCGCAGGAGAATGCTCCATCAGTGTTGTGTTATACTTGGCTATACAAAGCAAGCTTGACAGCTTCCCATACAGAGCTTGACTCACTTCATGGGCTTCCAGCAGAAGAGTGCCTCATTCGCAGTGTGGTTCAAGGGCAACTTAGGTGGTAGAGTTACAGCAACCTTTCATGTAGAGAACACCCCCCACCCTCCCACCCACAAAAAAAATATATATCTATAAATATGAGGACCGGCCATTGACCGTAATGAAGTGACTATGTGATATTCCTGTGCCAATTTCAGACATTTTGGGGCTTCAGAGTTCGGCCATATAGACTGAGACAGCCTTCCCATCTTGTGATTCAACAGACAACCTAGTCCTTTTGGGCTCGCCAATGTGAGTCTAGCAGGCAAAATGCGAGCTAGCAGGGCCTCCAGTCTTTCAACTCCTCTGTCCCTGCTACAATGGCAAACAGACTGCTTTATTTTGCTGTCTGTGGAGTGTGCCCATCCAGTGAAAGGCAGAATCTGGTACTTCCTTCCAGACTGGTGATTAATCACGTCCAATAGATAGGTTGTGCAAATCATCCAAAACTGTTATGGCTTCCTTTCTGCAGAGCATAATATCCCTCCCAAACCAGGACGAATTTCAGAAGAGTAAATGTCCATCCTGCTCCAGGAAGCACACACCTTGATCTCCTGAGGTGACATCGAGAGGGTAGCAGACTCCGAGAAAGATGGTGGCTTCTCTCGCTGTTTCCTTTTCCTGAAAAAGGATGGTGGCCTTAGACCTACCTTGGAACTCCACGCCCTCTGTCTTCCTATGGAACTGCAGATTTAAAATACTCAAAATGGTCCAGATCCTGCGTTCGACCCAGGCAATTGGATAGTGTCCTTGGACTTGCAGGGCACTTATTTTCATATATCTGTCCTCCAGTCCCACAGGCGTTAGCTGCGGCTCAAGGAGGGCCTGGAGCATTTTTTGGAATTAGCCTTACCAGCTTTCCTCAGAAAAGGGAAGGCGGTGGTTGCTGCCCATCTTTGGAGGTGAGTAGTTGCTGTATTCCTGTACCTCTGCAGCAAGCTAATCTTCAGCAGCTAGTTGCAGTCAGTTGTGGACTAACTCTGGACCTTTCAACTGGCCTTGAAGGCATTCCTGCCTTGCATTAAGGAGAGGCTGGTGCAGGTTCTCTCAGACAACTCCACTGCAATGCGGTACTGCAACAACCAGGGTGGAGTTGGGGTCCTGAACCATATATGATGAAGTTGTGTGGCTAGAGCAGCAGAACATCTTCCTGAATACCAGAGTGGACATATTACACAGGAGTAGTCTGGCAGATCAAGAGAAGCATCTGCATCCCAAGATAGTGCAGGAGTCTTCCACTGGAGTTAAGACTTCTGGCTAGATGTTTTTGCCACCATCGAACCCGCAGTGTCAAAAAATGTGTATGTTGGAGTTTCTTCAAGAATGCTTGTTAGACTCATTCCGGCTGGAATGGAGCATCAGAGTGGTGCACACCTTTCCGCTGCTCCCTCTCCTGCCTAGAGTTTTGAAGATCAAGAACGACTTAGCCCAAGTCATCCTTGACGACAGCCACAGATTGAACTAGGAGGGGATGGTACCTGGAACTCCGGAGCCTGAGGAATAATCTAAAGTGAGGAATCTGTGGTTAGTGTATCCACCAAAAAGAGCAATACTAAAGGTAAGAAATGTGTTTGTTTTTGCGTTTATGATCCTGTAGCCCAGGCCTGGTTGAGTCTGCCAACTTTATTCGCATTTGTGGCCTAGATTGCATGGTGAAAATATTCAAGGCTTTCTACCACTAAATGCCACTCGGAGGGCTGTAGGCATAATTTCACCACTGATCTACTGTTAGGATACCAAGCATTGATGCAGTTTCAAATTTATGAGAGCCAGAGTCCATAAAACAAAAACTATTCATTTTCGTCGGCTAGCGGACTACCAGTGGATATGCCTACATTTCACTAATTAGGATCTTGATTTTTAACTAGTTTTGTTTTTCTGGGCAAAAAAAAATGTCCTACAAGATATGACAAAAGAACAACACCATGGTGTCTGCAGTCTCTCCACTGTGTGTAGCCCCCACATCAATGGTCTTTAAGCTTAGTGCTGCAAGATGACTTGGAATGTACAGTTTGTATGTGTTCTCCATTTGTTAGCAATACAAAAATAACTTCTTGGCTCAGGTTCAGATGTTTCTCTGGGAGGAATCTGGGGTTATGCAACTGAAGTGTGTGGCTCAGTTCCCCTTAGGATTGTGCAAACTGGGAGAAGATATGCAGTCCAGAAAGTTGTAGAGGTTGAAATTGACTTTTTTTTTTTTTTAAGACATCTCATTATAGGTTGTTACTCTACTGAGACAGGTAGCCATATTTGTTTGTGATTTTAACTTTGAGAAATGAATTGACTTTGCTGTATATACTGGAATCACTGTTTCAGACAAGTTAAAGACTTGATCATAAGAGGAAAAGTCTCTGGAGAGCTGTATGTCTACAGCGGGCCAAAGTATGAGGTATCTTGTCCTCTATCATGAAATATGTTTTAGTGATTTGAGGATTGGTTTAAAGATCAGATTGAAAGGTGATTTTCCACTTTGTAAGTACACTGAGGCCACTGTTTGGTGCTTAGTAACACTTTAGAAAATTCCTAAATAAATACTAAGATTGCTTTGAGTATCATAACATGACATTTGATGTGAAGAGCAGTTCCCCATCACTTTATGGTAGTTATGTCTCACAGGTAGCCAACACGATTTACAGTCTTTGATTTGTGTCCATTGCTTGTCCTTTGCTTCCCACTTTTTAAGGGCAGCCATCATTTGTGAGGCAAAAAAAGAACGCAATAAGTCTGGCCCCACTGGAGTACTTGTGTGGGGGTATTGTAAAGATTTTTTTTCTTGGAGATCCTCAGTATTTTACCAGCCTACTTTATATTTTTTTGTCTCCATTATTTATATAGGTTTTTATAAAGTGAGCAAGATGGCAAAGCAGCTGCCCATTACAAATGGTATTTGACATGCTGATTCAGAAAGGCAAGGTTCTGGGTAATACAAATTTTCACACAGCGAGCAGTAGAGAAGTTTCGAACTCCAGTGAGGTTTGGGAATATGTGGCCTGGTATCGCCCCACAAGAGAATTGTGCAGATGATGATCCAGACCAACAGAAGCTGCCGAAAATTAGTACGATCAGCACAGAGAAAATGGATCAGTGGAATTTCAATGCAGCGGCACTGGGCCCCGGCCGCTGTTCCCCAGAGTAAGGGCTAACAATGTATAGGATGGTGACATAGGGCTGAGCTGAACTGGATTTGGGAGCAGCAGGATTAGAATGGGGACTGGACGAAAAAGATAGAGGGGGAGACTCGCGCTTTGAAGAGAGGGTGGGGAGTGGAGAAGACAGAGTGAAGGTCTACATATATGATACTGTGGGTGGGGGGGGGGGGGTCAGATGGAGTGGCTCCAGTGCCCAAGACGTGAGGGAGACCAGGGACATATTTGTCGCACCACCTTCGAAGGACAAAGGGTGACCGCATTGAGCAGCCACAGAGCCTCGTGGTCTGTCACAGTTCCTTGTGATTGGCAGGGGTCCGGGGATCTGTCAGGCCAGACTGTGAATGCCATACGGGATTGTAGAGGACCAGTTAGTGCTAATCTGGGTCAAGGAAGGGGGACCATATGGCAGAAAAAAGCTCCATGCCGTCTTGGGGTCAGTATATAAGCTCCTCATATGATCCTAGTTTGTACATTGCTGACAGTCATTTGTTGCAAGAGAGCAACTTTGGCAACCTCTAATGTCGTAGGATGCAGAGTTTGGTTGTGGGCATTGCCGTGGTGAGAAATATGGGTGTGGCCTAAGGCCATGGATGTCCTTTGTGTCATGCAACATGAAAAGTGCGCATGGTAAAATATGTGGCATGTCAAGTAGATTGAGTATGGATCTGACATGCGACCTCAGCTGGAGTACTTCCAGGCAGTCCTATAGGATGTATTTTATGTCAGTCAGGTGCGGCCCAGCACCAACAGCGGGAGTGGTGATGGAAGCCTTAAGTTGCTAACTTCTGATGTGTTAAGTACCAATTTTGAATTGTTGTAGAAATACAAAACTTTATCCTGGTCTCTCGTGGGTTCCTCTATCAGCTCTTCCAGTTCTGATCCTCTAATTCTGTTTGGAGTTGCCTCTGCCGTTTGGTACGGAGGAGGGGCTGTGAGAAAGGGAGGTGAAATTCCTCCTGTAGAGTCTTGAATGATTTCATGTCTGTGTTTACCACAGTGATTCAGGGACTTGTTCCCTTGGTCTGCTAGGCTCTTTAAAGCATGGATGCACATGTGTAGCTGGGTTGCTGCATAGAGGGCATGACGATGTAGCCATACATGGCATTTCTGCAGTTTGTGGACTTGATTCCATAGCTCCTCCATGGCTTGTATGATGGGATTGCAGGGTGATGCTGAGGGGGTACAATTGTGATAGAGAAGGTCTAGGCCAGCCACAAGTCTTGTCACGCTCAAATTGCATCCATAGGGTTAGGTCCACCACACTGGGTCTCGTGGAGGACAGCTGGGCAAGGTTCAAGGCCATATGATAATGTTCAATACTGGGTAGGTGACATGCCCCAGCTGCATCAGTGGACGATCAGCTTACAAGCATCTAAGCGGGGACATACTGTGCTCCACACAAAGGTACGTATGTCCTTGTTGATACAAAAGAGTGTGGTGGTTTGCACCAAAATGCCAGAGACACAGGTGAATTGGGGTGCACCAACATTTTCAGCACCTGTAAACACTACCCCATAGACAGGTTAAGATGGGTCTACTTGGCGTAGTGTGTGGCGGTCTTAGCAACTACCATGAGCAGTTTCAGGTTGATAGAGACCATCACGTCCACGCCTGTGGGGACAAGGATATCTAGGTACTTCAGGTGTTGTGGTGCCTATCGTATCGTAATGGAAAGTTCATGAAGGCTGCTTCTGTTGTGTCCGTGGACATGAACATAGCCTCACTTTTGTCCAAGATGGCTGGGAAGTCTGCATTGAGGGACTTAAGGGCCAGTAGGGAGTTGTCAAGGCCTGTGATGGTGAGTAAAAGGTCAATTGCATATAAGAAGACTTTTGACTGTCACACTGGGGTGGGGATGCCTTGCCTAAGTTAACTTTGATGAATGGCAACTGCCAGGGGTTCCATTGCCTGTAGGTGTCCCTGCGGACAGGGAATGGATCCGAGAGGAAAACCCTGCAGTTAACTTGTGCCATGGGGGGATGAATACAACCACCTTACTTTCAAAAGGAAGTCCTTGCCAATGCTAAGCCGCCTCAAAGTGCAAAACATGTAGTCCCATTCAGTGAGGTCCCACACCTTTTCTGTGTCTAGTAAAAGAGACACTGTCTCCTCCAGAAAGTACTTGGATATCCAGAGTAGGTGTGCCAGGGATCGTAAGTAGTCTTGGGGCAAATGGCTTGGTATGAACCTCTCCCAAGACCGATGTATCATGGTGGGGGGGGAAGCACCCACTTGAGGCGTGCCACTTGAATGCTTGGAGTATCTTCATGTCTGAGTTAAGAAGAAAAATGGGGTGGTAGCTACAGCAGAGTAAAGGATCCCTTCCAAGTTTCAGGATAACCGCTTTGTTGGACAGGTGTAAAAAAGAGCCTGTGATGTTGGCCCCCTGAAAGGCTGTATTTGAAGACGTTTACGGTCTCCTCAGGAAACAATCTGTAAAAGTCACCAGTAAAGCCGCCAACCCCGGTGCCTTGTTGTTTAGAAGACAGGAGATGTGTGAGGTATTTCATCTATAGAGATCTCCTCATCCAGGAGTGCCCACCCATCGGCGCGGAGGCTCTGCAAAGGCAAGGCAACAAGGAAGGCATTTGCCCTATGTCACCGTCATTTTTCTTTCGGTTCGATGTAGGATGTCAAGCCATTGACGTTAAATGTGACAATATTTAGGGTTCGTGAGGTCAGGGTGACAGGTGGTGAAGGACCAGGCTAATATGGCGTGTGGTGGTAGGGTGGGGAAGAAGGAGGCTGAGGTGGGAATGTGGAAGGAAGTGTAGCCTACCTAACCTTGAATGTTCTTGTTTGCATCTGTTTGATGGGTGTGAGAAGAGATTTTATTTCTAAAGATTGTGCCACTGACCGCAGTACTGGCAGTAGATAAAAATTATCAAACCTACCCAAACATGTTTTCTCTAATTCTCAACTTCTATCAAGGTCTTTAAAGCGTGTGCATCAGGTAAGGAAAGTGTTATTTATTAAGGATTGTGTGAGATTAGTTTGATAAACACCAAAATATTTGATCTGCAATTGACTGGAAAGAGATGCCCTTTGCAAGCAAGTTATTTAATCAGCCAGTCCTCTAGTGTGAACCTGTAGTTTTTAGACTTTGGTGGTTATTAAAACTTTGGAGGAGGTGTTAATCCGTCCCAAAAGTGACGGATATACCACCAGCCGTATTACGAGTTCCATAGGATATAATGGACTCGTAATACGGCTGGTGGTATATGAGTCACTTTACCGTCACTTTTGGACCGGATTAACACCGCCTCCAAAGTTGTAATAACCCCCTTTGTGTTCAATCTGATTCTCTTTGACACAGTTTTCATTATACCTGTGGAAATGGCATGGGCAGATGTAGCCATGATATGCTATACAAGATAAAGTTATGGGCTCAATAATTGTTTTTGATTCCTTTGTACAACCTAGATGTAGCCCCCTGAATGCCGAAGGCCAAATATGAGGTAATTTAGTTTAGCAAGATTCCACTGGTGTGGATCCAGAGGCAACAATAATGAAGGGCTGGCTGTCCTGAAATTCCCTAGGCCCAGGTAATAGGTTGGCCTGCCCCTGTCCTTTAAAACAGGCTCACCACCCTCCCCACAGTCATATTAAGCTTAATAAGTTGGTATGCTGAATTCCTGCTCTTAAAAGAGTAATATTTAATCCTGCTTCAGAAACACCAGTGTGTCTGGTCGCCATCAACTCACCCATTAGTCTGCTTTTATAAGGCAGCGAGATTGCGATGCATTGTGGTTACAGTTGAGATATTTCAATTTCTGTACGCAGGAATGCAGTCTTGCTGCAGTTTCAAGATACAACCTAGATAGGAAACCATTTCAAGGCAGGACAGGGGTGGTGGTAGTGGTGGTGGGGGACTTGAGCCTTGTGGTGGATTACAAAATGGGTGATCAGGTACTTTATACAATTTGTAGACCCTCAAAAGGCAAGGTTTAATCTTAAATACTTCCATTCCTATTGAATGAAAGTTGTTGAAGCATGAGCTTTGAGAGTGCCTGCAAGTCTGTGACGACACGAGCTCTAGAAGAAAAATGCAGCTATTTCCCTCATTTGCTAGGCCATTTATCCTTTATAATAGTTTAAAATATGTATTTGATTGCAGGTTTCTTCAAAGGCTGGGAAAGAAAACACAGAACAGAAACCAGTTAAATGTGGAATTGGCAGTAGGGAAACTGCCCGTGCTTCTGTTGTGCTGAGTACAACCTCATCTTCTCGGCAGAATTCAGCTTCCTTCCCTGATCCGCTTGCAGAGAACAGCAGCAATAATGTACTGTCAACTACCCCTGTCCATGCCTTGTCCTGCTTGGGAGAAGATGACTCTGTCATGGCCAAGAAGGTGCGAAGATCTTACAGCCGACTTGAGATGTCACTCTACTGCAGCTCATTTGCCACAGAAAGTCATGCTACCTCCCAGGATGATTCATCTGATACCTCCACACCAAATCAGTCCAGGCTTAGTCGTAGGTCTTTCTTTGGATTTGATAACCTCCTTTCGCAGGATGTTTTAGCTGATGTCTCCCCTGTGACGACAAAGCCTGGAGTAGGGCGAGAATCTGGACCTTATAAGCAAGTGGAATCTTCAGTGATGATGTCACACATTGCTGAAAAAGAACTAGACACTAATATTCCTGGAATTGCTGTGGCTAAAGAGAAGAGAAAAAGACGAAAGATTCCACAAATTGAGGTGAGTGCAATGGAGTGTCTGTTTTTGTGGATTTATTTTTATTTTTTTAATCTAGTTTAACATTCGAAAATGGGAATTTTTCAAGGAACTCGAAGGATGTGGAATACTGTTAATTCCCCTATTGGGTGGTGGTCCATTGGATTCAGGCTTCTAGGTTTTCTTGTTTATCTTTGGTTTAATTTTTTGGGGGAACCTTCTGGTAGATATCTTCAGTGTTGCTTTTTGATCCTTTGTTGCATTATGTCTTTATGTCCTGTGTCTTGTTAGTTTCAGACTTATGTTTCCAGATTACTTTCTTATGTGCCTTTCTTGGTTGTATATCTTGGTATTACAATGGGTTAAAATTTTTTAGACAATTGGGATCTTCGGACTGGGTTTAGTTTACCCTTATCGTGGGGTTTGTTTCCCTCATGGGTTATCTTTTACTGAGAATAGAAATGTAAGCTGTGATGCCAAGAGAGGTGCATCTGCCAACATAACTGAAAACCTTCAAGGTAGATGGTTATCCTCAAGCTAAGCCTAAGCTGCTAAATCTGACAAGATAGTACTAAAGCAAGTGTGAAAGTGAGATGTGCCCCTAAAGGCTTAGAATTGTATCTTCACTTCCAAGTTGTATCTGAAGTTAAAATAGATTTTTCCCCTAGAATGTGATTAAAGACTGGTCTCTGAAACTTTACCTTCTCAAAGTCTGTACCAAGACTGTAACAAACTGGTGCCTGTTCATCCTTGTTCATTCCTGCGATACCTATTACTTTTAGGAGTTCCAGCCCATTTGTATAGGTATCTGAACGAGGATCACCAGGTGCAGCAACATTTTTGGTTAGGCCCATTTGTTTGACACCTAAAGGAGCTGAGACTTCAAAATGTTCTACAGATTACTTACCTGACACAAATGTGTACGTTCTTTACTCTGTATCCATCGAGCCACCAAGCAAATATTTTATCACTCAATTACATTCTTGGCCTAAAATCCGTTCCACTTGTCCCACTAAATTATGTTTCTGATCATTTTGCTGTTCTGCTTGATGAGCTGCTTTTGCGCAGGTTGTTTTGAGATTTCTAAGCATAGTAGACCTATGTACCAAATTCAGAGTGAAATAAAGCAGTGTGAAATTTCAGCGGAGTCTAAAAATAAATTGCCTGTCTTGATAAATGCCCAGCAGCAGTGCAGCTCTGACCTAGTTTTTCTCTTCACTGTTTCTGCAGTCCAGCCAACATTTTGGTTGGTGCCATTGAAAGTAGTGTTAAAGAACAAAATATCAAGGAGAAATTCAAGAGTGCTGTTAAAATTATCCATGTCTGAGATTTTTATGCAGCATTCACCCAAGAGGAATTTAGACCCATGGTTACGTGACATTAGGTGAAGAGTGCAGTACACATAAAATAAGTGAATGTCGGCAATGACCAAAAGCTAAATTCTTTGTTCAAAAGTAATTATGAAAGAACAAATGGATCAGTTAGGGTATTGTTAGACTGCTGGCGTACGGGTATTGTTACAGACTGCTTCAAAGTGTCTCCTCATAAACTTCCAGTGTTCTTTTGAGTACTTGTTTTGCTTCACCAGTGACTGAGCTGAAAAACTCATGCACTGACAAATATTTCTGGAATGCGCTTCTTAGTCTAAAGAAGAGATTTATTAATTCACTTCACACGGTTCGTAATGTAGATTAGCATGCTGAAAGCACAAGTTTAAAAATTGGTCACAGCAATGAAATGAAAACCTATACAAATGATTCTCCACTGTAATATACACTGCACATATATGTATCTATATTATAATGCAAAGCAAATAATGAATTAAAAAATATGCATCACCATGAGGCACGGGCACATCTTCATCTCCCTTCTATCAGCATCAGATCGCCAGATCCCAGAATCGATCGTGGAGAAAGAGTGATCAATTATCCTCATGGGAAGGATGACACACTTCAGCATCCTGAGCATGTCTGAGATCTGAATCACTCCCCAGTCCATCTGGTCTCGGCCTCTTATACTTTGAACAAACTAGAGAGGAAAATTCTAGAAACTCCCTCTCATAAGTTTATTATTAAAAAAATACTGAATACTTTAGGCCAGCTTTGAAAAGAACACGTCGGGACTTGGCCAAAATCCCAAGGTGCCCCTTCAAAACAAAACCGTTCCCTGCCGTCCTAGTACATTCTTATCAGCCCAAGCTCTTGGTGGGAAAGAACACGAAAACAAGCAGAATAAAAACATGACAACGTGGAAAACTACTTGCTGCTTTTAAAGTGGTGGTGGCTAATGCTAAAATAAAGTCAATAGGCAAAATGAAGCTGGTGGTCATTAATGTGACGGTGTGCTTCTAGGCTAAGTGCAACGTGGAGTCTGTGGTCCAAACACAAATATAATTAGTTACTGGATGGAAGCTGCCACTCCAAGCTAGCTATTGAATAGTTAGACTGTTTCAACTGGACAAGCTATAGCTCTCTACATTGCCAGATGCATCAAGCTACCAGTTCTGTCTTGCCTCCCAAAGTCCTTGGCATGAAGCTGGCAATCTGAATTGAGCTCTGCAGCCACTCAGAACACTGAGTATTCAGTAGATCTTAAAACTGCCTAGTTGAAAGAATTCCTCTAGATAACTTTCGGGACTATAGATAAATATTCAAAGTGCTAGTCTTAGAAAAGCTTGTAATGTTTGTGGTTTCTACAGGTCTTATTCCTATCAACTGCTCATTTCCTTTCAGAGCACTTTTATAATGCAGCATGTAGATTTGATTCCGGGTTAGACAAGTATTTTAATTGGGGTTGAAGGGCAAAAAACAGGATTTATACATGCTCTGTACGATTGAACAGAAATAAGTGGGTAGATGGCAAAACAAACCGCGTCCAAAGCAAGCATTGCGAGTTTTAACAGCTGATGACATTAAATACTCTATCAATTGTATTGTCTTTAAAATTACTGAAAGACTGTGGAAAAAAATGATAGGTGAATTATGATCAAAAATGAAAATTCATAATGAAGATTTGGAAAGCCTCTACTTGGTTAAAAGGCAGATTTGACCACGATGGGGCAGAGTCTCATCTTTAAGCAGAAGCTGCTATTCTCAAAAGACCCAATTAGCTATTATGCGGCTAAAACCCAGTATATCTATCCTATGACTGTGGTACCCATGTTATAAGCACTGTTAACAGGAGGAGCCTGATATCCAGAAAAATGAAAAAAAAAATGTCTGCATGGCCTGTCTGCCTACTCATTCTCAAGGAAATACTTTAGTGAGGTAAAACTTTAAATGCAAATAAAAATAGTATCTATACTTTTATATAGGTAGTACAGTTCACATGCAGCCCTAGAATAGTAAAAAAGTAACCCCAGTCCTGTGGTATTAAATATATATCATCCAATTTTGGGTAAGCATGTCCAGTTTTGTGCATATTTGTTTCAGGGCGGAGATGTGTTTATTTTAGTATAAATCTGTTCAGTAATTTTTGGGAAATAATTATTACAAAAACTTCAGGTGAGCTTGGAAGTGTTAATTGTTGGAGATACTTGGACCATTTGCCCTCAAACCTATTGATGGCTGAAAATTTTAAAAATGAAGAAACTTCTTTGGACAAGTGTGCATTTTCTCTCATAGTCCATTTCAGGCTCCTAGATATGAACCCAGAATCAGGAATTCTGAGCCCCCCTGGCTGGCTGCAATCCAGAAAAGTTTGTTTAAGAAAAACTGATTTATGATGTAGAGTTTCTGAGCCCAAAAACAGACTTTGTGGACATGAAATGGCCCATTTAGATCCTTAAGTTGAAAGAGTATACAATACAATACAATACAATACAATACAATACAATACAATACATGGGCCATGGCCTTTATTAATGGATGGTTGGTCAAACAGCTTGGCAAGGCCAAAGTCATGTGCAGAGGCGGGTGACTGGCCCGAGTTTTGGACGCAGGCACTACAACCTCGGCTGCATTTGGTTGTCCACAGGACCTGACCCAAGGCTAGGCCCTGTGGTCAGCCCTGCTACTCACAGCTAAAGGCTGTACGCAGTGGGGTTGTTTGAATGCAATAGACGGCGGTATAGGGTCTAGCTGCAGGCCTTACAATGCAGCAAGTGGTGGCCATCAGTGACAAGTTGGAGTCCGGGCCTGGGTGCAGAAGGTGCACTTAATATTATGATTTCAAACAGAAACCTTGAAGTTTATTGCCGAGCTTCACAATTTATAACTGCTACGCAAACCCTAACACACACACACACACACACACACACACACACACACCAAACGCAATTCTTATGATCTTGCAAACTTTATACCAATAAGTCACCTGACATCACAAAATATTATATACCACATTCCTAAACAGACCTATTCTATTCTGTATTCATTCACAATTCACTGATGATGTTAATGGCAGCATCATTTGTCATTTCTCCTATGAGATCATTTGTATGGGTGAGGTCATGAGCATGTTGTGCAAATTATGTCTTAGAGGATTTAGCCTGTTGACATCGGAAGCTTGTGAGCACTGGCCAAGCTTCATGCTAGATTCCAAGTTGCAAGTAGCCTGTGAACAACATGAAATGCCATGTGCCTCAGTGGAATCGGTCTCCACTGAGGCCCTGCGTGCCTGCACTCTTGTTTGTGGACTGCCTTCTACAATGCCATGTATTCACTTAGGCCTTGTGCCTCCACCCCTGTATTGCCAAAACTTGTATTCTGCTATGATCAGTGCTCCATCCCTGCGTTACTATGGGTCAAATCTAATGCTAATGTGAATAGCATGCTATTCCCCTACATTGCAAAACACTTCTTTTTTTGGGTCGAAGTCTACAAGACTGCAGAGGTATCTGGTTTGCTAAAGGCATCTTGGGGACATTCTGAAAGCTTACCTGGGAATGCATTCTGCCTGTTGCCTACTGTTAGAAATTAGGTTGTTGGATGACTTTGGTATGAGCCCTGGTCAAGCAGCAACCACTGTCCTAGTCTGGGTAAGGTACAGACAAACCCTAAATTTAACCTTTGCTCACCTTCTCGTAGCTTGGCACAAAGCAGTTAGGCTTAACTTGGAGACAATGCATAAAGAATTTGGGCAACACTTCAAACAGTGAAAACGCCACACAAGTCATTCCACAACAGGTTGGAGAAATGGGACAATATTTAATAAATATATATATATATATATATATATATAAGAACAAAAATCCAATAAGTAGAACTGGAGATATTGAATTTCAAATTTTTAAGGAAGAATAGCACCAAGAAGCACAAAGCGCTATTTGGGATATTTGGTCGCACCGTATCGGGACAAATTCAAAAGATCAGGCTGAAATGGAGTTGTGCAGTGACGGTTCCCAAGGCAATGTGTCGAACCTAAGATGCGGCAGTGATTCAAGCCTTTTGTGACTGGTCCTAGCCATGCAGTATTGGTAGTGCGGCGGTTCTATTCCAGGATATGCTGCTCAGCCGAAGAGATGTCTCTCATCTGAGGATGCAGCGGTTCCACTGAGAAAACACCTTAAGTCCACTTCCAAGGGTCCAGGACTGCGGTGGCATGACTTGTTAGGCTAGACTCCCAGATGGCAGAATCCAGGTACAGAAGTAGGATGGTTGGTCTTTTATGTCCCTGAGACTTCAGATCAGGAGGTCAGTTAGGTAGCTCTTTAAGTCACTCTGAGTTCAAGTGATGCAGGTCCAGTCCTCCTCACCCAGTCAGTGAAACAGCGAGCAGCGAAGCAGCAGTCCAGCAAAGTGGCATTCCTTCAAAAGCACAGCAGTCCTTTCTGGCAGATTATTCACAGGTCCAGAATTGTGCTGAAGTAGTGGTGTCTGAGGTCCAGTACTTCAGAGACTTCAAAGACTTTGAAGTGCACAGAGGTTTTTCCCTTGCAGACCTGGAACCATGCTCACTAGAGATGGGTGGAAGGGGGGGGGGGGGAGGGGGAAGAGTCAGAGTCAGAGTCCTTTGTGTGGGTACAGGACATAGCCTAGTTGGGTGTAGCTGAGGCTGGGTTCAGCAGGGGTGTGGAATTTATTAAAATATCTACTTGTCCAGGTGACAGGTTGCTTCTCAAATCTACTTGTCCTGTAAAAAGATCTACTTGTCCCTTTGGTGCCATGTAGTGTGGCGACAAATTATGGCAGCATTAATAGCCTCTCTGATTATGCCAGGGCTACTACCATAGTAGGGCTTGAATACTTGGAGTTTCAATCCCTACTGTAGCAATTTCCTTATTTTGCCACCTTTCTGCAGATCTGCATACTGGGGCTGGAGGAAGCAGTAAGCAATAGTTCCAGGGCTGGAATGCCTTTGAGTCTGCAAACCTACTAACCTGCATGATTTTTACCAGCTTCTCTCTAATATTTTCCCATAATAAGAAAGGTTGGACATTTACTCCTGACAATGGCAGAATTAGAACTTCTTCCAGGGTTGGGAAGAAAGTGGCTGGAGGCAAAATGAACTTGCAAATGCTCAATAGATTTTCACATGAGCAAATCTACACATCGTATTTACCCACGCTAAAATACAGTTCACAAATATTTTATAGGGGTACGACATATACCATGGGTGCACTTTTGTGACTTTCTTTAAGAATTTGGGGCCACAAGTAGGTAGGTTCAGATTTGTGACCTGCAAATTGTGAGTCGCAAATCCGAATGTAGGATGGTGTCCTTGACACCATCTGTGATTCGCAAGGGCTTCGCAAATGCCCACATCATGAATAATCATGAGGTGGGTCGCAATTTGCGACCCCCTCACGAATGGTGGCCTGCTGGAGACAGCAGACCACCATGTCTGTGACTGCTTTTCAATAAAGCAGTTTTTTTTGTAATGCAGCCCGTTTTCCTTAAAGGAAAACGAGATGCATAACAAAAACGAAAAATGAAACGTTTTCGTTTCATTTTTTCAGAGCAGGCAGTGGTCCACAGGACCACTGCTTGCTCTGAAAAAATGTTTACAGTGACATTCACAATGGGAAAGGGGTCCCATGGGGATCCCTTCCCTTTTGCGAAAGTGTTAGCACCCATTTGAAATGGGTGCAAACTGCGATTGGTTTGCGCCCGCATTCGCGGTCACAAAACAATCCTACATTGCACTGCGAGTTGCAATTAGGAAGGGAACACCACTTACTAATTGCGAGTCGCAAACCCGTTTTGTGATTCGGTAACCAGGTTACTGAATCGCAAAACTGGGTTTGTGCATCGCAATGTGCTTTTTGCACGTCGCAAACAGCGAAAGTCGCTGTTTGCGACATGCAAAAAGCTACCTACATGTGGGTCTTGGTCCCTAATTAGGTCTGGTGTTAACAAAGACATTTTGTTTTTATTAAACTTCTATTTCTCTCTCTTTCGGCTGGCTTTACTGTGAGTGATCGCATTCTGCTCTTCCACAAGGAGCATATTGCCACACAAAGTAGTTTTGTTCAGTGTCAGGAACTACAGTGGCAATCAGTGACGTAACGAAACTGGAGGGTGCCCCTTTGCAAAGAACATGGAGGAGCCCCCTCTCCAGACTCACTCAGGGCAGGTGCTGTGCTGACGGGGCCCCCTGGAGGGCGGCTGCGGTGCCTTTGTTATGCCGCTGGTGGCAACGTGTGCTTAAGAGTTCAAAAACTTTTTGGGGGGGTTTTGCCAATGTTTGTTACAATGTTGAGGGCCTGGTAGCTCCCACAACAATAAAGTGTTACAAAAGCCATGTCAAAACAAGACACGCATTGATGAAACTAAAAGACTTATAAAAATATGTCAGATCAGTTGGCTTTGTCAGTGTTTGTTTATTTTCATGCTTCCCATAATCGTGTTGAAAATGGTTACACTGATTTTCCATTAGAAATATTTTTGGGAAATACTAGCATGCATCAACACATTTTACTAAATGACACTTCATTTGCATATAATCAGAGAGCATGCTGGGAGCATTATACTTAGCCTCTTAGCCTAAACTTTTCAAACATGTGTGTACACGTTTTTTTTTTGTACTGGAACCAACGTCAGTAGTGAAGTGTGACCTTAAAACATTTATTTACAGCACGCACCCTAATAATGAAGGCTTTCAAATAATGAACCATAAATACAAGTCCGAACAGCATTATCCTTTGGAAACACATTACCTCAACTGCAGAGAGTTCAACTCTCTGTAAACAGGCAGCCAAAGGGTTTGTGCTGCAGGGGGTTGGGCCTACTTGTCCCAAGGACAAAGTAAACATAAAAACTTGTTGCCCTTGACCCCAAACAAGATGTCCACATCCTCCACCACTTCTACTCTAGGAACTCTTGCCTGTTTCACCACAACAAGGCTTTCTATCACTGACTCCTGAAATTTAACAAATGTCATCCTTGACTCAGGGAGACAATCCTTTAACACAATAAAAGCATTAAAAGTTGCTAAATGGAACAAATGTATAGCCAACTTTTTATACCAAACGTAAGACTTCCAAACAGCAGTGAAAGGTTCCATCCTCTGATTGACACCACCCGTGTGCTTAATGTAGTCCAAAATGCACGCTGGTTTGTGCACTTCAGCAACCTGGCCCCAAACAGTTACAGGGGAAATACGCTCATCATGTATGGTAGTCGGCATGTAGACATCCCCCCTGTCTGCAAATTTCACAGCTAGCAGCTCAGAATGCAAGGCACTGCACTGTTCCCTCAAGTTATTTTTTTATTTTTTTATTTTTTTTACACACAGGCTTCCTTGGATAGCCTTTACGGTTAGAGCGGATTGTGCCACAAGCAACAGTGTCCACTTTGAACTATTCCCTGAAAAATTGCACTCCAGTGTTACAAGTTATCCAGGTAAAAATGATGACCTTTGTTAAACCCTCGTCTACCAAGTTTCCACACAATTTTCTCACTAACTCCAAATGTGGGCGGACAACCAGGGGGGTCAATACTGGAATCACTACCAGTGTAGACCCGGAAACTATAAACAAATCCTTTACTACTACATCTTAATTCCATACCGTGCCCTCTAGCTAGGAGTGTACTGTTTAAAAACCAAACAGCCCTTGAACAGGTCCAAAGACTCGTCCAGAGATATTTCTGTGCCTGGAATATAGACCTCTGAAAACTGATCTACAAAGTGATCAAGGTCAGGCTAATCTTAAAAAGACAGTCAGAATCAGGGTGATCTTGTGGCAAGGCTAAAGCATTGTCAACAAAATGCAGCATCTGAAGAAGCAAATACTGATTACGAGTCATGGTTGCAGGAAATACAGCCATTGCCATCAAGGGACTAGTATACCAATAAGAAGACAGTGACGGCTTCCTTATCAACCCCATCAAGAAAGTCAAACCCAAGAACCTTTTCAACTCTTCCAGATTTGTGGGAATCCACTGGGTAGCTGTAGACTGTGGCCTAAGTCTGGCACTGTTGTCCCTCAAATACTGCTCTGCATACAAGTTAGTCTTCTCAACAATGTCTTTCAAAAATACATCATCCATAAACAACTGAAAGAAATTGATATGCAAAAAGTTTTCCATATTGACTACACCCTGGGAGAACTGAAAAGGCAGGCAACTCTGGTTGCTCCATGTTTGGGGCAACCCAGTTGTCCGGTCTTCCAATGGAAAACCTTTCAGCCCCAGGCTGCTGCACTTTTGGCACATCAGTGTCCTCTAAAACAGGCTCTTCATCTGAACTGAGAGTGGCTTCTTAATCAGAAGATGCCTCTCGAACAGAAATTCACTGCCAGAATTTTGTACTTCCTCCTCTTCCTCAGATGCATAGTCTGTCTCAGAATCATGGTCAGAAAACGACTCAAAAAGCATACCAACAACCTACTGAGTGGTCACCCTGCGGCTAGCCATGATCCTTTCTAAGAAAAGTAACTTGACAAATGCGCCAACAACAACCAGCACTGTCTAAAATAAGTAATAAAGTGTGGCTTTATCAGAAAGAGTTATGTACTCAAATTATACCCCTCACTTGCCTGAAGAGGCTAGACTCACCAGCAACTACTCTGCACAAACACAGCAATCACGAATGACACCCCACTAAAAAGAAAAGGAAATTAGACATAAGACAAAATAAATATCATTGTGCACAAATTGAAGGGCAATTTCACACATAATCCTGCATTTAGTACACCACTTACAAAAATGTCATTAATGCATGGCAACAATACTCATTTGGAGTAAATTGTTTTTTTCTTACCTAAAACATGCAACTATGCAAACTGCATGTCAAACACTGCCAAAACCACAAGGAGCCACAGCAAAGGAAGCAAAACTTTGAACTAGAACAAAAAGGAGAAATAAGCTGTTATAATCACAAATGCAAATACTTCACCAGTTGACAAACGCCCGCCACCAAACATTAAGAAACAATCCCTGGTGCCTTAGTGGCTTTTACCCCCAAGGGGGGGCAGAAACGGCAAACAGTTATGTGCCCTCTATTGGGGGGGAGTGGGCAACCCTTACCCAAGGGACCGCCTCCCCATACAAACCTAAAACAAAATAATCCTTGGGGTCTTGATGGGTTCCCCCCAGAGGGGCAGAAATTGTGTAAAATAATATGGCCCCCTAAGGGGAGCGAGCCTAGCCCAAGGAGCCGCTCCTTCCCAAATGAAATCGACAAAAACAAAATCCCTGGTGCCTAGTGGGCATTCCTGTAGGAATGCTGAGACATCGAGGGGAAAGGAAAGATCTTTCCTTTCCGCTGATACCTCTTTCAGACGAAACACCCCACCCCCCCTGGCAAGAGGAGAAACTCACCGGTTTACTCCCTGACGCGCTGGAAGCAAATGGCTTCCAGCGCATCTGGCTTCCTCTGATGTCAGCGCACAGTGCGCGCTGACGTAATTAGATGCCTGGGAGGTTGGGGGGGGGTGGGGGGCGGTTGCTTCCCCTTCCGTCCCTGCCAAAGGGAGGGGGCCGGGTGCAGGATGTAACAGTTACGTCCAGGGCACCCAAGGGGTTGTTAATTCACAATAATAGCAGTCCCTTTAGCTATATAGTGACTTCTAAAGCACACTTTTTTGGGGCCTCTCAGGTACTAGACATGTTTACGAGATTTTACTATCAACAATTCTTTTCAGATTGTGATTACAAATCAACTACACACTTAAAATGCGTATAGACATGATCAGATCACTAAGTGCTTTAGTTTAAGCGGCATGGCACAGATCTCTCACCCCCACAAATCCCTCCAGCGGGAGGGGGGGATGGGGGGAAAGCAACGTGAGCCAGGTAGAGGAGGATTTGTAGCAGACCTCTTAATGGGAGAGAAAGAAGTATGAGCATTTGGCTGGTGAATGGAGCAGCTGTTCCCCCCTCTAACGTCCATCTCTGGGGCTGGAAACGTTGATGTCACCGATTCAGATGTTCCCTGCAGATCGTCGCTGTAACCCTGCATATATTCACTCAAATGTCTATCCTATATGAGCAGTGTTCCATTGGTCAAGTCGTACCTGTAGTCTTTGCTAATTACAGTATAAGAGCTCACACTTCCCCAAATAAACAATTTTAACACATCCCTTTTGCCAGATTAAATGTTAAAAAACGGGGATGATGTTGGCTTAAAAGGCTACAAACATGTTAAGTCACAAATTAAATAAAGCACGGTCACTAGCACACAGAGTAAATGACTAGAGGAGCTGCCGTCACGCTAATTACCATCGCTCAGAAAGAGCATCAAATAACTAAATACAAGTGATGCAATGTACAGTAATCATGTTTGTCTGAGGGCGTTCCAAAACTAATGTGCCCAGAAATGCAAACATTATAAAGCAAGTGCCTTAGTAGCTCCCAGCAGATGCTGGGTCTTGAAAAGTGAGTTGAAAAAAACATCCTCGAGTAGACAAGGGTGAAGGCTATGGAAAGCGAGAGAAAGAAGCTGAGCATTTGGCTGGGAATCGGAGCAGCTGTCCGCCTCAGACATGTATCTCTGGGCCTGGAAATGCTGCTGTCTGCGATTGGGACATTTCCTGCAGATGGTCACTGTTCTTACAGTGGTGTCCTGCATGGTGTGGGGGCCGGGACTGCTGCTGGGCTGGGATTCCTGCCCCTAAACCTCTTTAGTAATTCAGTTATAATTGGGGGAGAGGGAGGAGGCCGAGGGGGGCCTGGGCGGGGGCTGATGCTGGCCCGCCAGCGCACACTGGCTGTCTGCTGAATTCAGGCGTTGCTGTGTGGTGAGCGATGGCCAGCATATGGGTTAGACTTGGGCGTGGGTGCTGGTGTGCTCGGGATCAGCAATGACCGGGGAGGCTTCGTACACCACACAGACAAACACAGCCAAAGCAGCACAGGCTACGCAACACTCTCACCATGGCTCTGCAGCCGTTGGCGCCTTGGCCTGGCTCTTCTTCCAAATGAAGCTTTCTTCAGTCTGTACAAGGAATCCCCGTATGAAACTTAATCAGGGAGGAATGTCAGATTGCCACTACAATTGCGCATATATTTACGCGGGGGAAAGCAAAGAGGCACAATGAATATCAAGAAAGGGGGGTTATTTAAGGACATCAACAAGTAAGGGGCTCCTTTACAAACTAGATTTACATGTGTTTACAAAAACTGAGAGCAGAACTGGGAGCAGGTTAAAAAAAGGCCCAATTGCATGAAATGCTTTTCAAGAAAGAAAAAAGTAGTTCTTAAGAGATGCTAAAATGGCGACCAGTGGATGGACGTAGTGCTTGGTCGCTGCTCTCGGAGACCGCTAAATCAAGGAAGAGCATAACAAATGATTGCCATGCACAAATGGGGAGAAAACTTGGAGCCAGCAAATGAGAAGCTTGTGGGCGGGCTGAAGCACACAAAGTATATACAACATGTCTCAAACAGACAGTGCATGCGCCATCTATCCGAGACCTAAAAAACACTCCTCTGAACATTGCAGCAGCACCTCTTTCATTCGTTTCACTCTGGAAATCTAAACCCAACTGCTGCAGAACAATAGAAAAAATAAACTCCGTTTTTATTAGGGGTTACCTTTCCTCTGACAAGAAAAGTGAAGAGGCTGTCACAGAGTAGAAGGGAGGTCTGCATCTGATGAAAGAGCTGCTGCGTTCACAAAAGCTGCCTGCCCTGGAACGGAGGTTAAGCTGCCTTTGGGGTCCACCCACTAGCATGAGGCATTCCAGAGGAGAAGGGAGCTGGCAGCCACAGTTCTGTAACTGTATTTGTTTCCCACAAAAAAAGCACTCTTATTGGCTGTCAAGCTCTGACCGTTGTACTCTGGTAATGTAGAAAAAAGCACAAGAAATTGTAGAGCTGCAGCTGTGGATGAACTTGATGCAGTTAGATATGATGGTCGTTGGCCATTGCTAAGAGCATGGGTGCTCAAATAAGCAGACAGTAGACGTCTGTAGCCCTTTAGTCCGGTTGGAGCCAAAATTAATTTGGGTTTGAATTAAATGTGGCATGTATGCATGATCAGTCCTCTCGCACCCTGTTTTCAAACAGTTTTCAGACATAATTGACAATTTATGAATTTGCTGCTTTATAACCACCACACTTGTTAAAACCCCACACGGTCATGTCAGATCTCTAGGCTTTACTTGTAATCTTGTTTTTACATAATCTGTCTTTGAGGGAGCTGCCTTTCTTGAAAGTGAGGATCATCTAGCAGGTCTGTCAATGTTTTTTGTTTTGTTTTGAAGACATCCCAATATTTGGAAAGTGTACGGGTTATGTCTCTGGCCATGTTGTTAAAAGTAGTAATGGTAGCTACGGGACTTGAACTACCAATTACTGAATCCATCATTAATTTCTCTTGAAACCAGCATGTTGTAGATGGAAATGTAAGAACATTTGTCTAACAGCTCCAGGGTAGGCTGATTTTATTTATTTATTTATTATTATTTTTGTTTTTTAATTTTATGAAGACCGTGTGAAACTTGAATGTCACAAGAGGTTCATTGGTTTTGTCTACTGTTAGGACTTTGAGATAGCTAGATGGAGGCCATATTTATATTAATGTGTAAAGTTATCGAATCTTGAAAGGGCGCACTTTCCTTTTTGTTTAATTTTGCCTAGATTTTTTTTTTTCTTCTAAACCAGCCCTCTAGCTTTCTTTCTAAGGCCAGCCGTCCCATAGTAGTCTAAATGTTTAGGCTAACCTTATAGATGAGAGGCAATCTGCAGATTTTCCTGCAGAATAAACTTTTTAACAAGATTTGCTGGTGATGGGTTTTAGCCTTGCTGTACATGATGGCTACAGTTTGCAAATCATGTGCGTTCCTACAAAATGGTGTGGCACTTATTTTTTTTAAATTATCAAAGTGGGATTGGTAATTTAAAAGAAAATATAAAACTTTTTTTTTTTTTTCCTTCAAATGGACTCGGGGAGGATTGGACGAACAGCAAAGCAACACAGCAGAGGGTGGTGCAGGGGCGAACAGCAAAGCAACATGAAAGGGAACATGAAAGCAACAGGTGGGAACTGGAAGGCACATTAGAGCAACAGGGAATAATTCAAAGGGGGGAGTGAAAGCAACATTGGCTTGGAGAACTCATTTGTGAAAAATCACTCAAAGCAATCAGGCAACAGGTAACTATAGAGTGCAGTTAGAAGCATGCACGAGGGAGGCAGCTCAAAAACACACGCACTATCATGGAGTACTGCACTCGAGAAATAAGTAGTGCTTAAAAAGCAAGCAAGCATCCGCCCCAACCATTCAAATAGATTTTAAGGAGGCAGTGGTCCATGGGAGAGACCAACACAGCATTACCAAGCTGGAGGACAAAGCAGGAAAATGAGTGACAAGGAGAGCCAGCCATTGGAAGCAAACATTGGAATCTAAGCCCCGTTATGTTCTTTATAATACATAGAATGCCTTGCAGCAGACGGTGCATGCTCTGTTTAGTAAGCTTGACTTGACCTAAAAATAAATCTGTGAAGTAAGAGACATCCTCTCTTATCCCAAAACTGTCTCTACTTATTTTCTTAGTCAGCATCTTAGAATATCTGCAGCGAAAAATGTTGGTACCGGTGAAGGTTGCCTCTAAATAATGTTTCCTGATGTCATTGTTTGGCATTGGCTTGTTCCTCCTGCAGTGACTCTTCCCACTTGAAGTCTCATCCCACCTTACAAAAAAGCCATTAGTCTCTGACATTGTAGAAGATTTGCGTGTGAGAGCCTCACAAGCCGCAAAAGTTTCATAATTTTTCATATCATAGTACCACTGTCATGTTTTAAATGAGTTGAACAGGGCACTTCCTGCTTAAAAGTATGCACTTATGTAATTTTAATGGGAGTATATAGTTTTGATTTGAATGTATTTATGTTGGAAATGGCCCTTTCTGCAGGATTATCTCCAAAACTTGTACCTATTTTTTCTGACGATCTTTTTTTTGTTGGCTTTAGGATTATGGCACTTTACTACTGCTAATCAGTGCCAAATGTGCTCTCCCACCTAAAACTTGGTATGATTAGCTTACACCTATTTGACTCATTTAATTTACCTGTAAGCCCCTTGTAAAGTAATATACCATAGATCATGGGCCTGTAAATTAAATGCTGCTAGTAGGCCTGCAGCAATCATTGCGCCGCCAACAGAAGTAGCCTTTAAAACCTGTCTCGGCCTGCCATTGCAGGACCTGCGTACAGTTTACTCCCACATTGAATTGGCATTTCAAACTACTTGCCAAGGCCTAACTCTACCCCCACCAGACCCCCTCCGCCCTCCCCTACCCTTTACATCGAAGTCACTCGTAAGGTAAGCCTTAGGTAGCCCTATGGGCAGGGTGCTGTGTATGTAAAAGATAGGACATGCTCTTTTATGTTTTGCATATTCTAGTAGTGACATAGCCTATTTTGTTTTTCACTACTGTGAGGGCTGCTCCTCTCATAGGTTAGCATTGGGAATTAACTTATATATTTTGAAGTAGTAATTCTGATGTGAAAGGCTTAGCGTTTGCATGTTTGGTATACTTGGAATGGTAGTGAGGTATCCTGCTTACTGGTGTTTTTTAATTTTACACTACTATTTTATAGGAGAGCCATCTGCATACTAATAATCTTCCTGGGCTGGGACAGGGCGATATTGTTCACATCTTGCTTGTCAATAGGTTGTATCCTGTCCTCACACAAAGGGCTGATTTACCCCTGCTGATGTCTGGAGCCAGGGCTGTGTTGAAAGGGGTTGTTACACTTGAAAGGTTCCTTTGAAGTCACCTCTTGAACAAAGACATTTTCGAGTATACGTACAGGGGCTGTGACCCCATGTTTGGAGAGCACCTTTGGAACTGGGACTGAACCTCCGTCAGGACGACTGCTGTGCTAAGGACTCATCTGGACTGCTCTTCTGCTGTTGCCCTTCTGCCTATTACTTGTTGGGTGTGCTAAAGGGCTCACTGGATTGCTTTTCTGCTTGTTGCCCTGCTGCCAGCTGCTCCCTGCCTTTGGGTCCAACCAGACACTGCATGGGCCCTGTAACCAGCTGGCTCTACAATTTGCACACGGCCAGAGGACAGCTGTCTGGAGAAACCACCATTCTGCCAAACTGCCTTATGTGCTGGCCTCCTACCTTCTACCTCCTACCTTCATCAGGTGTTCATCCAGGGCTTGCTTTCTGCCCCCGTGTTTTATTTACCAGTTCAGGGCCACCTAAAATTTGTGCTTATACACCGTTGCTCCGGGACTTTGATTATATGTGAGCCCGACAACAAGGGATGCTAATAAAGGATTTCTGGCTGAATGCGCTCTCTGCCTGAACCAGTGCAGGCAAGTGATTCATAGTTTTAGCCCCAGCACGGGAATAGCACTGTGCATTGCATGTGATACTAACAGATAGTGTGATTTGAGCGCTTCTGGCCTACCTCACTGATAAGGGTCTGTGTCCTCTCCTGTACGGTCCCTCCTGACTGGGAAAATGAAACCTTCAGAGGAGAGGCATTGAGCCGAGGTACCTGAGAGAACCCCCTCCCGAGAGGAGCTGCCGTTGCCAAGCAAAGCCAAGGGGTGGGGCGCGCAGGCACCTTCGCTGATGATGAGCCTCCAGTCCAAAGGAGCAGCACGCCCTTGGATTAGAGATCGCCTCTTGGGATCTCTGACGCTGGTGGCCTGTCTGGAACATGTACCGGGCTGTTGCAGCTGCACTGCATGCTCACAGGCAGCTGCGTTGTGAGAATTGGCAACAGGGTACCTGGTGGAGTCTCCCCTAGTGTTCATTGGCTTAGTGTGTCCTTCTCTGAGGAACGTACCGTGTGGGAGGGTTGCACTATCTTTTTGTTCGTCCTGATTTATTCCACAAACAAGGCGAGAGCTTCATCAGAGGCCTCTGAGTGCAGCAAGGAACCGCCAATAGGAACTTGGTACAAATTACCATATTGCTACTAGTAGGCGCGCAGGTGCGCCTGTGGCCTACATGAGATTTCCCCCTAATTACTGTCTAATGCACATTAGGAGTGCAGATGCGCTACGGTCTGTCTCCTAGGGTTATTTTGTGATTCCTGCATTTATGGTGATGTGGAGATTTATATGTCTATTTCCTAGCCTGTTGTGATTCTTGCGCTAAATATTCACTAATGTTATGGTGCATATCAGGTTGATTCTTCTCTCATCAGGATAACGAGTACTCTTTTAGTAACTGCATAATATACTCGGTACTTATGCTCTGTATTTTTGTTGGTCTATGAGATATATTTACAATATAATAAACCTATTTTTTATATGTACTCCTGTGTGGCATCTCCTTTGTGGTGTATTTATTCTGTCGCTGATGTGAGTGTTATGAAAACCCATTACACATTGCCTCTGGAGATAAGCCTGACTGCTCTGTGCCAAGATACCAAGGGGTGTGCACAGGTAATTTACTTGCGCTGACTAGAGTGGTGGGTTCTGCCTGGATTAGGTGCATACTCTAGCCAACCAAAAAAACAATTTCTAACAATATATTACCATGAATTAGTTAATTGCAGCCATCTCAGGACCAAAACAAGGCATCATACATAACACACTATATGATTTCCAAAAGTACATATTTTATACTTAATTCAATACAAGAAAAATATACTTTTTGATTCAAAATTGCACATTAAATTAATCTTATGACGACTACATTTTGATGCTTCCCAATCAAACTTTATTGGCAACGAATACTATTGTTGTAAAGGTTAAAGTCAGTAGGTCACAGGGATGGCCTTTTAGGGCTAAAGAGCTTTGGTGCTGTGCAAAAAGTGAAGCCGTTCTGAGCAGTTACAGGATTAATTTTAGGGCTTTACAGGGACACTGGAGTAGTGGAAATGACCAATTGAGGAAATGGAGACTGAAGTGGTGTGCAGCGTGAATGGCCACTCCCTTCCCCCACAAAGCTGATCCAGTCAGTGCCACTTCAGTCTAATCTATGCCAGTCCAGTCCAGTCCAGTGGATGCCTTGCCCCTCCACTCAGTGCGACTCCACCCCACTCCATGCTGCTTCACTCCACTCAGTGCTGCGCCACTCCAATCCATTCAGTGCCACTCTGCTTCACTCAGTGCCACTCCACTCAATTCCACTTCTCTCAGTGCCCCTCACCCAAAGTCTAGCCCTGCAACACTGCCACCACCTTGCTCCATCTTCTTTATCTCCAACAGGTAGGATATAAGTTGCTCCATTGCCCACTTGACCGTTCTGGACGAAAATGCATTTATTTCTAGACAAACCAGTTCTCAGACAAAAGGCAGTAGATGTTTACATAGAACGCAGGTCGTGATAATTGGTAACCTTGTAGTATAACTGCATGTATATAGTACGAGGCTTTGAAGCACTATAGGGCAACTCACTTAGACTAGTTGCATCCACTCAATGCCACTCCACTCTCAAGCCCACTCAAAACCACAACCTTCCCCACAAAGTTGATCCACAATGGAACACTATAAGAACAGTGGCTCTGTTTTGGAGTTGTACATCACATTTGTAAGAGGAGAGGAATCTGGTGACTAAGATCGCATCAAGACACTGGTGTGAAACGTGTAACTGGGATCAGCGGTCTTGTGTTCTGTTAACAAATGTGTTAATTCTAGGTACCTGAATGGGTGGTGTAAGCTGTACAGATACATTTCAAGAAGTAGGGTGGTGTTTGAAAATATTCCCTGCTGTAAAATTAGTGTTTAATCTAAAAGCAGAAGTTTGTATAAAAAAAAAAAAACATGGACCAAGCCCAACATCAACACACAACAGAAAGCAAAACAGTAAGATGTCAGCCTTCTGGGTCATAACCTTGAAACAATATTGGAAACCATTTACTTGCAGCTTTGGCACTAAAAAGTAGCACGCTGACTGTTTTTCTTATTTCTTTCTTGTTTCAGAAATCTGACCTGGATGAGTGGGCTGCCCAGATGAACGCACAGTTTGAGGAAGCAGAGAAGTTTGACCTATTGGTGGAATGAGTGAATGGGCATTGTTTTCCTTCTCTTAGCTATAGGAACTACGCATGACTGTTCACGCCCTTAAGCTCTCGGAGCAGGTTGCTTGTAAATATGTACCCTGTGGATATTTACTAACTGACTAATCAAGTTGGGTCTGCCTGACTCTTTCCCCATTATTAGTGGTCTCATTTATTTGTCTTGAGGGATCTGGTTGTGGAAGATTGCTCCAGCTCTTTTGCTACTTGTGTAGTCTTTGGGGACCTCGATGTTGCGTGCCTCTTCTGAACTGTTGGAGATTACTGCCCATCTATGAACCATGATGATTTTTCAAACGAGGCTCCAATGAAATTGCTGACTAGCTCCAATTATGGGTTAGGAAATGCTGAACGGTTTAATTTAGTGATGATAGAGCTGTTGCATTGCAAACTGCTGCAATGATCAACTATTCATGACTTCTGATTCGAATTTTCTTTTCAGTTGCTAAGTAGAAGGAACATGGATTATTTTAGCGTACCAAGGCTGGTATATACTAAGCTGCCTCAAGACTGTTCTGCAAATTCTAATGGCATGGTACATTGTAGAGGCAGTGAAATATCCTAGATGCTGTGTTGTTAAGTACAGTTTGAAAACCACAGTGATGGTAGATTTCTCTTTGTGAAATCTGCATTTGTTGACTTTTTTTTTGGAGTGTGTTTTAACTATAAGTAGTTCTGGTCTTAAACCGTTGGCCACTTCAGCTAACATAAGATGTTCCATGAATTAAAGCATTGTCTCCAAACGAGGTAGCAGGAAGAGCATTCGCTCAGTGTGAAGATAGGAAGCATAGACACTGCGGCTAATGTCTGCAGTCCTGAGGATGCTGGTCTGTGGTTGGCTGCAGCCACCATCTGTACAAGTTATCTTTGCCACAATTTAACTACGGCCAGGATGTCCATGCAAGGTGAGATCAGGAGGACTTGCAGAGCACCAGAGAACTTCTGAACACACCACAAAACAGGCTCGTGGAAAGTGAAACAAGCTAATGTTCTGAAGGGTGTGTTTTGAGGATCAAAGCAACTATCAAGGGACGAACTGCATGCCTAAAGCTGTTCATGAGGCAACATCAAAGTGCATCAGTGTCTCAAGCTACTACCGTCTGTCACAAAAATAAAATATAATAACTGCTGGACTCCTTGATAAGGGAGATGATAACCTGCCTAGCATTGGGCGATTTCTGGCTACTGGAAACCTAGCTTATGCTACTAGCTTAAATCACTGATGTGTTCTTTTGACTTTTCTATTGAATAGATGTATTTTAGTACCTTTTATAGTGCCGGTGCCCTCGTCTAAACTGACTCCATAACACTTAAGTTGATGGAATATACTCAGCGATCAGTAACACTTTTACATGCCCTATAAACATAAGGGCCTATCAAGTGCATATGACTAAATATTTTTGTTCTAATGCTTTAGGAAGGGTTGTACTGAAATGCCTCGGGTATATGAGGAACATCACAAGAGTTTGTTTTGCAGCAGCCTGTTTGTTGGTTGCCATCTTTTTGATCCGAGATGGTATTTTTCTTTGTTCCAGGTGGTAAACAATTGCTTCCTTTGGAGTAATAACGAGGACTGAAACCTCCCCAACTTCCTCAAGTGGCAGCCATGGCATGTATTAAATTGTAATAAATATTTCCTTTAGTTAGTTTCTGTCCCATTACTGAATTATCTTTATTTTAGGTTTCTGAAAAATTTGTGTTTCTCCTTTTAGATAGCAAAACAGGGTGTGTATCGTAGTAAAAAAAAAAAAAAGAGGGGGGGGTTCGGGGGGGGGGGGGGGTGTGTGTATGTATGTATATATATATATATATATATATATATATATATATATATATATATATATATATATATATATATATATATATATGTGTGTGTGTGTGTGTGTGAACCCAAATGGTCTCCAGTATAGATGGTGGAAAAGTATAACCTTGTGTAATATAAACAATAGCTGTTTTACCCATAAAGCCCACTGGAAAACAATGGCAGTAATGAACTCATTAGATTTGACATTCTAATGTGAAATTCTGCTTAGAACAGATTTAATGCAAGTATGTATCTGACATAAGGATATATGTAGACCAGTTGTTTTTGCAAGTGCATACTTGTGTTTTCTGATGTGGACTGGCCTGTAGAGAAATGGGAAGCTTCCCATGTGAGCTGGTGCTTTTACAAAGTCTGTCACGCTCCTGCCTGTACTGTATGTGCAGCTTGACCCCGAGGTGATGTCTGCACACTGCTTGCTTTTGTTGTGGCATTTTCATCCTTTGCAGAAATCAGTGCTCTTCGAGGTGGATGAATCTTTGGATCCAGTAAGTAGCATGGTAGAACCATCAACAAAATTCCAATACAGTTACAAACAAATTAAATACCATGAACAATACAGCCACGGAAGGAAAACTCCAATCATGAAATAAAGTTATGGAATTAATTACAAACACAAGCCCCAAGTCATGTAGATCATGCACAAAAACAAATTGAAAAGATACCTAATCACTATGGGTTGACCAAGACGTTGATATAACATTAATACAACTAAGCATTCAAGAGGGATAATGCATATCATGAACAAGAATATTGAAGTTACAGAGATGATACGTTGCTGAGAGTTAACAATCATCAGTCAGTTCAAAATAGGAGAGACAGTTTTAGGTTGGGCACAGGTCAACCCGACAACTAAGCAAATCAGGGAAATACATGTGTGGGGAGAAACACATGGGGGCCAAATACAAAAAGCATAAAAAGAGAAAAATAATTAGGAAAAAATGTAATCTCGGACTAAGGCAAAAGATAAGAAAAAAGGGAAATCGTCAACATATAACAAGCTCGATCAAGAGTCGTCTGAAGGGAAAATAAAAGAGATTTCTAATTCTAAAAAGGCAGTTCAAGGGGCAATTGCAGAGAGGCAGATACCTCTCCAAGGATACAGCTTTCAGGGAATCTTCGTCAGCAAGCACCAGGACAGCATCCGGAGACTGCTAGGATCTGCTGAACTGCTGAGAACTACTCGGGACTGATCAGCACTGCTGCAAAGATCCAATGTCCATCGATATGTTTAAATTCCTAAAGCATTCTGACTCGTCATAGGTATCAGTTCATGTCACGCTGAATGGGCATCATCTAATAGACATTGATCACCAGATTCCAAGTTGAAATTTAACATTTCTTTCCCAGGATTGTCATGGGAACATCTTTCATCTGTGTGACTCCAAGCACATTTGTAACAATGTGAGTCTTATGTTTCACAAATGGTGAAAATCGCCGTTTGCGTCGCAAAATGGGCAGGTATGTTGTACCGTTGCTATTTTGCAAGTCAGTAGGCAATTACTGACTCGCAAAATAGGGATTGCGGCTCTCAATTAGGAAGGGGCGTCTTGAGGGCGTTCCTTCCTAATTGCTACTCGCAGGGGAATGTATAATTGTTTTGTGACCGTGAATGCGGTTGCAAAACAGTCGCAGTTAATAACGATTTGAAATTGGTGTTAACCCATTCGGAAATGGGAAGGGGTCCACACGTGACCCCTTACCCTTTGTGAATGGGAGCAAAATATTTTTACAGAGCAGGCAGTGGTCCTAGGGACCACTGCCTACTCTGAAAATATGAAAAGTAAACGTTTAATTTTTCTGTTGGGGATGTACCCCGTTTTCTTTTAAGAAAAACAGGCTGCGTTTTAACCCCCAAAAAATGTCTTTATTTAATAAAGCAGTCACAGACATGGTGGTCTGCTGTCCCCAGCAGCCACCATCCCTGCGAGTGTGGCCATTCCCAATGGGATCGCAAATTGTGATCTATCTCATGAATATTGATGAGGTAGATCATTTGCGACCCCCATTGGGAATCGCAATCCGTGTCACTGTTGTACTTTTGGTTTTGCGACTCCCAATTTGTGACCGGTCGTACATCTCGCCCAATGTTCTTCCGTCAAGGATACTATGCTACTTTCTCTCTATACCTAAACAGCAGAGCCTATTACCAATTAACTAAGATTCTCAAGAAAACATAACATTAAAGAAAGTTCATGTTACGAAATGATTCAGAATTTCTAGAACGGTACAAGGGGAATTAGAATAATGCATTTAATTAATATGCAGGCCTCGGAAAATCCTAAAAATTTTACTAGACCTGCAGGCTGAGTAACTTGAATAATCTACTCAGCCTTAACTGTAATGTACTTGACCTGTAAACCGGTCTCAATTGTGTGCTCCTAGGCAAATATTTTACTTTGCAGAGTCACCTTTTTCTTTATTCTCACATATGAGTGTACATTCAAATATGTGGGCTCAGCGTTTCTTCTGTACAAAAAACACTTGTTTGATTAAATTGACAAAATGTTTTCTCCATGTATAAATAGAATCTAGCCCACATATAGCGGACACAAGATCCATTACTTGCCTCTTAGTTTACTAATAGCGTTGCCTCCTGGGAAAAAGTGTTTCTAGGTTTATGTTTAAACACAAATTTTTAACAAATATATTACTAATGCATGATGTGGTTGCATTGTCATTTACAGAGAGAACATTTCCATGAAAAGTCCAAAAACCTTCCCACTAACTTGCAGCTTTACTGCTAAAACTATACAATTTATCAACAAATCTATGACAGTCGGATTTCTGAAAACATTTATTCTTTGCACTTCACCAAGTAAAGTTTTTGGATTTGTTTTCACATCTTTTTTTGGCCCACAGAGGTACAAACAATGGGCTTTCACAACTACTGAAATATATTTTGAAATGTTGATACAGTTGACTTGGCTATTTAAATGTTGTTAGGAAAAAACTGTCAAAATGATGGAACTCTGCAGTCAAAAGGAAAATTAATTGTAAGACAAACTGACTTTTGAGCCTGGTCTTTGAACACAGAGCAAATGAATGTGACAAGAAGAAGATTTAAAGGCCTCCTTCACTTTCTGACTCAACAGAGCACCTGTTTGTTGTCAACTCACGAGTAGGTCCTAAAAATAGTTTGACCTGATAAAATATGACTCGCCATAGTGCGTGGGCGAATTGAATTTTCGAGGTGGATATGTTTGAATAAAACACATATAATATGCAAAATTATAAATTTTGCATCAATAGTAATTTATTAATGAGTAATACATTTAATGTCAAACAAGAAAGCTTTGTTTACTGCATTTCATTAGGTACAACAAAGGAGTACACTTCTCACTTTTACACAGGTTTAACTTTTTAATCATTAAAAATTCAATATAGTTTCCATATGCACTTAGTGTAAAGCTTAATTTTATAGCATGTTGTTTAATTCACATGCCACCTAAGTCAATCTCTGGAATACAAGCAACTGCACATCTAATTGCGTGTCAGTGTAGCTTTCTACATTTTAGCCATTAAAACTGTGATTAACATAAACTATCACATTCTGATGACCTTTGTGAGATTAGGGGCTCTACTAAATGTTAGTCTACATCAGCCCTCCGCCACCCTTTGATAACAACTATGCCATTGTGAATTACTCCCACTCTCATTTTCAGTGAGACAGCATAAAACTTCAGAGGTTCATTTCCGGTAAGGTCTTCTGAAATCCTCTAACTGCTTGACGTTATTGTAATACAGGCTACTCCTAGTCTCCATTTCTCTCTCTTCTCTATTTGTAGTTCTCTTCTTCAGTATATTGTATAATAGGTAAAGTCCAGCTGCAGCTAGGGCTGTTAAGATCACTATCAATAGGAGTCTCAGTATGGTTCCCACAATGCCTCTTCCCAGATTTCCAACCATCTACCAATTGCTGTAAAACTACTTCCCACAGCTTCCCATGCACCTGTTGCTGTCTGTTCTTTCAGGTCTTTTTTCAAGTCCGCCATGTTTGAAAAGTACTTTCTCATCTTTTTACTATTGTCCGGGATGTATGTAGAACATTGATGCACATGTAGCATTTCGCATATTTCACCTTCCTTTGCGAGTAATATGTCTGAAGCAAGGCAATTTTGCAAAATTATTGATCTCCTAGCTACCATTTATGTGTCGATTAACAATATGGTATTAGCAGTGTCTGAAGATAACGTATCTACTATCGTTGACCTCATTCTTATTTTGATGTCATTCAAGATCAAACCTACTGATGGAATTATGGCACCAAAAATATGTCCTATAATTTCTCAAGCACTTGCTCCACTTTTTACTCTGGAGTTTGATTTCTCACTCCAAACTGGATGAATAAAATGTTCCACATGATAAATCTTTGGAATAACTACTCCCAGGTAACGTACCATACCAGCCTTTTGGCAGCTTGTAATAGGCATTTTTCCCACATATGAAATAGACACCTGGTATGGCAGGTCTTTGACCATTAAGCATAAGCATCCAAACACCTTTAAACAACAGCTCACTAGTACCAACAGAACGTGTGTGAGTCTTTGATTTCAACCTGTATATACATAAAAAAAAGCCAGGAATCCTTGATTTCCATCCACTGACTATGGTGCATCTCTCTCCCAATTCGGCAAAACTATCTTTCTGTTTTGGCTCTTATTGCTCTCCTTCTCTCCTCTGCTTTTCCAATGAATTCCTTTTCCACAGGAGTAAGAATGCAGGTTAAATTATTCTTGTGTGCATATACTGTTCCAAATGTCAAAGTAGGTTCAATGAAACCTCCCACATAATCAATGTTATTTGCGTTTGTAATACTACTTAAATGTTTCATGACAGGGCGAATTAAAAACACTGAATCATAATTTGAATAGAAATAATGCTGGTGATAACGTAATTCCTTCACTAATTAATGATGGCAGCTGTGTACACACCTAACAGTTTCCAACTTCCATTGTCTCAACGTATTCATACAACAACTTATAATACACATTTGCTGATAAATCACCTTTAGAACTATCAGTGTGCAAATACTTCTCATCTGTGAGAAAAGACTTTTGATCTGCAAAGGAATTTACGAAATTCAAAACAAGTGTGGGTGCAATCTGATCCGGATCACTTGCTATGGGCAAACTCAAACCTATAAACAATAATACAACCATGATAACTGTAACTGCTGCTAAACCTGTACATATATATTTACACTTACTACTTCTATTGCAGTTAGATTCCACAAATTCTCTAATTCCAGAGCAAAACATCCAAATTCAAAATCCAAAAAATCAAATCAGCTTTTGTTTATCACTCTTTTCAGTCCTTTTTTTTTATTTGTGAGCAAAGCAATTAAAAAAGTCTAAAAAAAAAAAAATGCAATTATTCCTTGATCTTCTAGAAAGTTCATCAAGAGTTTTCTTTACTTGCAAATGCTCAAACACTTCTACTGAAAGTTCAAATGTCTCTAATAAAGGCACAGTTCACAATCACTGATTATCAATTCAAAAATGTAACGTCCCTCTTCATCAACTAACCCTGCATTGGAACCTAACTTTGAAATCTCATTGTTAATCTCAAGAATATTGAGCTGGATTCAGATTATCACAATTCTGTTCCTAGTCATCAGCAGAATAAGATGTCCATTCAGGTGCTAAGTATGTTATGCTTAGCACTCTTTTTCTTTTTGAGTTTCTATTTACTTGACTCTCAGCTTCACTTTCACTTTGACCCAACTCGTCAACTTCTTCAGCAATAGTTGATGGTACTTGTACAGCAGGCAGTTATCTCTTTAGTGTTGCTTAAAAAAAAAAAAGGGGGGGGGGGGGGGGACAAGGGAAATTAATGTTCCAGTGTACAGTCTCCCGAATATGGTCAGCAAATGTGTAAGGTACACTGTTGCAAAACGAAGAAGAAAGAAGACACAGGGTAACCCTACTGTTAGAAGCAAAAGCCCTCACACATCCAATTGGATGTCATGCTTCATCATTGGGCATGCTCCTCGTCAGACCGGCGCTGCAATGTCTGGCGGGCTCCCCATAAAGGGGTCTCTTTGCCGGAGATCTTTTTCTAATGTCTGTGTGCCTTGAGGAATAGTAAGACGGGCAATGCTGCCTTACAAGAGCAACAAGGATAGGAGAGCAGGAAGTGATAAAATTGGCTCAAACCCACTCTTTCATCATACATTTATTAGATCAACAAAATGTTAGGGCAAAGATTAAAAAGCAGGTGGAGTGTGCTGATAGAGATAATGCTCAACCACTGTCTCAATCAAAACAACAAAGGGGAGGGACATTACCTTACACCCTATCTCAATGGGTCAACATGTTTTGGGTCTCACGGGTCCAGAGGGATCCAACAATGCTTCTTCAGGACCAAAACAATCAAATTACTTCTCCTTTTATAACTAGAAGACCTCAATGAGTCTGGAAATGTCAGACTACTAAGCTACGGTCACTTACTTTATCAAACTGCACATCAGGCTAGTCTTAGAAAGTAGGGGTTGCCCTGCGGACAGAAAGGTAAAAAGTGGCAGAACATCACACTTCTGATGTATGCCACAACATTCCATGCACACACAAATGTGAGTGGCATTCAGTGGGCAAAAAGTGAACTTAGTGCTAGTGTGGAAAGGCGTCAATGTGATGGATTACCGTCCCGAATTAAGAATACGGCTCCCTAGGAATCGCTTTCCAGGAGACAGGTGCAATCGCTAAAACCATAAAAAGATAAGTCATCAAAATATTGGTGAAATTGCTGAAATATGAAGTGCATCGTATAACAGGTGTAATGTATTCAGGGAACCTCCGATACCTTGACTAGCTAGAAAAAACATCCACACATATGGGGAATCCTAGTCATTGGAAACCCAGCATGAAAACATCCCTCCCTAATAAGCCAGTAACCACCAATCACATCTTATGACATGTCAGAAAAAATGCAATAGCTTAGTGACCTTTGGAAACAAAAAAGGGGAGGGGGCAACTATTAACCACTGGGGAGATAGGCAACGAAAGGGGGAGACTTAACTACGAATCTCAGACCTGAGTCGTCATTAATGAAGCGGAGAGAGAGTACTGAATACTAAGCTCAAGAATAATCATGCGCGGAGTCGTATGAAAAGGCAACATTTCTGAAGGATTCACAATTGTCCGGAACTCACTCGCTTCGAAATGCAACTGCCCAAGTCGCACTGTCGTTACAAAATGTCCCACTAGGCGTCTGTGTTGCGCTGCATTTCAAAACCTGTGTCACAGTATCCACCGGGCTGGATCCCTCAAGTCGTTCGGAAGGTTTACTAATTGTCAATGTCAGTATGTGAAGTCGTCTGCTAGACGGAGGTCTAATATTATGATAGGGGCCCTATGCCGAAAAGAAGCCAAGAGCCAGACAGACGAGACTCACACACACATGGACCAGTACTTGCTAGCATGCATCTGGTCCTCAGCTGTAGACCTACCCCAGGGCAGCGTTCCTGAAGATGGAATTAAAACGTGGGCGGCCCCGTTAAGAAGACTCTCGAATCCGGAAGTCGGGTCCGGGAGTTGGTTGTTGATAGGTTCCCTCAAGTCACATGGTGTGAACAATAAACATAAAAAAAGGATGTGGAGAAAAGTAACCCATTAACAGAGTCATGGAAAGGGGAAACCGGACTAGTAGAAGTTCGTATTTGATAGTCCATCTAATACAAGGTATAGACTGCGAGTCACATCAACCGAAGTCAGTAATAGAGCACACAAAAGTCAAAGGCTAGAGAAATTTTAAGGTAAATGCTCTAATAGTGGCAGCACACAAGTAATAGTGTCGTCGGCCGGTGAGTGGAAGCAGAAAGTACAAAAATCAACAAAAATAATGTAAGGGTGGGAATAAGTACCCGCAGCCACTAATGAAAATTACAGGCATATCAATTTCGATGGTGGATGTTTGGGGTAAAAAACTAATATCACCACCCAATAAGTTATCAATGAATAGAGTATAATGTATGTAAAGATGCTCAATTTATTAGCCATGCAAATATTTGGTCATGTCATCGGACAATGAGTAAACTACAAAAAGAATAAATTAAAAAAATGTAGGAAACAGTGGTGACATGCACATAATAATCATGACCACAAGTGGGAAAATGCCGTAAATAAATACCAGAGGTGGGGGATGCTTGTCACCTCTGTGGTTTGATCGTCACTAGTACACCTTAATGTGAGAGTTGTGACCAAGGGATTTCTTTGTTTAGCCCTTGGGTATGTTTCTCTAGTTTGAACACACAGCGCTGTTCGGTCTCAAATAAAGCCCTCAGGTTGCTCCCCGTCAATTCAAGGGAGTCTAAAACCACCTCTTTAGGCCAATTGTCTCCAGGTACAACTCTTTTATCTAGCACAACTGATCCTTTGTGAGCATCCGAGCTTGCATGAGTCAACCAATTCTGCCTCAAGCCTTCTGCACTGTCGTTGTTGTTTTTGACTCACTCAGAACTCCATCAGACCATGTCTGTGCTACAGCCACTTGTACAGCCCCACTAGTGTGGGTAACCTGATCCCTCGCACTCACTGTAACCGACCTTTTTGCCATAGGTGCCGTTTCATCAAGGGTACCTGGACCTTTGCTAGTGTGGCAGGCATGTACCCACTTTGGGAGACCAGCGCACTTCACACCTGTTGTCGTCACAAGGACCACTTTCCACCTTACATGTTTCTTAAGCGTAACCCTGTCACCAGGACATAGGTCATGACACAGTTGCTGCTGTACAGTAGCTTCTTGAACCTGATGAGACAAAGAACGCATCACATTAGCTAGCAGTTTGCAATAATCCATCACAAAGTGATCTGCAATGTTCCCAATAGCATTTGCAAGCACTGCTGGCAATCTTATAGTGTGTCCCATGATGAATTCATGAGGAGACAATCCTGTCTTCCGGTCAGGTGTGCTGCGGAGACTCGTCAGAACAAGAAGCAATGCATCTGGGCATTTCAGTGTTGTAGATGCACATAATTTCGCTAGTCTGGACTTCAGTGTTCCAATTGTCTGTTCTGCCAGACCTGAAGCTACTGGATGGATGATAACTGCAATGAAATCTTTGCTCAACTTGTTATGCCACACACATTTTAATGACCTCACTGTTGCAGTGAGTTACTCGGTCTGATTCTAGAGAAGTCGGGAATCCAAACCTAGGTGTCAACTCTCCAAGTAACAGCTGCGCTAGTATGAAACTATCATTTCTCCTAGTGGGTAAGCCTTAACTCATTGTGAAAAAAACAGACTATAACTAAAACATATCTCAGTCCATTGCACACTGGCAGCTCCTTAAAATCCAACTGTATTCTGTTAAACGGTCCACCTGACCTACCTATGTGACTCAGCGTAACAACTGTATGTTTCCCCAAATTCGTTTGTTGCCAGGTGACACATCGGTGACGTGGCTTCAGCATACACTCTAAACCTAGGATTAAACCATGTTTGTCTAAATGTTCTGATCAGTGCGTCTCTACCTATGTGTGCCTGTCCATGGTAATGGCTTGCTATTGGGGACAGTAAGCTAGCAGTCATCAAGAAATTGTGGCTCGTCTCTTCCTGTGTATCACTGTTCCACCCTCCAGTAAAGGAGCTACAACTAAAAGCACACTACCTAGTAACTTCATCTGCATAGGTATTACCCCGGGTACCCTAATCAGTTGATTTCCTATGGGCTAGGCATTTCACAATGGCAATTTTTGCTGGTAACTGTAATGCATTCAACAAATGATAAAGCGCTGTGAGGCCAGGGGAGGGGCAGGAGCCCTTTAAATCGTTATCGCGCTCCCGCCGTCGCGGGAAGCGCTGTGAGGCCAGAGGAGGGGCAGGAGCCCTTTATAAACACTTTCGCACTCCCGCCGTCGCGGGAAGCGCTGTGAGGCCAGAGGAGGGGCAGGAGCCCTTTATAAACACTTTCGCACTCCCGCCGTCGCGGGAAGCGCTGTGAGGCCAGAAGAGGGGCAGGAGCCCTTTAAATCGTTATCGCGCTCCCGCCGTCGCGGGAAGCGCTGTGAGGCCAGAGGAGGGGCAGGAGCCCTTTATAAACACTTTCGCGCTCCCGCCGTCGCGGGAAGCGCTGTGAGGCCAGAAGAGGGGCAGGAGCCCTTTAAATCTTTATCGCGCTCCCGCCGTCGCGGGAAGCGCTGCGAGGCCAGAGGAGGGGCAGGAGCCCTTTATAAACACTTTCGCGCTCCTGCCGCGGGCCCGTCCTGCGCCTGTCAGCGGCCGACAGGCTGGGCTGGGCCACCCCCCTGACATCTATCACCCAAGAAGCCCATATTGGACTTAGTCCCATTTGCTATTGTCAACTCCGTGTCCCCAGTCAGCTGCTCTACTAAATCTGACACCCTATCGTTCAACCTTGCACCTACACCAACACCAGATGGGCAAAAGGAAAGCAATAGAGGCAGGGGCCGGGGTAGTGCTAAAAGCCAAGCGAAAAAGGCATAAGCATGCAGCTAGCAGCTGCGTCATGGATAAAATCGACTCTCTCCTGGGCGAATGCAATGGAATACTAACTAGCCCCCAGGGAATTATTTCTACTGAATCTGAGGGGGGGGGGGCCTTCAATTAACAGGAAGGACGGCCCCATGAAAATCGCTGAGATTTTCGTGAAGCGTGGGCAACAAGTCACTGATACTACAGGGGTGTGCGAAAGTAGGAATGTTATCACCCATACCGCCCCCTCTCTAGCAGAAGACTTGCCACCAATGACTCCATCCAGCTCAGTAACCGTTTCAATCCCTTAACCAACATCCCTGAATCACACGACGACACCAACCCAGACACCCTGGCAGATGGGCCAGCAGCTACCAATGTGCACTTCCCTCATGTAACCCCACAGCATATTGAATGCATACAAGTACTAAGGAAAGAGGTCACAGAACTCAAGCATATGGTTAACACCCTACTTGCAATAGTAAAACAGCTAACCCACGCAAACAACACGATCACCACTAACCTTGCTCAAAACCCAATCCAATCAGGCATCACAACAAACCCGCCCAACTCCTCAGTTTCTAGCTACGTCGGTCCTCACCCCATCGGAGAAAAGACCACGAACTCTCACCAGACACCCTCTTTCTACAATTCAGGCATAGGAAACCCACTAGACATCTATCATAAAACCCCCAAACCCACGAGCAATACTGCCTCAAAATACTCTGCACAACCTGCCACTGATCAGTCCCATTTAGGTAATATAGTTCTAATGGTTAACGTTCCCAAGTTAACCACAATGACATGCAAGGAAGGGGCAGACTCTATCAAAAACAAGGCAATCCACTGGATTCGCCATGTTAGAGGCTGCAGATCCATAATACGCGAGGACCTAATTAATGAAGTACGACGGCCAGACCCGGGAACTCACTTTGATATCCTAAAACTGACACTCAAGAACAGGACCATGGTAAACAATTTGGTGGCCCTAGAGGCAAGAACAAGCCCACCAGCACACTCACGCATCCAGTTCAAACACCCCAAGCCACCCACGCTCCACGAGGAGTGCTCGAGTTACCACCCAGCAGTAAACCTATCCTCTCTTGCTAAATATGATTGACTCATAGCCTCCCCTTAAATCTGTGCAGGCAAACCTTGCAACCTTCTAACATCTATCACCCGCAGATCCTTCTTTTACCCCACCACTGCTTGTCCATGTATTCTCTCCCCTACCCATGACACCGAGACCACTGCCGGTCCACTGAACAATCATGACAACGACGCTCCTCCCATCTTGCAGGCATATTGCCCACCAAACCAAGTGCTGCTGCCTAGGCCTGCACGCACTTCCTGGACCAGGACCAGGCCAGTCCCAACAGAGGAACATCACCAACCACCGCAAGCCTCACGGGCAAACATTGGCACCAACCCATCTCTGCTCACTCAACCACATCTGTCAGACCAACCCCCGACAGCCAACCTTACAAACCCCAGGCATTCAGACAGGATAATTCAGCCACAATCTGGGGTACGACTTGTTTCATGGAACGTGGCAGGTCTGAAATCTATTCTCCCCCTTCCATCCTTCTGCTCCTTTATTGACGAACACGACATATGTCTCCTCCAGGAAACATGGTCACTCAATCCACTTTTCCGAACAGGCTACACAAATTTTCACATCCCCGCTGTGGCCAGTACGAGAGGCAGGCCCTCAGGGGGCCTGACAATCTGGATCAAAACATCACTTAGCTGCCATATATCACAGCTACCTACCGTCTCTCCCGACCTGTTAGGCCTTTGTCTATCCTTTGGGCCTGACTCTGTGGTGAACATCTTTAATATCTACACTCGAGGGGTCAGGGGGGGTCAAGTCTCCAAAACCCTCTGCGCCCTCGCAGCCCTCTTACAAAATTATCCCCGCCATCACAAAACCATTGTGGCTGGGGACTTCAACGTCACATTCGAACCCCTTGACTGGGACGATCTCAGGTCCACCCGCGAGGAAGATCAAGCCTGGTCTATCCCCACCCTGTCAATCCCACCCATCAAGAGATGGATGTCGGTTGCTATCCAGGTCAAATCACTGACCATGGAGTTTGGGCTCAGGGCGCTAAATGGCAGAACCAACTCAGACCCCAACGGTAGTCACACGTACAACAAAACCAACCACACCAGCAGAATCGATTATTGCCTATTCGATATAAGATTATGGCCTCTAGTCATCGATATGACGATCATCGAAAGAACTGAAAGTGATCATAATCCTCTCTGTCCACACATTAGCCCTAGGTAATCTCCCAGCCACGTCTAACTCCGCAGCAGTAGCTACCGAGGGTATTAGCCTGGCCAACAATAAAAGACACCTAAAATGGGACAAGATCGTGGCTCGGCCCGCACTCATCAACGCTGCCAATAACACCCTAAAATCCACACTAATGGGCCTAGAGGCAGGTTCTGCAACTCCCCACAAGGAAATAAGCTCAATCCACACCTCCTGCTTTAGGGATATCGCAGCTCACTTCTCAGTACCCCCAGCCCACAACGACAAACGACCCATAGGCAGGCACCGCTGGTTTAACAAAACGTGTCGGTCCCTAAACAAGCGCCTAGTTCAAGCCATTAAATCCAAGGACCCCACCGCCACCCGCGTAGCTAGGAAGTCCTATAAATCTGCAATACGCATAGCCAAGCGTGATCAAGATAACAAATGGTGGACAGCACTCAGCGACGCTGTGCGCAAGAGGAATTATAGTCTGTTCTGGTCCCTGGCAGCGCGAGGCCCAGAAACTAGTGGTTTGGACATTACAACCAACATTGCCCCAAGCGACTGGATAGTTCACTTTAGTAGTCTGTACTCCCCTGATCATGATAGCTCCACCCCTGTCTGTACGGGCCCCAACCTAATTCACTCATTAGCACCCACCACCGCAGCACCCCTGTTGTTTTCCCAAAATGATATAACCTACTCTCTAAGCACTATAAAACGCGGCAGGGCCCCTGGTTCAGACTGCGTCCCAGCAGACCTGTTCCCAACAGACTTAGCATCCTGGTCAAGATACATCACCATTCTAGCTAACGCAATAGCATCCGGGGCGCCAATTCCCGAGTCTTGGAAAGCGGCTATTGTTATTCCAATTTTTAAAAAGGGCGACAGATCACTTCCCTGCAACTATAGACCTATTAGCCTAATTGCCTGTGTCCAAAAAGTCTTCTGCCACTGCCTCCTAGGAAAGATCGAAGAATGGATGACTGACCGCGATATCCTTAGCCCCCTTCAAGCCGGTTTCCGAAAGAAGATTTCCACCACTGATCAAGCCCTCAGATTCCTATTATTATATTGGAAAACAAACTGTGGGTCACTCTCTCTCGGATGGGAATCCCGGAGCACCTTCTTGCCATTTTGATACGACTCCACGAGGACAACTATGCACAAGTCAGGTGGGGCAAAAAGGGCCAACTAACTGATAGAATCCACGTTTCCCGGGGTGTGCGGCAAGGTTGCGTACTTGCCCGACCCTCTTTTCCCTGTATATCAATGAAATTGTCCCCTTCCTCCTCAGACTGCAGGCTGACGCACCTTCACTTGGCACACAAAAAATCCCAGTCTTACTTTTTGCCGATGACACTCTTTTGATATCCAAGACCCCCAGTGGTCTAAGGAAACTCCTTGCGTGTTTCGAGCATTTCTGCTCATCACAGGGACTCGAAATCAACGCCTCGAAAACAAAATTAATGACCCTTAATCCCCACAGATCTTTCAAAGGGAAGTTTACTCTAGAGGGCTCCTCACTTGAGAAGGTGGGCATTTTCAGCTACCTTGGCATAACATTCACTGACAACATGTCCTGGAAGCCACACATAGGAAAACAAGCCCTTAAATTAAGACAAACAACTGGGGCTCTACTAAAAGATTTCCACCTCTCACACACAAAACCAATTCGCCCAGCATTACAGCTATACGAAGCTCAGGCCGTTTCCTCAGCGCTTTACGGGGCTGAACTTTGGGGCTATACCAAAACCCAAGACCTAACCACCGCTGAAAACAACTTCCTAAGAAACCTTGTGTCCCTCCCGCAAAGTACCCCACTGTTCCCTCTTTTCAAGGATCTCGGCATCAAACGCATTGGTCACAAAGCCCGCCTGCGACCTTTGCTGTACTGGCGGCGTCTCTGGACCACTCCGGAGCTCGACATCTTCACTGAAGCTCTACAGGTCATCCTAAAAGCCGACCATCTTCTCAGAATCCCCTGGCTACGATGCATCAAGGATTTACTTTACTCACTCGGGCTCGATGATCTCTGGAACTTACCAGCCACGTCAGTCTTTCCCTCGAAAAGCGAACTAAAGAAACTATACTGGCAAATGGCCAACTACGAAGACTCAAGGGCTGCACTCCACACTACACTATCTTGTGACTTTGCCAACCTAAAAGAGTCATGCAAGTACGAAGCTTTTTGGGACCTAATCACGGCCCCAAGGGAAAGGAAACTGTACTTCCAGCTCCGCATTGGAACACTCCCATTAAGACTTTTCACCAGTAGCTGGTCACACAATGAATCAACCGCATGCCCAGCTTGCAAAGCCCCCGTCGAGAATCTCCCTCACCTCCTTTTTGCCTGGCCCGCGTATACTGCCCCCGTAGGAAATGGCTGGCCCCGGCATGCAGACTACTGGGAGTACGCTGCTCTGCGCTAGCTCTGCGAATCCTCAGATCAGACACCAGGCCAACGCTAGTGATCGCCATCGCCAAATTCCTCGGAGCTAGTTGGCTTGTCGGAGGGAAAACTCTTCTGGATAAAGACTCCAAATTAGTCTGTCCCAATATCCTGCCCAGCGCATTTCATTTTATTTCATTTTATTCCATTTTTATTCCACTTTTTCCATTTTCTCTTATCTTTTACTCCCTTTTATCATCTTTACCTGCAATTTTATTATGTGTATTTATTTGTATTTATTACTGCTCGTGCTTTTTTGGATCTTGTAGCCGCAATAAAGCTCCTTTGAATTAAATTGATAAATTTTGTCACAGTATTGGATTGGGGAACCAGCAGAGGTCATAAAACCTCCTGGGACCCTAACTGCCCGAAAGCATGAACAACACCAACTTCTTTTTGACTATCAGTGAATATTGTCACTTTACGCTGTTTAAAAACAGCATGCTCTGGTAAGAGCAACCAATTCCTTGAGGCTTCTATCACACTTGAGACCGCAAGCTACATAACCTGCTCTCAGGGTCCTATATATCTCTCAAACAAGAGCCATCAACAAACATGACATAATTTTTGTCTAAGCGAACATCTTGAATATCAGGTCTTGGTTTGGTGCACAATTCAGTCACATCAAGACAGTCATGCTTAACCTCATCTTTGCGGACACTTGCACTTTCAACAGGAATGGGCATCAGGGTTTAAAACTAGATCTCTTGATATTCACATTCAGCGAGGCAATGGTCACTCGCTCATATTGGGTTAAACGGGCACTTGTCAGGTAGTGGATTTTACATGGGTTAACAAAATCTCCACTGAGTGGGAGATAAATATGTTCAGTGGATGTCCCATCACAGTGCTTTCACACTGCTCTGACGCTGAAGGCAGCAATGCCTTTTAACAAACCATGCAAAGCTGCAGCTACAGGATCAAGTGTGGCAGAAAAATAAACCACAGGCTTCTTTTTTTTTGCATTTCCATGCACCTGTGTCAAAACTGTGAGTGAACTTCCATGTCTCTTGCAGCAAAACAAAGAAAAACATTTGCTATAATTAGGCATTCCCAGAGCTGTGGCTTGGCATAAGCTTTCTCTCAGCTTTGTGAAGGCACATATGCAACTTTCATCCAATGGTACGGGATCAGTCACATCTAAAGTTTGGAATCAACTGACGAAAGTAGCCAACCATTCCTAAAAACATTCGGACTTCTGGAGGATTTATTTTCATGATTGCTGTTATTCTTTCATGTGACACTTTCCTCACACGTTTCTCAATGTGATGACCTAAATAAAGGATTTCCTTCTTGTAATATTGCAATTTAGCACGGGAACCTTTATGGCCATTCTCTCCTAAATGATTCAAAAGGGCAATGTATATTTCCTGCGGCTTCTCTGGTGTTTGATGCAACCAACAAGTCAGTGTACTGCATTAAGACTGAATGGTGGCGTATTTTATGGGACTCCAAATTCTTTTTCAGGATCTGATTGAAAATGGATAGTGATTCTGTATACCCCTGAGAAGTTTGGCACCCTGCCAAAACACAACTCCTGGTGTAAATGTAAACAAATGCTGGCTTTTCTCATGGAGTGGTACAGAGAAATAAGCTTGGCAAAGATCAATGACTGTAAACCACTCAGTTCACAGGGAATTTGGAATAAAATCACTGCAGGATTCGGTACCACAGGACAACACTCTTGTCCACCTTTCTCAAATCTTGAACTATATGGTACTTTCAATTGGGCTTCCGCAGACCTAAAATAAGAGAGTTACAGCGACTTCACATGATTTGTTTTAAAATGCCCTGCTCAATCCAACAATAAATCAAAGGGCTAATTTCAGCAATTGTCTCTGGGAACATATTATACAGGTGTGTTTTTGGATACACTGTGTTAGGTTTTACTGTTATTTTATTGGGCTCAAACCCTTTAATAAGTCCTATTTCTTTTCCTGAAAAATCCAAAACATCTGGTGTCACGGTTTCTTTCACATCTTTGGGCAAATCATTACATGTCATCATTAGCTACAATGTGACACTCTGGTATTGTTCTACAATTTTACAGGTCACGTCTTCCTCATTTGTCAGAATCACTATTCCTTTAGGTGTGCAACTGATGGAACAATTCAGCTTGCACAACAATTCACGTCCCAACCGACGTACAGGACTTGAATTGCTAACAACAAATTGGTGCTCATCTTCAAATTAACCTATTTTAACAAGGGCATACTCTTACAGGATTTATCAGTTGCTTATTGGCGACTCCTACAACCTAGATTCTCTTTCCTCAGAGGGGCACATTTGGTACTTCAGCTGTTCTAACAACGAAACACGTAGGTCCAATGTCAAACAAGAATCACACATCATGGTCATCATGATTCTGTTTACATAAGGCCAAACTCTATGGATCCACATATGATGAAGTCCTAATCATCAGAACTGTCACTGAAAGCTTTCCATGAATTCCTTATCACTCAAATCAATTAAGGGAAATTGTGATGCTACCTGATTTACATTTGCATTCTTTATTTGATTCATATTTTGCTGAGAAACAATCAGCTACTACTGTATCATCAAGGCATGTGGTGCCTGCATCTGTTTCCCTGGGGGGACATTCACCTTTTGAACTTGGGGTCTTAGAACGCTTTGAATTTGAGCATGATTATTACCTTGAGTCTGAGCATCTCCAGGATTCTGCACTTGTACATTCTTGTCGCCAAAGACCCAAATTTCCGCACGCATGCAGCAGATTAGTCTTCAAAGGCTGGACATCAAGTACAACTCCAATCTGATCTGTCTTACTACCATGTCATCTACCTCTAGACTGGACAGTATTTGTCACTAACTGCGGTACTCCGTGCATCGCACTATTGTTCACCATCATCTGCGGATTCTGATTTACTTCCTGTGCAGATTTCAGTTCCAAAACCATGACTTTTTCTTTCAGCTTTTTCTGTTTCAACTCTATCTCATCACTACAATACTTTGCATAATGCAGAACTTTATCCTTCGGTTTATTCTGCCAACAAATCAGGTGCTGCTGTATCATCTCGCTTATGTCTGGTCTCAGTCTCTGTACAAATCTGAACACAAAATGACCAGTATCGTTAGTTTTTATAGTCTCATTACCACTGATACTTGACAGCTTGCAACAGTCTCTTGTAATACCCATGAATCGATTCTTACAGTCTCCTGGGCTGATCTATTAATTTTTTGCCAATCAGTATCTTCCTGGGGCACTTTATTTTTCATGAGCTCAATCACCTTGTAATACCTTTTACCTCTTTGCTCATTACCTCTGCACCCGTTACTCGATCTCTCGATGGTTCACATTCAGGCACATCAAAATACACTTTACACGCAGACCAGAAATCAATTGGAACCACAATGTCAAACAATGTATTCAAATCTTCCCACAAGTACTTGAAAGTTTCATAAATATCTCCTTCTGCTTGTACCACGCCACAAGATTTTCTCTCAATCTTGGGTAATCATTGGTGAGTGACAATATGCCACTACTACTCCAAGGCAAGTGAACGGAACCTCCACCTGGTATTTCTCTCCTGGGCATCATTTTCACATTGCCCTTGGCTTGATTTTCTCCTGCCAGGGGCACATTTGTCTTTGCTTTCTTCTGATCTCTTTTCTTGGCCCATCTGCATTCCCACTTGTCTAACGTTCCCTATGTTTGTATGTGTGAGATCAGTTCTGTAATGTGAAAATTAGTTCCAGGTGCTCTCATGCTAGCTATGTCTTTTGAACTGAACTCTAACCTGTAACTTCTCTTCAAGGGTTTTGATTTTTCAAGATCAAGCTAATCTCTCATAAGCCTATCTTGCACATTGAGTCACATCCTTCCACATGAGCTGCAGTTCGTCTTCTGTGTAAGTTTTTAATTGATCTATATCCAATGTCCCTAGAATCAATTTATTCATTTCTAATTTCAATCTGGGCGCATAAACTGACGTGTCCTCAGTTCTAGTATTGCCATTTGTCAATCCTGTTGTACCTTGTCGACTCAAACTATTTCACCAAACTGTTGATTGCTGTGTTGTGAATACTTTCAAACTAATATTATTTCTCTGGGGGTTCATCTTGTGGGGGTACTGCAGTGTTCATTTGGAATCTGATCTGAGCATGGGATATGGTGGGGTTCTCTGAGGAAACCTCACATCAAGAACTGGTCTTGCCTGATTTAACATCTGATTAGGTTCTGCAATGTGTAGGGGTAAAAGGTGGAATAAGAGAAGCTGTTCTCTCTCCATCTCCGAATTGTTTGAATATACTGATCTCTGCATGCCATATAATATATCTGCTCTCCACATCTTTTGTTCTGCATCCAACCTAGCTTTTGAAAGTGTTGTATCTGCTTTCTGCAGTCTGTCCTCATATTTAGCTGACAATCTTTCACAGGCAACAAGTTCCAAAATACTCAATGATTCATATTGTGCATGTCTTGAAAGTGGTCTCATTTCATACATTACTCGGCTCAAACTGTCTAAAATTCTCAAATTAAATGTTCTGTATTGAGGAAAAGCTAATGCACCTTCTTTCCCAGTAATTTTGCACCATTGTTTAAGCCAAAGGCATGGATGAAAACCTTTAGCAAATGACATAATATAACCTGGACTTCCTTCGGGTGGTGTTTCTATACCTTCTCTAACTGGAACAAGTGCATCTCCCCTCAATGCACTCTTTAATGGTTTGAAAAATGTAATTGTCTCACACAATTGCTTACTCTCACCTAATGCAAAATATTGCGAGCAAAAACCAACAACCTGTCTGCACACACTGTGGATAGGAATTCAAACACTTCGAAGCTGTACAGGTTTATACTTCGGCGAATGTAGCTTTCACAACTGCACAAGTGAAATTTGACCAGCAATTCTCTCTCCGGTTGATATAGATCCTCTGTAGGCCCTTAGAATTCACTAAATACCAACCAACAACTCGCACTTGTTTAAGGAAATCTATTGGCACCGTCAATGACGTCTCATGACAAGTACCTCACTGCAGACATATTAACCGAGTGTCCTCTACACTCGTGTTTTATCCTGGGATCTTGGGACGTGACAGACCTGTCAACAACAACCACGGACATTTTTGAGCAAAAAGCACCACAATCACTTTGAGTACGGCGACTCCGCAAAACACTTCACAGCATCACACTTCACCGCACCTTCAAGCCAAGGCATCGCAGGCACAAAACCATATTTAAACTCATGCTCCCAACACTTGTAAGCACAACGCTGGAACTTTCATCAATATTTGGACCGAACCATGGGACAAGATCTGGGGTGGGCAATCTTTAGAGTGGGCAGTCACATGGGATCAATCCTATCTCCACAACACTAAACAAAAATGGTTCCTACCTGCCCCCTTAAGGGAATAAAACTTAACTGCTACCAGAACTGTTTTAGCATGTTCATCCTTCGCAGGAATCAATGCTCTTCGAGGTGGATGAAACTATGGACCCATTAAGTGTTGTGGTAGAACCATCAACAAAATTCCAATACAACTCATAACAATTTAAACACCATGACCAATGTAGCCATGGAAGGAAAATGCCTATCAGGAAATAAAGTTGCATAATTTATTACAAACGCAAGCTTGCAAAGTCATGCAGGCAATGCGAAAAAACAGATTGTAAAGATTCATAATCACCAAGGCATCAAAATAAATTTGGGTGAACTTACATTAATAAAACTAAGTATTCAAGAAGACTAATCCATTACGTGAACAATAATATCTGAGTTACAGAGATGATACCTTGCTCAGAGTTGACAGTCACCAGTCAATTCAAATTAGCAGCGTCCGTAATCTTTGGCTGGCCACAGGTCAACCAAATCATTGAATTACAAGGGTGGGGAGGAACATGTGCGGGCAAATATCTAAAAGAGCAATAACAATTTAGAAAAAAGATAATCTTGGACTGCAGATCACTAAGTTAGGCAAAAAATAAAAAAAGGGAAATGGCCAGCATATCAGAAGCTCGGTCAAGAGTCTTCTGACTTGGAAAATAAAAGGATTTCTAAATCTAAAAAGGAATTTCAAGTGTCATTGGCAAAGAGAAGACCGCTCTCTAAGGGTACAGCCTTCAGGAAATTTTCATTATCAAAGCATCAGGATCAGCAAGTGTCAGGACAGCATCTGGGGACTGCAAGGATATGTGTGGGACTGCTCAGAACTGCTGCAATGTGCAAACGTCCATGAATATTTAAAAATTCCCAAAGCATTCTGATTTGTCAAAGGTATCAGTTCACGCCACGTTGAATAGGCATCATCCAATAGAAATTGATCATCAGACTATAAATTGAACTAGTCCAATTCTTTCCCAGGTCTAGCATGGGGACATATTCCATCTGTATGACTCCATGCAGGTTTGAAACAATTGTATACAATGTCAGTCTGTTTCACAGTGTTCTTCCGTCAAGGACACTAAGCTACATTCGCTCTATACTTAAACAATAGAGTCTGTTACCAACTAGCTAAGCTTCTCACGAGAACATAACCTCAAAGAAAGTTCATTTTAGGAAATAAATCAGCATTTCTAGCACAATTACAAATTACAAACTTCAACAGCCCTCACTCAAGCTAGGGAAATTTTTTTTTTAAATATATTTTTATTAACAGATTGCTGATTACGTTCCACATATACATTGATGGGATCATCGAGTTCTTGCTATGCACAACATTTCAGAGGATACATCTTTTTACATGCGTTTACACATATCTTGTGTCTTATTTTAACGTACATCAATATCTTTAACTGATTTCTGTACTCTGTTTAGCACCGGAGTTCTCGTGTTGCTTTCCTCGAGTGCCTAGGTCCTTGTCACTTTATGTTACCCACCGTTTTATATCTTCTCTCATCAGCTTCAACCTAACATTAAACTATGTACACACTTGGTGGCATTCTGTGGGTGTTTTTAGTGTTGGGTAAGGAGGGTCATTCTTGGAGGAGGCTATGCCTGGGGGGACATCTCTCTAATCATATGCACTATCCCCGGCTTTTTGTAGTTGGGTGTGCCTAGTTCTGCGCAGCCCCTTGTGGCCTATCGTGATCAGTCAGAGTGCTCGTCTATTTGATTTATTAGTGTAGTGTCCACTCCCCCAGGGGTGGTGTTATAAGTGTATCTCTTCCTCCCTTCTCTGCTCTTTCAGTGTTCTGCTTCTGCTGGTGCTGTTTTGGGAGTTGATGGCCTTTTCGCTGCACTTTCCCAGTTCAATATTAGTTCTTCCCACCCTGAGGCTATGGGGGTCTGTCGGATGCCCTTTGCTTCCTCGGATTTTAAAACCTGTAGTTCCGCCCTGGCCCACCTTGTGACGTCGCCTTTCCATTCAGTAAGTGAGGGGTGGCTAGGAGCCTTCCAGCCCCTCATGATTAATCTTTTGTAGAGGGCCAGCGCAAGATCCAAGAAGCAACTCCCAATCTTCCCTCTTGGGATATCCGATCTTAGGCCCAGCAGACAGACATCGGGGGTAAACGGAAATTCCGCCTCATACATCCCTGAGATACGTTCAATCACTGCCCTCCAGCCCAGCTGTATCATTGCGCATTTCCACATTGTGGTCGAAGTCTGCTTCGCCCTCACGGCACCTGGGGCACATCTTGGGGGTCCCCCCATATATACGGAACAGTCGGTGAGGGTTAAGATACGTTCTATGCAGGAAGGTATATTGGATATATTGTAGTCTGGTATTACGGGAGATCCTCCGGGGGTAAGCCAGAGCTCTTTTCCAGTCTGCATCTGACATTGCATGCCCAATCGTTTTCTCCCACCTCTCCCTTAGTGACTGCATGGGATCCAATGCGGATTCTATCTGGGCTCGGTATATTTTCGTGATCAAGTGGGGCTCTTCCCCTGAGGTCAGGAGGAGGTGTAACACTCCATGGACCCCGGGTTCTGCATTAATCGTGTCCCAATGAACTTTCAGAGCATGCACTAATCTCCCGTGCATCAGAAATTGACCTTGAGGGACCCCTCTTCCCACCAGTTCAGCAAAGCTCTGTAGTTTATCTCCCCTAAAAAGCTCTCCCACTGTTGTCACTCCCGCACTCCTCCATGGGCCCATCCCCCGGCCCCTGGAATTGGCTCCCTTTGGTTCCGCCACCAGGGCCGAAAGTGGCAGCGCCGGTGAGTAGGGTGGACCAATCCCGGTTCTACTTATACATCTTTTCCAGCACGTTGTTGCAGCTTTGGTCATTAGGTTGTCTCCGAGGGGGGAGGTCCTCCTCTCTATCATTCGTGTTATTATTCGGTCTGTGTCTAATGAACCATGGGGGGTAGACAGGTCTAGGTGCCCTTTGCCCGCCATCCAGCCGGCCACCCACTGCAGTTGGGATGCCAAATAATATGCCTCGAAGTCCGGAGCCCCTAGTCCGCCCGCTTGTGTCGGTCTACAAATTGTAGTCAGTGCTGTGCGCCTACGACCCTCGGCCCATATTAGTTCCCGCAGCAGAGCGTTTAATTCACGGAACCACGTAGGAGGGATCCACAGTGGTAGGTTAGCAAAGAAATAGAGGAGGCGGGGTAGCATCACCACTTTAGACAATGCCACTCTGGCCATCACTGTTAGCTTCAGCGACCGCCAGAACTCAATCGAGGAGCGTAGAGACCGGAGCGCCCCACCTAAGTTGCCCTCTCGAAGGTCAGTTAGCTCATGAAATATTTGGATCCCCAGATATTTGAAAGTCCGGGGGGCCGAATTCACATCTTTTGGGCATGTTTCGGGGCACCTGGAGTTTGGAAACACTGGGAATACAACTGTTTTGCCTCGGTTAAGGTGAAGTCCCGATAGTTCCCCGAAGTCCCCCAGTATCTTTAAGACCCATGGGAGACCACTGGTTCCATCTCTTAGGTACACCAGTATATCGTCAGCGTATAGGGAAATGATATGCTCGCTTGGACCCCAGTTAATTCCCCTACCGATTCCTTCCTGTCGCAGCTGGGCTGCTAGAGGTTCAATTGCCAGGGCAAAAAGCAGCGGGGATAGGGGACATCCCTGCCTAGTTCCTCGGTATACCGGGTACGTATCGGATATTGTTTTGCCCTTCTTCACCCTAGCTAGCGGGGAGGAATACAGTAAGTCCACCCATTTCACCCATTTTTCACCCAGACCCATCTTAAGCATCACAGCCCTGAGGTAGTCACACCTAATCAAGTCAAAGGCTTTCTCGAAGTCCACTGCTAACAAGACCCCTGCAGGAGGTTTCACTGCTGCTGGCATGTGCAGGATAACAAAGATCCGCCTTAAGTTACCTCGGCCAGCTGGGGCACCAACAATGTCCTATATTTTTTGTAAAAGTCCATTGGGAGGCCATCAGTACCGGGAGTCTTTCCGGGAGCCAGCTGCGATATAGCCTCGCTTATCTCCTCTGCTGATACAGGACCCCCTAGGCTATCTCTCCCCCCTGGGTCCAAGGCTGGAAGTCCAACTCGCTGCAGGAAGTCCTGAAAGGCCTCCAGCCCCAGGTCGTTGGGTTTCCTGTACAGGTGTGTGTAATATCCCCTAAAAGCATCATTAATTGGGCCTGGACTTCGCCTGCATAACCCCTCTTTGTCTTGTACATTTGTAATGGGTTCTCCCCCTCCGCCCGGGCGTACCAGCCAGGCTAACAATCTTCCTGATCTACCCTCCTCTGACTGCACTGATGCTAGGTATTTTTGTGTGTTGTGACACCTGACCTGTGCCTCGATCTGGGAATGTTCTTTGCGAGCTCGGTTATATTCCTCGTTCTCTTGGGTTCCAGGATTCTGTCTCACTTCCCACTCGTGCATTTTCTTCTCTAAGGAGGTCAATTCCCTTTCTAATGTGCGTTTCACACCCACCGACTGACCTAGGCAGAATCCCCTCGCTACCACCTTAAGCTTTTCCCATTCTGTGGCTCTAGATGTAGTAGATCCAGTATTAATTCTAATGTGTTCTGTCAAGTGGCAACTAAGGGCCTCTCTGTACGAGTGATCCTCTAATGCAGCGGGGGATAGTCTCCATGATGGGATTGGGGGTCTGTCCTCTATTATGCTCAGTGTCACCAGCAAGGGGTTATGATCTGAGAGTGTGCGACCAAGTTACTCTGAGTGGGTCACATAACGCGCTAGGCCCGCAGTGCAAGTCATTCTATCAATTCTGGTATGCGACCGGTGGAGGCCTGAATAATATGAGTAGTCGTTGTCATTTGGGTGTTGTTCCCGCCAGATATCCACTAGCCCCCAAGTGTCCAGCCATTCACAGAGCTTTTTAGCTATTCTAGTGGACACTGCACCCCGCAATGGTGGGGTCAACCTGTCCTTGTTAATGTCCAGTATTGCATTAAAGTCCCCACCAACTAGTAATTCACCTGTACATTGGCGGGTGAGGTGGCTCGATAGTTTAGTCAGGAACGGGACCTGGTCCTGATTGGGGGCATAAATGCAACTCATGACAATCGAGACGCCGTGTAGTCTCCCTTCTAACACCACAAACCTGCCCTCTCGGTCTATGTCAAATGAGTCTATTATCAGTGGGACCCCGGTCCTGACACATATCAGTACTCCTCTCGCATAAGCTGAGTACTCTGTGGCATACACCTGTCCCCTCCATCTACGTCTCAGCTTCTCAACCTCTCCAGCTATTAAGTGGGTCTCTTGGAGCATTGCCACCTGCACCCCTCTTCTCTTCAGATAGGAGAGGATTCTGTGTCTTTTGGCTGGGGTACCCATCCCCCTGACATTCCATGTTAAGAGATTATAGTCTGCCATATTAGTAAAGTGTTATGGTGATAGCGTCCTTGATGTCCCCAGGTTGCCGCTCTATTCCTACCCTTGGTCGAACCTTCACTATCAACGTGCATTGCCACCCATTTAGCCAAGTTAACTAATAACTGTAAACCCCAACTCCCCCTCACCTACTAACCTGCAGGTAGCCCAGAAAATCACGCAACCGTGCAACTTGTTCCAACATATAGCTACAGTTCTCGCCAGGGTAGCTAGACCAACGAGATACTGATTGGAGGGGCGGCCATGTCCGGAGGGGCCTACAATCTACTGTTGTGCCGTTTCACCAGGCCCATTCGCGCAATACTTATCAGAGCTTATCGGCAGTCTGCGGCGTCACCTTGGGGCCATGCGCCGAGCAGGCCGAGTCCCCTGTCGAAGATATCACTGTATCGTCTGATTCTTCTCCTGAGCCCCCGGGGGGTTCCACCACTAACTCGGGCCGCCGCTTCCAGAGCCGCCCTCTTGCTTTTCTCTTTTTGCTTTTGTGTTGGTGCCAGCCTCGGACGACTCCCTTGTCTCCGCGCCCCAGGAGCTCAGCGGGTTCGGCTTGCAGTCGTGTTCTCATCCGTAGGCCGCTCCAACTGGAGTCCTCGTTTCTCGAGCCATTCCCATGCTTCCTCCGGGGTTTGGAGGAAAGTGGTTTTTCCCTCCAGTATCACTCTGTCTGGCCGGATACAACAATGAATATTGAATCCCTTCGTCTCTCAGGGCTCTTTTGACTGCTAGGAATGAAGCTCGTCTGTTCTGAACATCCAAGGTATAGTCCGGGAATAGCGTAACCTCTCCATTTGCTACTTTAAACGGACCCTTCTCTCTGGCTTTCTGTATAAGAGTGTCTCTGTCTTTGTAGTGCAGCAATTTGGCAATTACCACTCGGGCGGCCTGCCGGGGGCGAGGGGCCTCGTTGGCATTCGGTGGGCTCGCTCCAGCGTGTAAAAGGGCGTTAGGCATCCATGCGCCACCGTTGTACTAAACCAATTCTCGAGGAAGTCCACCATATTAGCCCTCTCGGCCCCCTGAGGCAGCCCCACCACACGCACATTGTTCCTTCTGTTTCTGCCTTCCGCGTCCTCAGCCCTTTGTTCTAGTCGTGTTACTCTGGCAGCCAAAGAGGTCACCTCAGCTGCTAGGTCTTTCTGTTTCGGTTCAACGATTGCCAGTGTGGTCTCCGTTTCCTTGACCCTGTCTGCCAGTTTATGGTGTTCTGCTCTCAAGAGGCCTACTTCGACCGCCACTTGGTTGATATCGTGTTGTAGTGTCGTCTTCGTGTCCTCAATCGCCCCTAGTATTCTGTCCAGGGTTTCCTGTACATTGGATGGCGGGTGGGACTGTTCTTCCATTTCTTTGCGTGCTGGTGGGGACGTGGAGTCCATGATCTTCCTCTTGTGACGAGTCTTGGAGGGCATCGACCAAGTTGGGTGGGAAGGGCCGTACCCCTAAGGCGCGGGCTCAAGTCTCCTTGTAGGCCCACTTTCCCCCGTGGTCACGTACCTCGGTAAGCGCGGGTCCGATCTCAGTCCCCGGACAGGCGCTGGGTAGGTCCGTGTCGATCGCACTGGGTGTCCTCGGTTGTTTTTTCACTGTGCCGGGAAAATTACACCATGTGTCTGTGGCTGGGCTAGCACAAGGGAATTATAATGCATTTAATTAATATGTTTTACTAAAACACATATAATTTGCAAACTAATAAATTCAGCATCAATAATTCATTATTTTGAGTAATACATTTAATTTCAAACAAAGCTTTGTTACTGCATTTCATTAGGGAGAGCAGATAAGTGCACTTCTCTCACTTCTGCACATACTTGTCGCTCTCTGAAATACAAGCAAGTGTACATTTTAATTGCATGTCAGTGGAGCTTTCTACATTTAGCCATTAAAACGTCGATGAACATAAACTGTCACACTCTGATGACCTTTGTGACAGGAGGCTCTCTACTAAAGGCTAGACTATATCACTTTAAAGGTGCCACTCTACCTGTGCGCAATCTTGATTTTACTCTAGCTCCATCAGCCTTTGTGCTTCCAAGTTTTTGTGTGGAAGTTCCTCACAGCTGGTCTGTTTTTTTAGTAATTTGCAGATCATATGCATAATGCCCATATGTGTGTAGAAATACCTATTTTATTTCATTCTGATGAATAGCTCGAGAAAGTGCACTCTTGTGACCTCTGATGATGCTGTTGGACAAAGCCTTGCAACTGTTCTATTGTTAAAAATAAAATAAAAAATTGAACTTCTCACAAGAACCAACTTCAAAGAACTGACCATGCAGTTCCTTGTTCGAACCTTTGCTTTTTGGACAACACTTGGGGGGTCATTCCGACCCCGGCGGTCAAGGACCGCCGGGGCCGGGGATGCGGGAGCACCGCCAACAGGCTGGCGGTGCCCCGCAGGGCATTCTGACCGCGGCGGTTTGGCCGCGGTCAGAAGAGGAAAACCGGCGGTCTCCCGCCGGTTTTCCGCTGCCCTGGGAATCCCCCATGGGGGATTCCGACCCCCTCACCGCCATCCTGTTCCTGGCGGCTCCGACCGCCAGGAACAGGATGGCGGTGAGGGGTGTCGTGGGGCCCCTGGGGGCCCCTGCAGTGCCCATGCCAATGGCATGGGCACTGCAGGGGCCCCCGTAAGAGGGTCCCACTTTGTATTTCAGTGTCTGCTTTGCAGACACTGAACTACGCGACGGGTGCCACTGCACCCGTCGCACATACCCACTCCGCTGGCTCCATTCGGAGCCGGCTTCCTCGTGGGAGGGGTTTCCCGCTGGGCTGGCGGGCGGCCTTCTGGCGGTCGCCCGCCAGCCCAGCGGGAAAGCCAGAATGGCCTCCGCGGTCTTTTGACCGCGGAGCGGCCATATGGCGGCTCCCTCCAGGCGGGCTGCTCCCGCCGCCCGCTGGGGTCAGAATGACCCCCTTATTGTGTTCACATTTTTCAAGATGTTCACGTAAATGCTGAGTTGATGTTTTCTGTTTCTTCTGTATTGCACGTCAGCGTTTTTGTGCTGTGCTTTTAAAGTGTTTTATTGGTGTGTTCTTCCTCTCTTGACAATATCTTTGCTTAAAATGTGCTTCATGCAGCTTTCCGGACAGCCTCATAAGCGCTGGGAGGAAGCACATCATCCCCTCTTCCCACTTAATAGCACATGCTGCTATGTTGTCGCCTACCTTTAAGCACGGAATCCAAGTGTATGTCTAAGAAATTGTATGATAACAAGCCCCGCACAAGTGGTGTCTGGCGGCTTTAAGTCAAAGGTTCCATAAGTCGTACGTCCCCTATAACTGGTGAAGCAGTAGTCTGAGGAATGTGGCCTTAGTCCTAAAACTCATCACTCATAAATGTATAGACCTTCATTACTTTTTAAAACATGGTGCCTACCACTTCACCTGTTGGTATTATAGAGAGTGATGAAGTCCTTGGTTACATGTATAGGTAGGCAAAGTTGCAAACTGTTTTGCTATCCCGAAGTGTGTTTTTAAAAATTATTTTTACAGCAGGTGTTGTATATGTATTTGCCCGATTTACTGGTATTATTTTTAGAGGAGGGCATAACTTGCATGCAGAATATCTGCAGGAGAGTGCTTCTAGTTACTGTAAGACATTTTCTTCAACCTGGTTCCCACTGGGTAGAATTCATGTAAGGTTATGTGAATTTTGTGCGACTTTGCTCAGACCTCGTTATAGCCTTCACTCATGATAAAATAATCACATAAGTGGGTGACTGTGTTCCAAATTTCATTTAACCCAATCCTGACTACAATTATAAGTTGTCTAATTTTGTTAGCGAAAGTAAACTAACCCTAAATCCTTCTTTTTTTTTTTTTTTTTTTTTTTTTTTAATACGTCGGCCCAATACATTATTGTTTGCTTGTTGTCTTTCAGATGTCAGTACAAACATTTAAAACTACAAATCCTGTTCAGTTTTGTTTTCTTTTCAAATTTGCTGCTATGCTTAGTTGGAAAGCTATACAATTTTTACATATTCACCACTGTTAGAGGACTAGCAATTGAAATTTCCAATCATGTGTAATTGTTTGAATAACATGGCATAAGATACTAATACTACTCCTGATTCATTAAACACACTATGCGTTGAGGTCTGTATCATCTATTATGGCAACTGGATCTCTATCTTGTAACAAAGAAGGAAGCAGAAAATAACGCTTGAATGTGTGTGGGGATTACGTGGAAATACATGTGACCCAATGTTACAAAGAGAAATAGCACTAAAAATCAAATTCCTACAGTGTAAATATCAAATCCCAGTTAATTACCTCAATAGTGAAAGTCACATGAAAACAAGCATCTGCAATGCAGTAGGTCTCGCATTTGCTTGAGTTGGAGCTATTGACGTAAATGCATAACTGGATTTTTCTTGCCATATAAATTGGTCAATCCTGCCGCATAATTTGGTCCTCCGTCACATAATTACAGTGGCCCTGCATATAACTAAAGCACTTTCATTTACTTTTTTCCTCTATCTGCAGCAAAAAATGAAAATATTGCCATTATTAAATATATTTTTTATATCATTATTTTGGGGCCTCCCAACCGAGTGTGGGCACCCAGAGATGAGCTAGACAGAAAGAACACGTCTTGCTGACCATTTTAATGGTGTTCCCATTGTCCTGGGACCACCAAACGGCCACTTACAGACAAAGCATTATGGGGTAAGTTTCCGAGTGCAGCAACTATTGTAGTATCTTGGCTGTACTGCTTAGAATGGCCCCCCACATGTCATGTAACCATATAGTCGCTCCTACAGAGTATAACCACATGAAAACAGAATGCCAGAACGTAATACAGCGTAACCATATATTTAGTCTCTGTAAGGCGTAGTGCATTACACATTTTCAGGCCCAGCAGGACTTCTAGAGTAATAGTACAAGCAAAGCACTTAAAACACAAACTGCTTCCAGCTGTAAAGCAAAAGTTCCAGCCATGAGAGAGCTTAAAAAGACATTGTATGGGAGGAGATTTTATTATTTTTTGGGTCCCCAAACCGAGTGGCGGACCCAGAGGTGACTTAGACAAAAAGTGTGTTGTGCTGAATGTTTTGATGGTGGTCCCATTGTCCCAGGCCCACCAGACGTTGAGTTATGCGCAAAAAAATTATTTAAAAGGAATACCCCCGCAAAGCATTATCGGGCGAGTTTCTGAGTGCAGCAAATATTATAGTATATTGACTGTAATGCTCAGAACAGCCCCTAGAAAACACCACAATTAAACAGCATTTGTAAGGAACATGGTCACGTAACCATATAGTCGGCCGCTAGAGCGCAAAATCGCATGAAAAGAAAATGGCAGAAAATAATACAGTGTATCCATATATTAAGATCCTAGAGGGTGTAGTGTCTTACACATTTTCAGGCCAAGCAGGCATATTGCGCTAATATTATAAACAAGGCCTTTAACAACAAACTACTCCCAGCCATAAAACAAGTGTTCCACCGATGAGAACCTAAAAAGACTATTTAGGGTCCCCCAACCTAGTGTGGGGTTCCACAGATGACCTAGACGGAAAAAGTGTGTTGTGCTGAATGGTTTGGTGGTGGTCCCATTACCATGGGACCACCCAGGCTGGGATATGGGTGAAAATGTTTTGAAAAAGAAATGCCCCACTAAGCTTTATGGGGCAAGTTTCCTGAGTACAGTGAAATTTGTAGTATCGACTCTCGCTGTGCAGGGAGAGCCATGTTGAGGAGTTTTGTATTTTTTTCTGTTTTAAACGCACCTGTTTGTATAGTTTTCAACTGCTAAACTTGTACATAAGTGATACTAATGTAAAGCGCTCCCAGATTGAATTCGCGCCATATGAAATTCATGTAGGTGAGTGGTATTCATTTAAAGCGCTCCTCCGATTGAGTTCGCTCTCTATGAAACTTAAAAAGAAAAAATTAAATAGATAAAAAACAACCCCCATCCAGCTTGCAGCCTTTCGACGCAGACACCACAAAGAAACTGCGTCATGGTCAAAAATAAAGAAGAGGAATTAAAAACATATGGGTGCGGAGTGCGAAGTGGAAAGGCAAAAGAAAAAAGTAGTGCGCCACACTAAGATATATGGTTGGTTGTGCAATAATCCATGTAACAGGGTCAGTCTCCAAGGCGGTAATAAAGCAGCCTCGAGATGGGACAAATATAAAGCATTTACCTACAAAATCAATGGAATTTTGAAAGGCAGTCCAAGGAAGGAATGAAAGTGATGGGCATGAGATGGGGGTGGTGAAAACCCACAGAAGTAGATTACATGTCGAGAGACATCGCTTGGGCTCTGCCTTGGCTCGACCTAAAAACAGTGTTTATGGACTCACAAGTTTGTTTACACGCAGAAACAAGTCTCCTAATAGTCCTAAGACCGCCTTAGTTTAATTTTACTGTGGTGCACACATTTAAACCCTTGCATTTAGGTTAAATAACCTTTTTTTAATTTTTTTATTATTATTATTTTTTTTTTTTTAAATTGCACCAAAAAAAAACACCATAGACTCATGTAAAGATGTGCAGAATGTAATGTTCTATTACCATTGATGAGGGTAAGGTTGGGGTCTCAGTAAGGGGCCTAGTAATGGTAATGAATAGCATATTACGCATCACACATGAAAATATACTTTTCATAGAATGGTCTTCTGATTCTTATGTTTGAGCGACCGTGATCTATGAAGCATATGTAGTAAAACAGTTCAGGAGCTGAGAAGTGTTAACTTAGTTTGAGTTGGATTTTGGGTACTGGGTGAGTCATCAAGCACTCTTCAGCTCTATACCTACAATCTTTTACACAGACTGGGCAGTTAATCTGATAGGTCGATGCAGCAGGGTTACCCAATTTAGTATGGGCAGTTAATCTGATAAATCGATGCAGCAGGGTTACCCAATTAAGTATGGGCAGTTAATCTGATAAATCGATGCAGCAGGGTTACCCAATTTAGTACCTCTTGAGAATTAACAGTAAAGCTGATGCCTTCTTAAATCTCCTCTCTAAGAATATGACAGACAGCATAATTGTTATGACTCAATGATGAGATAGGTTAAGTATGTTATCCAATCACACTTTTGAACATTCACGTTGTCCTACGTTGGAAGTCAGCAACCTGGTGAGAATTATGTAGCAGTGAAGGCACTCTTGGGTATATTAGTAGTTTAATTCATCAAGAAGGTCAAGAGTGACTTCCCTCTTTGCCAGTTCCTCACAACTGTCAAAGATTTGAACGTCTCCGCCAACATGACAATGTTCAGGCTCTGAGCACTCCTTAAAGCAATGAAAAACACTAGTTCAAACAGATTACAATATATCTTCCCCTTTCAGTCTAACAAAACATTTTCTTAAATTAACATTTTACATAATCACATAAATAACCTGCCATTCTTCTGGTTCTTTGAGGTCTCAACTTTCTGGAAGTCATACTGCTATTTTCAAACCTTTCATGAGTCACATTTTCATCACTCCCCATCAGACGTGACACTTCATTTGGTGGTGATGTGGGAAAATGTCCTTGTTCACCGTACTCCCTAAAACAAGGAAGATCATGTGACTGTGAAGGTGTGCTTTTATCTTCCATCAGCATAAATCTACTGCACCATTTTTTCCCGCATTACCTTTGACTTTGTAATCATTCAACCCATATTTTGCCACTCTCCATTGTCATCCCTTTCCCCATTTTCTAAAAGAACATGCCACTGATGAACCTCCTTGACTTGAAATGGTCCCCGGAACTTGCTCAACCCTTTGTTAGACCGTCCTGCTTTTACCTTTACCCAGTCACCTGGTAAAAGTTTGACCTTGTTCCCTAGCTTCCTTCCAGTAGTTGTAGTTAACTTCAGTTCAGTGACTTTCCATGCCACCCTTCCATTACCTGGTGTACCCATTTCTCGAGTGGAATTTGGAGAAATCTCTCCAACATTAATCAATTCCGTCAACCAGGATGGAGTTAGTTTGGTATTCGGTTTTATGCCCCTCATCACTAAGAAAGGTAATTTGCCAATCATACCATTCAGTGTTGTGCGCTATCCCCATACAAAATCTGCAACCATGCCTTCCACACTTACTTTGTTAGTCAGCGCTTATTGGATAGCTCCTTTGACCATCCTGTTACTTTCCACCATTCTGTTCACCTAAAGATTATAAAGTGCTGTGCAGGAATGTTTCATCCCACCATGATGCTAAAAATTCTCTCATCTCACCTGAGGTAAGCTGTGTACTGTTATCTGTAATTAAACATACAGAGAACCCTTCTTAAATATTTTCAGATAGTATATATACCCATATAGTAGATGATGTTGTAACTTCCGACATAAATTTTACAACCAGCCATCTTGAGTGTACATCAGTCTAAACGAATGTAAACATGAGATCATGCCTAACACCATGCACGGGACCAATAAAGTCCCCACACACACAGTGTGCCATACATGTCTGAGGTCACACATGTTGCCAAAATCAACCTGTTCGCCCACCTTCAATCTCTATTCACTTTGCATGTACATTCACACCGCCCCACTCACTGCACAACATCCTCATCCATTCCCTGCCTTGTAAATTCCTCCAACCCAGTATATATTCTATGATGTAATTATATTCTTGTGATCTAGCTGCCAACCGGGCTAACCTGGCAGAACATTTGCCAGCGATCCTTGGGACAAAACTTTCATTAGGGGCTTATGATCTGTACATAACTTGAATTGACTTCCCCAAATGTATGTTCTAAAGCGTTCCATTTCCCGTGATGCTGCTAAGGCCTCTTTTTCTATAACTGAATAGTTATGTTCAGTTAATGTCAGAGAGCGTGATGCAAATGCTACAGTTCTCTCAATGGGTCCATGAAGTAGTGACAGAACTGCACCAACACCAGTAGCACTAGCATCAACTGTAACCACAGATTTCTTTTTCATGTCAGAAGGAACTGAAGTGCCTGCTTTGCATGTTATCTTCTTTGTAGATTCAAAGCACTGTTCCTGTGAAGCACCCCAATAAAAACTCACTCTTTTCTCAACAAATTCTTCAGATCTCCCATATTGGATGCAAAAGTTCTCAACCGGTCTTTGTTCCGAGGTGATGGTGTCAACTTGATAGCAGCAACAGATCTCTCTTGGACTTGACTCAGTCCTGTGACAATGTGTGTCCTAATTATTCAACCTCCCTTGCTAGGAAAACACATTTTTCTTTCCTCAAAGTCATGCCAGATTGTAAAATTCTGCCTAAACCTTCTTTAATGTTAAATTGTGTTTCTCCACAGTGTCCCCAAAAGCCAAGATATTGTCCTGAAAGTAGATGACATTATGTATTCCCTTCAACAAGTCTGCCATCACCGTCTGGAAGACACTTGCTGCAGAATACAGCCCGAACGGCATTCTAGTAAATTGAAACGGGCCTTACATGGTTATAAACGCTGTTAAGGATTTAGAATCAGCGTTCAATTTTATCTGGTGGTAAGCATTTTTTAAATCTAATTTGGAGAAAAACGTTCCCCACTTTCACATCAATACTAGTTCATTAATATTGGGGAAAGGAAAATTGTCCTTGATTACATTTTAGTTTAGGCTTCTTAGGTCAACTCAAGATCTGAGTTTGCCGTCAGCTTTTCTTGTGATTACCACTGCGAAATCTAATTTGACATTTCCATAGGTTCTATCACACCACTTGTCGACGTTTCATCTAACAATGTTTTTACTGCTAACCTGGCCAAGATAAGTACTCTCCTAACCTTGTGCTGTACCGGGATCCCACCCTCCTTAAATGTAAACTTATGACAGTAGCCCTTCCGTTGTCCCACTTTATTATGGAACACTACATTTGCATCTCTGATGATATCCTGTAGTGTCATCTCCTCAACTACCATAACCTGAATTGGTGCTAGAGGGTTTATAACAATGTGTAGGTCAAATTGATGAATCCATCCCAAAATTGGCGGACCAGATTCTTCTACAGACTTTTCCTTTTACACTCCTTCCCCCGAACTCAGTCTCTGCAATCATGTACCCTATCATGTCTATTTATTCCCCCGTGGTACCCTCCCAGGTTTATGTCTTTGAGAAGCAATCTTACTTGTGGCCATTCTGACATGAACATATCTTTCGGAACAATTGTGTACAGAGACCCAGAATTTACCATTAATTCTATAGGTCTTCCCTGCACCACAAATTTAGTTTTTGGCCTTTGTTTTCTGGCATTGTTAATATCTTCTTCTTCAGTATATAGAATCCTGTCCACTCCTTCGTGCACACTATCTTCAACATCTTCCGTCGACACAGCTATTTTCCTTTCAGCAGGACCACAACACTTCCTGGCAAAGTGTGTCTTCAACCCGCATTTACTGCATTCTTTCCCTATTGCAAAAAATGTTATGGCAAGACCGGAGGCTCCTATTATGCTTTAGTCTTTTCTTTATTTTTAACAGCAGCTGCAGTCAAGAACAAAACTACTGATCCCATAAGGCTAAAGAAAAGTAGCCAATGAGGATCAAAGGGTAGTTTAAAGTAATGGACCAATCACTAACAATGCATACTAATAATACCTATCTTGACTAGGAACAGCCCTCTTTTCTTGCTGCTCGCAGTCAAGATAAGTACTATTTCCCCTTATATTCATTGTGTAATTAATACACGTTTTGTGTTTAACATATGTATTTAAGTTAAGTGTTTTCTGAAGTGTGCTCTATGCCTTTGTTTTAGTTTATATTCTTTAAAGTCGGCTTATAGCCGCATGTTTTTTCTTTCATGCGCGCTGCTTGCTGCCGTTACTGTTAACTTTAATTCTCATTACCGCATTACATGCTTCGTTGAGCGCGTCCTTCGAAGAGCGGCTTCCGATTGTTGGTGCTGCCTGAGGCGTTTTAGTGCCTTTCGACACGCCTCATTAACCGCTACCTTTCCCCAGTTATAGCGTGTTTAGGGACACGCTTCAGAGTTTTTTTTTTTTTTTTTTTTTTTTCCTTACCGCTTGCCGTTTTCTTTTCTCTCTCCTGCCTCCTCCCAGTGCCGGACTCCGTGTTGCTTTGGAGGTTGCTTTGCTGGCTACTTTTGATCCGCCCAGGGGCGGGGCTCTCTCCTCATTCTCACTTAGGTGAGAAATTTTAATCCTTTCCTCAGAAGAATTTTTGTATCCTTTTTTGTTTACTTTTTCCAGCACCACAGATGGCTCTAGCCACCCAATGTTGAACCCAGAGGAGGAGGAAGACGTCCTCAGAGAGAATTTGAATGACTTTATTCAGTCCTCAGTGGAAATTATCAAAGAATTTAGAAAATCCTGTAGTCAATCTAGTGTCCAAAACCATGCTGGCCCAATCTGCGGGGGAAGGCAGAAAGCGTCACAACTCATCTAAAAACACTAAAGCAACGCTATTGACGAGTGACAAAAGTTCACATGTGGCAGAGGATGCGGTTCCTCAAAGGCCTTCTATAAAGGAGGGGTTATTGGCTAAAATGTCAAAAAATGCATGGTCAAGTCCAAGCACATTTCTTCTCCAATTTCTATATAAAAAATTATGGACACTGATGACGAAGTGCAAGATCCTAACTTGGATTCGGATACTTCCAACAGGGACGTTGGAGATGTCATCTCCCCTCTCCCTCTCAAGAAAGCTAAAGTTGGGTCCCAAGACTTGGCGGGTTCTTGCACAATTCTGGATGCTGAAGGGATGCCTATGTTCGATCCGGCTAACATCCAGCATCCTAATTCAACGGAGTGGTTCCCAACTGACCATGTAGCAGAGTATGTGACGGCCAGGTTGCGAACCCCCTTAGACAAACAGGTGCGAGCTAAGCTAAAATCTGAATGTCCTTGTCCCGCCCTTTTCTAGAACATTACTGCAACTCCGTCTATTGACTCCTCCCTTATTACCTTTTTCACTAAATAAGGCAAGGACCCACGGAAGGGTGTCTACAAAGCTTGGACTTCTTGCCAAGATAAACTGTTGGACATTGTGGGACCCCTAACCCGCATTTTTGATTTAGCAGAAACTGCTTGTTTGGAACAAGCTTCGGTTGACCCAGCTGAACTCTCCTTGTGGGCCAAACGGGCCATTTGTCTACTTGGGAATGCAAATTCCTCCATCACTCATAAGCGTAGGAATGGTCTCCTTCTCAAATTAGATCCGAAGCTGGTCAACCTGGCAGGTACAGACCCCAGGGTCAAAGCAGAGGGTATGCTTTTTGGTGACTCTTTTATTAAAGAGTTAAGCAAATACGTGGCAACTTTTTCGTCCCTCGACAAAGCACAACAATCTTTAAAAAAGATGTTTTCCGCACATGTTTTTGCCAAGGCCGGCAGAGGCAGGAACCGCTTTGCCGGACGTACCTATGCCAATCAAGGTTCCCGTGGCTACTACAGCAACACAGGATTACAGGCCACAGTTCTACCCCCAAAGGAGCAGAGGCTTCAGGAACAAGGGGAACCGGAGTCCCAGATTCTCTTCACAAGCCGGTAAGTCAAATGATTGTTTCACCTATTCTAGGGGGTCGTATTTCAACATGCCTGTCAAAATGGAAGGAACTCGCGGCAGATTCCTGGGTTCTAAATACCGTTCAGGGATATGTTATAGAACTCTTTTCAGAGCCCTTTCAAAAAATGTTCCTCCTCTCCCTCAATTCTCTCTCCAAATGACGAACTTAATTTCCTCAGAAATTCAATCTCTTCTACAGAAACAAGCAATAATCCCTTGTTCTCTAGGCCCTTCAGGGTTTCTCAGTTCAGTTTTTCTGGTCCAGAAAAAGGACAAGAAGATGCGTCAGGTTATCAACCTAAGACAATTCAACCAGTTTGTTCTCTATAGACACTTCAAGGTGTAAACCATCCTACATCTCAGGGATACCTTGCTCCAAGGAGATTGGATGGTAAGGTTAGACCTGCAGGACTCATACCTCACGGTATCTATACACCCAGACTCACAAAAATGTCTTCAATTCCAATGGGCTGGTCAGACTTTCCGTTTTACTTCTCTTCCTTTCGGTCTGTCTTCTGCCCTGTGTTGTTTCATGAAGCTAATGAGACCTGTAGCAGCCTTTCTCAGGGCTCGAGGCGTCAGGTTAATTATCTACCTGGACGATATTCTGATCATGAATCAAGATCGCTCCTCTCTTCTTTCCAAGGTGCGCTTCACTTGCACTCTTCTTTCAGATCTAGGCTTTATCATAAACTACGAAAAATCTTCTTTGGATCCGGTCCAAAAGATTGAGTTTCTAGGTTTCCTGGTAGACTCAGTTTCAGCTACTCTTCTTCTTCCATCTTCAAAGATAAAAACTATCAAATCGGAAATTCTCCTCATTCTAGGCAACTCTCGACTTTCCCTCAAATCCCTGACAAGAGTCGTAGGACTCCTATCTTCTTCAATCCAAACTATTTTCCCAGGTCCTCTTCACTCCCGTGCCTTGCAGAGACTAAAGATTTGTCATCTCCAAAGAGGACTAGCTTATTCAGATTCCATAACGCTAGACCAGGACTCCCGATCAGAACTCCAATGGTGGATAGACCATTTAGACGCCTGGAACGGCAGGACAATCTTCGCATCAGCCCCAGATCTTGTATTAGAGTCAGATGCAAGCCTTCTGGGCTGGAGGGCCCGTTGTGGTACAATCTCAACTGGAGGTTCATGGTCTCGAGAGGAGTCAAAACTGCACATAAACTGTTTAGAGATGCTTGCCGGCTCCTTTGCAATCAGAAGCCTCGCAAGAGACAGAGGGGGTTATTCTAACTTTGGAGGAGGTGTTAATCCGTCCCAAAAGTGACGGAAAAGTGACGGATTTACCACCAGCCGTATTACGAGTCCATTATATCCTATGGAACTCGTAATACGGCTGGTGGTATATCCGTCACTTTACCGTCACTTTTGGGACGGATTAACACTCCTCCAAAGTTAGAATAACCCCCAGAGTTTCCTGTTCAGTCCTTCTCAGAATGGACAACGTTTCCGCGGTTCGTTACATCAATCGATTGGGAGGCACAAAATCCAAGCCTTTAGCAGAATTAGTGAAAGGGTTCTGGGAATTCTGTCTCCAGAACAGGATCTCCGTTCAAGTGGAGTACTTACCGGGCAACCTCAACGTGGTTGCGGATTGGTACTCCTGCCATTTCCAAGATTCCAGCGACTGGAAGCTCAAGGTGCAAGTCTTCAACAGCATTCTCCACAAATGGGGTCCCTTCTGCATAGATCTTTTTGCATCACGTCTCAACGCTCAACTTCTGAAGTTCTTCAGCTGGCATCCGGATCCGCTGGCTCTAGCTTTCAGTGCTTTCTCACAAGACTGGTTATCCTCCCTCAATTACGCTTTTCCTCCCTTCATTTTGATTTCCAGGTTGCTGGCACAGGTCAGGCGCCAACAGGCCTTAATAGTTCTCATAGTTCCCTTCTGGCATTCCCAGGTGTGGTTTCCCTCTCTCCTGGAACTGTCGATAGAACCTCCATTCTTGCTTCCCTCGATCTCAGACCTTTTAACCAATCCTCAAGGTCTATACCACAATCTTATACTCCAGAATGCTCTCACCCTCTCAGCCTGGAAAATCTCAGGGAATCCTAGTTTGGCGCTTCTATTTCGTCAGAAGCTTCAAATTTCCTGGACTTGGCAAGAGCTCCAGGAACAAGGAAAGCATATAGATCAGCTTGGGCTCTCTGGCATAGCTGGTGTGTGGGAAAACAGGTTGATCCCTTTACAGCGAATATAACAATGATTATTAATTTTCTGGCGGCAGAAGCCTGCAAAGGTAAATCGTTTCAAACCATCAACCTGTATAGATCGGCTATTTCTTCATCGAATTCTTTTTTCCAGGGAAGACCTATTGGAGAACACCCCTTGGTGTGTCACCTTTTAAAGGGAGTCAAATTTTCAAATCCTCCAAAACTGAAATATAGTTTACTATGGGATGTTAATACTGTGCTAAAACTGTTTGTGTCTTGGCCAGACAATACTTTATCATTGAAACAGCTTTCCGCTAAACTAACCATGCTTTTATGTCTAGTGCCTTTCAAACGTCTATCTGATGTTAGAGCTTTGGATATTACAGCTTATCAGTTTACCCCCTCTGGTGTTGTGTTTGATGTATCTAGGCATACGAAAACTAATCTTTCTTCAGTTTTTTATCCCTTTTTTCCAGATCACCCTAAACTTTGTGTAGGGCAATGTTTAAAAGTTTATGTACAACAGACAGCCGGTCTGAGGAGTTCCTCCTCTACCCAGCTCTTGATATCTTTCAGGAAACCTTTCAAACCTGTGTCCTCTCCAACCTTAGCACGTTGGGTCCGTTGGGTTATGTCTTTAGCTGGCATTCATGTTTCCGTCTTTGGGGCCCATTCGACTAGGGGAGCCATGGCGTCCAAAGCCTTAGGGGCCAGTTCACGCTTGGAGGATATTCTCAGGTCGGCTGACTGGTCCAATGACAATGTTTTTAAAGTTTTCTATTGCAAACCGATTCAACATGTTTCTCTAGACGTAATTAATACGCTTTAAAATAGCATAATAGGAGCCTCCGGTCTTGCCATAAAATGTAGATTTTCCTAGTAATTTATGAAGGAAAGTCTTAATTTTATTAAAGACACGGAGGCAAGTATTATCCCGCCTCTGCAAAGATTAACTCTTTTATTTTGTTTCCCTCCCTTTTCAGCATCCACATCAGGACAACAGTCTGCTTCATAAGGTTTATTCCTTAGTTTCTACGGCTACTTTACCCTTTGCCACGCCTGCCATCATGATTAATCAACCGTTGGATCAGAACACCCTTCCAGAGTTCGTTCAAAGACTGATTTTCCTTTTACAAGAACTCTTAGCACTTTGCCTGGCTATTTGTATTTGTGCTTTTATTATTCCATTGTTTGTTACGGTTTGACCTCGTACAAGAAAAGAGGGCTGTTCCCAGTCAAGATAGGTATTATTAGTATGCATTGATAGTGATTGGTCCATTATTTAAACTACCCTTTGATCCTCATTGGTACTTTTCTTTAGCCTGATGGGATCAGTAGTTTTGTTCTTGACTGCAGCTGCTGTTAAAAATAAAGAAAAGACTAAAGCATAATACTCGTCTCCGTGTCTTTAATAAAATTAAGACATTCCTTCATAAATTACTAGGAAAATCTACATTTTTTGCATCAGTAAAGTGGTTGTAACTACTTCACTTCTCACACTTTTTGCTTGAAAACGTGTTACTAGTTGATCCTCTCTCTGACTTATTATTGATGTGCCTCATCCTTGATGTGCTCGATACATCGCAGTGCGTGTCCAGAGCTGCTACTTCCTCCTTTCCTTCCCTCTTGTCCATTACCCTCATGCAGTATTCTGATTCTTCCACAATCTTTGCTATTTCTATAGCATCTTTCAGTGTAGGGCTCTTTGCACCCATAATCTCATCTGGATTTTCTTACTCCTACATCGAACAATAAGTTGGGCCCTTATCATCTCATCTAACATTTTGCCAGACTGACATTTAACTTATAGCTCCCTCAGTCTCAAAACAAAATTGTTATTTGATTCACCATCTTTCTGAGGCTGAGTATAGAATTCATGGCGCCTCATGGCTACATTTTTAGTTTTTGCAAACCTCAATTCTAATGTTTTACGTGTTTCAAGTTCAAGATACCCATCTATGTCAGCTTCATCCCCTTGGACTGGTAAATCCGGTAGGTATTTGAATATGTGTTGCCCCTTTTTCCCTATTGCATTTAATAAAATGGCTTTCTTCCTACTGGGACAAAATCTATGTCCGTCTATCAGATAATTGTCAAAAATGTCTAGTCATTCCTCCCATTCTATTGGTGGATCTCCCGGTTGTGATAAAAAATGGAGTAGGTGCTGAGATCGATGGTACATTCATATTTGGATGATAAGAGTGATTAATTCCACACCAATGTGTGTTAGAATGTTCCTCATTGTTGCAAAATAGTCCTCTTTAATTTCGATTTTTCAACTAAAGAGGGACTGTGCCTCTAAAGTTCATAGTACAAAGACATTTCCTCTAAAGTAAACGGTACAATGAGTCTCTCCTCTTCCATGCCAGAAAAGTCCACCAGTCCTTTCTCGGTTTTGTTAGGAGCGTGGACTAGCAAGAAAACACCCAAACGTTGGCAGCATGCCTGCATACGGCGCTCAATACAGCCGGATGCTACACGTGGTCGGTGTCTGCGACCAGTGGCACACTCAGCCACTCACTGCTACTTCCCTTGTGCACCCTGTCAAGGTGGTGATGGGTCTTGATTCTGGGTGTAGCATAATTTGATGGTATCCAGATCGAAGGTCCATTTTTGAGAACCAGAGTGACCCTGACAGCTCGCTGAGGATATCATCAATTGTCGGGGTTAAGTGCCTTTCTCTCTTAATTGCTAGGTTTGGTACGCGCATGTCGACACATATTCTCACTGCTTCTGGTTGTTTGGGTTTCCGGGCAACTACAATGGGGGAGACCCAGGGTGTTGGGCCCGATACTTTTTCTATGACCCCTGCTTGTTCTAGGAGCCGTAGTTCTTGTTCCACTTTGGGGCGTAGGTGGAACGCTATTCGACGGTGCCTGAGCGCTGTGGGGGCTACTGATTTGTCGATGTGGAGGCGTAGTGGCGGTCCTTTGAGGCATCCAATGCCTTCGAATAGACTTTTGAAGTCTTGTAGCAGGATTTGCAGTGTGTTCACATGGATTGTGAAAGCAAAATGTACAAGGTTGAGGTCTTGGGCCGTGCGGCAGCCTAGGAGGAAGCCTGTTCCGTCTTTTGAGACATATACTTTGGTTGCCATTTCTGTGTCGTCGTGGGTAATATCAGTCGTAAAGACCCCTGTTATGTTTAGAGGTCAGCTGTTACCAAACGCAAACACTTGTACGTTTGTGGTCCGGAGTGCTGGTCGCGGTTGTGGCAGGCTGTTGTACACATTCATGGCCATTAAGTTGATGGAGGCACCTGTGTCTACCAGTGCCTGTGTTTGGGGAGCCTTGGACCATGACGGTGCATGTGGGCAAACGTCGGTTTCCTACTGCGTGAATTATGTGGACAGTGTGCTGGTCGTTGTCCATGTCGCTGTCTGAGTCTTGATCCAGTGGTGTTTCTACCATCTTGACCGTTTTCTTTGCGGGGTTAGCTGTTGGCTTCGGCGTTGACTTGCAGACTTTGGCAAAGTGATTGAGCTTCCCGCACGCACTGCACATCTTGCCCCAGGCTGGGCAGGTGGTTGGGTGTGGTGCTGGGCCACCGCACCACTTGCATGGCTTACCCCACAGTCTTCCTTTGTACGGTTCTCTTTTCTGTCGTGGTGTGTTTGCCTTCACCGCATTGGCCACCTCTGCTTTTGTCGGGGTCGCTGATGTTTGTTCCATGTGAGCCGCTCGGGCTCGCGCTAGTTCTTGTGATCGTCCTAGTGCGAGGATATCCTTCATCAGCATGTTGGGTTGTTGGAGGATGCGTTCTCTTAGTTTCGATGATGAGCACCCTTGTATGAACTGTGCACGGATTTCGTCCTCTTCGTCCGGCAATGTACAGGTGCTGGCCAGTTCTCGTAGTCTTGTGTAGAAGACGTCGACGGATTCGTCGGTGGTTTGGCGTGCTTGGCGTAGGAGGAACCTCTCGTAATCTGCGTTGGCGTATGGCTCAAAATGGGCTGTGATTGCTTGTTTGAGTGTCTCGTACGTGCGTGGTTGTACCTCCGTGACTGATTTGAAGATTCTGTGGATGTCCGCTCCACCAATGTGGAGGAGGAGGGGTCTGCGTCGTTCGGCTTTGATGCCTAGGGCTTCAAAATATGTTTCAAGTCTTTCTACCCAGACTTTCCATTTAGCTGCTTGGGTGGGTGGCGCCCCTGTAACGGTGAATGGTTCTATTGGTGGCACCCCCGCCATGGTCTATGGTCCTTTGATTGGTGCAGCGCAGAAATGAAAATTGTTGCGAAAAAAAACACAGGGTCTTATTCCCTTTTTTTTTTTTTTTTTTTTTATTAGGTAAATCTGTCTTTGTGTGCTATATCTTTGTAGGCCCTCCTGTCTCTTCTCCCTTTATTTTTCTTTATTTTTTTTTTTGTTTACTTTATTTTCGTACCGTTGGTTTGTGGGCTTTGTGACTGGAGTACTGGGAGGGGCGGGGCACTCCTTTCTTCCATGTGCCTGTGGCCTGGTATCGTGTGCACTACTGCTCCTGTGTGCGGGGTGCCCAGCTGGCCAGCATTTGTGTACTTGCTGTGTTTTTTTTTTTTCTTTCTTTACTGGGAGTGCAGCTCCCGTCTTCTGTCGTCTGCGCTCGCGCCGTGCGTGTTGTTACACGCCGAGCGCATTCGCGTGCAGGCGCGCGCTGTTCCTCCGGTCGGGGGACGCGAGCAGACGGATGCCTGTGCCCCACAAGCGCCCTACGTGTGGACGCGTGCCGTTCCTCTCGTCGTGAGGGTCGCGCAGGTGGATGCCTGCTCTCTGCCGTGCGGTGGTGGGTGCGCGCGCGGCCGTTTGCCGCGAACGGTGAGTGCCAGTCGCTTGGGGCGCGTGGTGGCGGACGGTGGCAGGCAGATACCTGGTGGCTGTAGCTTGCGGGTCCGTCGAGTCGGCGCTCTCGGGGCCGGATCGCAGTTTCCTGCCTTTACATTGGGTGGTCGCGGCTGGCTGGATGTGCCGGTGCGACGCAACGCTCCGTTCCGGGCTGGGTTCTTAGAGTGGGTGTTTTCTTGCGGGTGGTGACGCTATCGTAGGCCCACCTCGTCGCCAAATGTCAGGTCCGCCCGGGGCCTGAATGATTACAGGACACGTAGCTCATTGAACACGTCTTGCTTTATTAGCCTCTCGCTCTACACTGCCTTCGCGCCCTTTCTCCACCTTCCTTGTCCCCTCCCCTCGCCGTCCAGTCCATCTCCGCTCCTTTAGAGGGGTGATTGTAGGAAAGTACCATCTTGCCTGGCATGTTACCCCCATTTTTCACTGTATATATGTTGTTTTAGTTGTATGTGTCACTGGGACCCTGGTAACCCAGGGCCCCAGTGCTCATAAGTGTGCCTGAATGTGTTACCTGTGTAGTGACTAACTGTCTCACTGAGGCTCTGCTATTCAGAACCTCAGTGGTTATGCTCTCTCATTTCTTTCCAAATTGTCACTAACAGGCTAGTGACCATTTTTACCAATTTACATTGGCTTACTGGAACACCCTTATAATTCCCTAGTATATGGTACTGGGGTACCCAGGGTATTGGGGTTCCAGGAGATCCCTATGGGCTGCAGCATTTCTTTTGCCACCCATAGGGAGCTCTGACAATTCTTACACAGGCCTGCCACTGCAGCCTGAGTGAAATAACGTCCACGTTATTTCACAGCCATTTTACACTGCACTTAAGTAACTTATAAGTCACCTATATGTCTAACCTTTACCTGGTAAAGGTTAGGTGCAAAGTTACTTAGTGTGAGGGCACCCTGGCACTAGCCAAGGTGCCCCCACATTGTTCAGAGCCAATTCCCTGAACTTTGTGAGTGCGGGGACACCATTACACGCGTGCACTACATATAGGTCACTACCTATATGTAGCTTCACAATGGTAACTCCGAATATGGCCATGTAACATGTCTATGATCATGGAATTGCCCCCTCTATGCCATCCTGGCATAGTTGGCACAATCCCATGATCCCAGTGGTCTGTAGCACAGACCCTGGTACTGCCAAACTGCCCTTCCTGGGGTTTCACTGCAGCTGCTGCTGCTGCCAACCCCTCAGACAGGCATCTGCCCTCCTGGGGTCCAGCCAGGCCTGGCCCAGGATGGCAGAACAAAGAACTTCCTCTGAGAGAGGGTGTTACACCCTCTCCCTTTGGAAAATGGTGTGAAGGCAGGGGAGGAGTAGCCTCCCCCAGCCTCTGGAAATGCTTTGTTGGGCACAGATGTGCCCAATTCTGCATAAGCCAGTCTACACCGGTTCAGGGGACCCCTTAGCCCTGCTCTGGCGCGAAACTGGACAAAGGAAAGGGGAGTGACCACTCCCCTGACCTGCACCTCCCCTGGGAGGTGTCCAGAGCTCCTCCAGTGTGCTCCAGACCTCTGCCATCTTGGAAACAGAGGTGCTGCTGGCACACTGGACTGCTCTGAGTGGCCAGTGCCACCAGGTGACGTCAGAGACTCCTGCTGATAGGCTCCTTCAGGTGTTAGTAGCCTATCCTCTCTCCTAGGTAGCCAAACCCTCTTTTCTGGCTATTTAGGGTCTCTGTCTCTGGGGAAACTTTAGATAACGAATGCAAGAGCTCATCCGAGTTCCTCTGCATCTCTCTCTTCACCTTCTGCCAAGGAATCGACTGCTGACCGCGCTGGAAGCCTGCAAACCTGCAACATAGTAGCAAAGACGACTACTGCAACTCTGTAACGCTGGTCCTGCCGCCTTCTCGACTGTTTTCCTGCTTGTGCATGCTGTGGGGGTAGTCTGCCTCCTCTCTGCACCAGAAGCTCCGAAGAAATCTCCCGTGGGTCGACGGAATCTTCCCCCTGCAACCGTAGGCACCAAAAAGCTGCATTACCGGTCCCTTGGGTCTCCTCTCAGCACGACGAGCGAGGTCCCTCGAATCCAGCGACTCTGTCCAAGTGACCCCCACAGTCCAGTGACTCTTCAGTCCAAGTTTGGTGGAGGTAAGTCCTTGCCTCACCTCGCTGGGCTGCATTGCTGGGAACCGCGACTTTTGCAGCTACTCCGGCCCCTGTGCACTTCCGGCGGAAATCCTTTGTGCACAGCCAAGCCTGGGTCCACGGCACTCTAACCTGCATTGCACGACTTTCTAAGTTGGTCTCCGGCGACGTGGGACTCCTTTGTGCGACTTCGGGTGAGCACCGTTTCACGCATCCTCGTAGTGCCTGTTTCTGGCACTTCTCTGGGTGCTACCTGCTGAGAGGGCTCTTTGTCTTGCTCGACGTCCCCTCTCTCTCCTGGTCCAATTTGCGACCTCCTGGTCCCTCCAGGGCCACAGCAGCGTCCAAAAACGCTAACCGCACGATTTGCAGCTAGCAAGGCTTGTTGGCGTTCTTTCGGCGGGAAAACACTTCTGCACGACTCTCCACGGCGAGAGGGATCCGTCCACCAAAGGGGAAGTCTCTAGCCCTTTTCGTTCCTGCAGAAACCTCAGCTTCTTCTGTCCAGTAGAAGCTTCTTTGCACCCGCAGCTGGCATTTCCTGGGCATTTGCCCATCTCCGACTTGCTTGTGACTTTTGGACTTGGTCCCCTTGTTCCACAGGTACCCTAGATTGGAAATCCACAGTTGTTGCATTGTTGGTTTGTGTCTTTCCTGCATTATTCCTCTAACACAACTTCTTTGTCCTTAGGGGAACTTTAGTGCACTTTGCACTCACTTTTCAGGGTCTTGGGGAGGGTTATTTTGCTAACTCTCACTATTTTCTAATAGTCCCAGCGACCCTCTACAAGGTCACATAGGTTTGGGGGCCATTCGTGGTTCGCATTCCACTTTTGGAGTATATGGTTTGTGTTGCCCCTATCCCTATGTTTCCCCATTGCATCCTATTGTAACTATACATTGTTTGCACTGTTTTCTAAGACTATACTGCATATTTTTGCTATTGTGTATATATATCTTGTGTATATTTCCTATCCTCTCACTGAGGGTACACTCTAAGATACTTTGGCATATTGTCATAAAAATAAAGTACCTTTATTTTTAGTATAACTGTGTATTGTGTTTTCTTATGATATTGTGCATATGACACTAAGTGGTACTGTGGTAGCTTCACACGTCTCCTAGTTCAGCCTAAGCTGCTCTGCTAAGCTACCATTATCTATCAGCCTAAGCTGCTAGACACCCTATACACTAATAAGGGATAACTGGACCTGGTGCAAGGTGCAAGTACCCCTTGGTACTCACTACAAGCCAGTCCAGCCTCCTACATTGGTTGTGCAGCGGTGGGATAAGTGCTTTGAGACTACTTACCACTCTTGTCATTGTACTTTTCATAAGAGAAAAATATACAAAACAAGGTCAGTGTATATACACATTGCCAAAAAGTTTTGCATTTCCTCTTTTCACTCTTTTCTAAGTGCTGAAAAGTACCTCTAACTTTCTAAAAAGTTCTAAAAAGTTTTAAAAGTTTTTTTTCTCTGTCTTTCTAAAAGCTCTGACAAACTTTTTATCTTTTTCTATCACTTTAACTCTCTCTAAAAATGTCTGGCACAGGCCAAAATGTTGATCTGTCCAAACTTGCATATGACCACCTTAGCTGGAAAGGAGCAAGGAGTCTCTGTGTAGAGAGAGGTTTGAGTGTAGGGAAGAATCCTTCCTTGGAACTGTTACTTAACATGCTTAGAGAACAGGATAAGGCTAGAAGTGCCCCATCTGTTGAAAAAGTAGCTAATGGTTCTCAATCTGATCCAGGGACTCCCCCAGGCAAAGATTCTGGAAAGAAACTTCCTAGCCTGCCCATTACTAGACAGTCTAGCATAGTTGGTAATGATGATGAGCCACACCATATAAATAGTGTTGTCTCACATCATAGCAAAAGCATTTATTCTCACCATACTGGTAGTGATGTTTCTGTTAGCCAAGCTGTTAGGGTGGCTTCTGTAAGGGACAGGTCTCCTTCTGTCCATTCTCACCATACTTCTGTTTCAAGGCATGTCCCTCCCACCCACCCTGATGACAGATTGTTAGAAAGGGAGCTCAATAGATTGAGAGTGGAACAAACCAGACTGAAGCTCAAGAAGCAACAGCTGGATTTGGATAGACAGACTTTAGAAGTAGAGAAGGAGAGACAGAAACTGGGTTTAGAAACCCATGGTGGCAGCAGCAGTATTCCCCATAGTCATCCTGCAAAAGAGCATGATTCCAGGAATCTGCACAAGATAGTTCCCCCTTATAAGGAGGGGGATGACATTAACAAGTGGTTTGCTGCACTTGAGAGGGCCTGTGTTGTACAGGATGTCCCTCAAAGGCAGTGGGCTGCTATCCTATGGCTATCATTTAGTGGAAAAGGTAGGGATAGGCTCCTTACTGTGAAAGAAAATGATGCTAATAATTTCCAAGTTCTTAAGAATGCACTCCTGGATGGTTATGGCTTAACCACTGAACAATACAGGATAAAGTTCAGAGAGACCAAAAAGGAGTCTTCGCAAGACTGGGTTGATTTCATTGACCATTCAGTGAAGGCCTTGGAGGGGTGGTTACATGGCAGTAAAGTTACTGATTATGACAGCCTGTATAACTTGATCCTGAGAGAGCATATTCTTAATAATTGTGTGTCTGATTTGTTGCACCAGTACTTGGTGGACTCTGATCTGACCTCTCCCCAAGAATTGGGAAAGAAGGCAGACAAATGGGTCAGAACAAGGGTGAACAGAAAAGTTCATACAGGGGGTGACAAAGATGGCAACAAAAAGAAGGATGGTAAGTCTTCTGACAAGGGTGGGGACAAATCTAAAAATGAGTCTTCATCAGGCCCACAAAAACACTCTGGTGGGGGTGGTGGGCCCAAATCCTCTTTTAATCAGAACAAGGAAAAGAAACCATGGTGCTATTTATGTAAAATAAAAGGCCATTGGACAACAGATCCCAGTTGTCCAAAGAAAGGCACCAAGCCTCCTACCACTACAACCCCTACTGCTACACCTAGTGTCCCTACTAATAGCAGTAGTGGTGGGAGCAAACCTACTAATAGCCAATCCAAGGGAGTAGCTGGGCTCACTATTGGTAACTTAGTTGGGGTTGGCCTTGTTAGGGAGGCCACAGAGGCTGTGTTAGTCTCTGAGGGGGCTATTGATTTAGCCACCTTAGTTGCTTGTCCCCTTAATATGGGTAAGTACAAGCAGCTACCCCTAATAAATGGTGTTGAGGTTCAGGCCTACAGGGACACTGGTGCCAGTGTGACTATGGTCATAGAGAAACTGGTCCACCCTGAACAACACCTACTTGGTCACCAGTACCAAGTAACCGATGCTCACAACAACACACTTAGCCACCCCATGGCTGTTGTAAATCTCAACTGGGGGGGGGTTACTGGTCCAAAGAAAGTTGTGGTAGCTTCAGATTTACCTGTAGACTGTCTATTAGGGAATGATTTGGAGACATCAGCTTGGTCAGATGTGGAGTTGGAGGCCCATGCAGCAATGCTGGGCATCCAAGGGCATATTTTTGCTTTGACAAGGGCTCAGGCCAAAAAGCAAAAAGGACAGGGAAGCTTGGATCCTGGAACAATGGACCAAGTGCTCCCTAAAGCTAGGGCTAGTAGAAGCAAACCACTTCCTACTATCCCTCCCTCTACAGTGGATTCTACTTCTGAGGAAGAAGAATTCCCTCCCTGTGCAGAACCTACACCAGAGGAGCTGGAAGCAGACACTGCTGAGCTTTTGGGTGAAGGGGGGCCTGCCAGAGAGGAGCTGAGTGTGGCACAGCAAACCTGTCCCACATTAGAGGGTCTCAGACAGCAAGCTGTCAAACAGGCTAATGGGGATGTCAGTGACTCTCACAGAGTTTACTGGGAGGACAACCTCTTGTACACTGAGCATAGGGATCCTAAACCTGGAGCTGCCAGGAGATTAGTGATTCCTCAGGAGTACAGAAAGTTCCTCCTAACCCTGGCACATGACATTCCCCTAGCTGGGCACCTGGGTCAAATGAAAACTTGGGACAGACTGGTTCCATTGTTTCATTGGCCTAGGATGTCTGAGGTCACAAAGGAATTTTGTAAGTCCTGTGAAACCTGTCAAGCCAGTGGCAAGACAGGTGGCACCCCAAAGGCACCCCTTATTCCACTGCCTGTGGTTGGGGTTCCCTTTGAAAGGGTAGGGGCTGACATAGTTGGCCCCCTTGACCCTCCTACTGCTTCAGGCAATAGATTTATCTTGGTGGTAGTGGACCATGCCACAAGATATCCTGAAGCTATTCCTTTAAGGACCACTACAGCACCTGCAGTGGCAAAGGCCCTCCTGGGAATATTTTCCAGGGTGGGCTTCCCAAAGAAAGTAGTATCAGACAGGGGAAGCAATTTCATGTCTGCATACTTAAAGGCCATGTGGAAGGAGTGTGGTGTAACGTACAAGTTCACAACACCCTATCATCCACAAACAAATGGACTGGTGGAGAGATTTAATAAAACTCTCAAAGGCATGATTATGGGTCTCCCTGAAAAACTCCGCAGGAGATGGGATATCCTTCTACCATGCCTCCTTTTTGCCTACAGGGAGGTACCCCAGAAAGGAGTGGGCTTCAGCCCCTTTGAACTTCTTTTTGGACACCCTGTTAGGGGTCCACTCACACTTGTAAAGGAGGGTTGGGAACAACCTTTAAAAGCTCCTAAGCAGGATATTGTGGATTATGTACTTGGCCTCAGATCAAGGATGGCTGAGTACATGAAAAAGGCCAGTAAAAACCTTCAGGCCAGCCAAGAGCTCCAGAAGCAATGGCATGATCAGAAGGCTGTTTTGGTTCAGTACCAACCAGGGCAGCAAGTGTGGGTCTTGGAGCCTGTGGCCCCAAGAGCACTCCAAGATAAATGGAGTGGACCCCACACAATTGTTGAAAAGAAGGGAGAAGTCACCTATTTAGTTGACTTAGGCACTGCCAGGAGTCCCCTTAGGGTGCTCCATGTCAACCGCCTGAAACCCTACTATGACAGGGCTGATCTCACCCTGCTCATGGCAACTGATGAGGGACAGGAAGAAGACAGTGATCCTCTACCTGATCTCTTCTCTTCCACAGAACAAGATGCCCTAGTGGAAGGGGTAGTTTTGGCTGACTGTCTTACTGCTGAGCAGAAGGACAATTGCATAAACCTCCTAGATCAATTCTCTGAACTCTTCTCTACTGTGCCAGGTACCACTTCTTGGTGTGAGCACACTATAGATACTGGAGACAGCTTACCTGTCAAAAGTAAGATCTATAGGCAGCCTGACCATGTCAGGGACTGCATAAAGCAAGAGGTCCAGAAAATGTTAGAACTAGGAGTAGTTGAGCACTCTGACAGTCCATGGGCTTCTCCTGTGGTACTGGTACCAAAACCCCATTCCAAAGATGGAAAGAAGGAAATGCGGTTTTGTGTAGACTATAGAAGTCTCAACTTGGTAACCAAAACTGATGCTCACCCTATACCCAGGGCAGATGAGCTCATAGATACACTGGCATCTGCCAAGTATCTAAGCACTTTTGACTTGACTGCAGGGTATTGGCAGATCAAATTGTCAGAAGATGCTAAACCTAAGACTGCATTTTCAACCATTGGAGGACATTACCAGTTTACTGTAATGCCTTTTGGTTTGAAAAATGCACCTGCCACTTTTCAGAGGTTGGTGAACACAGTCCTGCAAGGGCTGGAAGCTTTCAGTGCAGCATATTTGGACGATATAGCTGTCTTTAGCTCCAGCTGGGATGATCACCTGGTCCACCTATGGAAAGTTTTGGAGGCCCTGCAAAAGGCAGGCCTCACTATCAAGGCTTCAAAGTGCCAGATAGGGCAGGGTAAGGTGGTTTATCTGGGACACCTTGTTGGTGGGGAACAGATTGCACCACTTCAGGGGAAAATCCAAACAATTATTGATTGGGTTCCCCCTACCACTCAGACTCAGGTGAGAGCCTTCCTAGGCCTCACTGGGTATTACAGGAGGTTCATTAAGAACTATGGCTCCATTGCAGCCCCTCTTAATGACCTCACATCAAAGAAAATGCCTAAAAAGGTATTATGGACAGCAAACTGTCAGAAAGCTTTTGAGGAGCTGAAGCAGGCCATGTGCTCTGCACCTGTCCTGAAAAGCCCTTGTTACTCTAAAAAATTCTATGTCCAAACTGATGCATCTGAATTAGGAGTAGGGGCAGTCCTATCACAACTTAATTCTGAGGGCCAGGATCAACCTGTTGCTTTTATTAGTAGGAGGTTGACCCCTAGAGAAAAGCGTTGGTCTGCCATAGAGAGGGAGGCCTTTGCTGTGGTCTGGGCTCTGAAGAAGTTGAGGCCATACCTGTTTGGCACTCACTTCATTGTTCAGACAGACCACAAACCTCTACTTTGGCTAAAACAAATGAAAGGTGAAAATCCTAAATTGTTGAGGTGGTCCATATCCCTACAGGGAATGGACTATACAGTGGAACATAGACCTGGGAGTAGCCACTCCAATGCAGATGGACTCTCCAGATATTTCCACTTAGACAATGAAGACTCATCAGGTCATGGCTAGTCTTATTGTCCTTCGTTTGGGGGGGGGGGTTGTGTAGGAAAGTACCATCTTGCCTGGCATGTTACCCCCATTTTTCACTGTATATCTGTTGTTTTAGTTGTGTGTGTCACTGGGACCCTGGTAACCCAGGGCCCCAGTGCTCATAAGTGTGCCTGAATGTGTTACCTGTGTAGTGACTAACTGTCTCACTGAGGCTCTGCTAATCAGAACCTCAGTGGTTATGCTCTCTCATTTCTTTCCAAATTGTCACTAACAGGCTAGTGACCATTTTTACCAATTTACATTGGCTTACTGGAACACCCTTATAATTCCCTAGTATATGGTACTGGGGTACCCAGGGTATTGGGGTTCCAGGAGATCCCTATGGGCTGCAGCATTTCTTTTGCCACCCATAGGGAGCTCTGACAATTCTTACACAGGCCTGCCACTGCAGCCTGAGTGAAATAACGTCAACGTTATTTCACAGCCATTTTACACTGCACTCAAGTAACTTATAAGTCACCTATATGTCTAACCTTTACCTGGTAAAGGTTAGGTGCAAAGTTACTTAGTGTGAGGGCACCCTGGCACTAGCCAAGGTGCCCCCACATTGTTCAGAGCCAATTCCCTGAACTTTGTGAGTGCGGGGACACCATTACACGCGTGCACTACATATAGGTCACTACCTATATGTAGCTTCACAATGGTAACTCCGAATATGGCCATGTAACATGTCTATGATCATGGAATTGCCCCCTCTATGCCATCCTGGCATAGTTGGCACAATCCCATGATCCCAGTGGTCTGTAGCACAGACCCTGGTACTGCCAAACTGCCCTTCCTGGGGTTTCACTGCAGCTGCTGCTGCTGCCAACCCCTCAGACAGGCATCTGCCCTCCTGGGGTCCAGCCAGGCCTGGCCCAGGATGGCAGAACAAAGAACTTCCTCTGAGAGAGGGTGTTACACCCTCTCCCTTTGGAAAATGGTGTGAAGGCAGGGGAGGAGTAGCCTCCCCCAGCCTCTGGAAATGCTTTGTTGGGCACAGATGTGCCCAATTCTGCATAAGCCAGTCTACACCGGTTCAGGGGACCCCTTAGCCCTGCTCTGGCGCGAAACTGGACAAAGGAAAGGGGAGTGACCACTCCCCTGACCTGCACCTCCCCTGGGAGGTGTCCAGAGCTCCTCCAGTGTGCTCCAGACCTCTGCCATCTTGGAAACAGAGGTGCTGCTGGCACACTGGACTGCTCTGAGTGGCCAGTGCCACCAGGTGACGTCAGAGACTCCTGCTGATAGGCTCCTTCAGGTGTTAGTAGCCTATCCTCTCTCCTAGGTAGCCAAACCCTCTTTTCTGGCTATTTAGGGTCTCTGTCTCTGGGGAAACTTTAGATAACGAATGCAAGAGCTCATCCGAGTTCCTCTGCATCTCTCTCTTCACCTTCTGCCAAGGAATCGACTGCTGACCGCGCTGGAAGCCTGCAAACCTGCAACATAGTAGCAAAGACGACTACTGCAACTCTGTAACGCTGATCCTGCCGCCTTCTCGACTGTTTTCCTGCTTGTGCATGCTGCCTCCTCTCTGCACCAGAATCTCCGAAGAAATCTCCCGTGGGTCGACGGAATCTTCCCCCTGCAACCGCAGGCACCAAAAAGCTGCATTACCGGTCCCTTGGGTCTCCTCTCAGCACGACAAGCGAGGTCCCTCGAATCCAGCGACTCTGTCCAAGTGACCCCCACAGTCCAGTGACTCTTCAGTCCAAGTTTGGTGGAGGTAAGTCCTTGCCTCACCTCGCTGGGCTGCATTGCTGGGAACCGCGACTTTTGCAGCTACTCCGGCCCCTGTGCACTTCCGGCGGAAATCCTTTGTGCACAGCCAAGCCTGGGTCCACGGCACTCTAACCTGCATTGCACGACTTTCTAAGTTGGTCTCCGGTGACGTGGGACTCCTTTGTGCGACTTCAGGTGAGCACCGTTTCACGCATCCTCGTAGTGCCTGTTTCTGGCACTTCTCCGGGTGCTACCTGCTGCTGAGAGGGCTCCTTGTCTTGCTCGACGTCCCCTCTCTCTCCTGGTCCAATTTGCGACCTCCTGGTCCCTCCAGGGCCACAGCAGCGTCCAAAAACGCTAACCGCACGATTTGCAGCTAGCAAGGCTTGTTGGCGTTCTTTCGGCGGGAAAACACTTCTGCACGACTCTCCACGGCGAGAGGGATCCGTCCACCAAAGGGGAAGTCTCTAGCCCTTTTCGTTCCTGCAGAAACCTCAGCTTCTTCTGTCCAGTAGAAGCTTCTTTGCACCCGCAGCTGGCATTTCCTGGGCATTTGCCCATCTCCGACTTGCTTGTGACTTTTGGACTTGGTCCCCTTGTTCCACAGGTACCCTAGATTGGAAATCCACAGTTGTTGCATTGTTGGTTTGTGTCTTTCCTGCATTATTCCTCTAACACGACTTCTTTGTCCTAAGGGGAACTTTAGTGCACTTTGCACTCACTTTTCAGGGTCTTGGGGAGGATTATTTTGCTAACTCTCACTATTTTCTAATAGTTCCCAGCGACCCTCTACAAGGTCACATAGGTTTGGGGGCCATTCGTGGTTCGCATTCCACTTTTGGAGTATATGGTTTGTGTTGCCCCTAGTCCTATGTTTCCCCATTGCATCCTATTGTAACTATACATTGTTTGCACTGTTTTCTAAGACTATACTGCATATTTTTGCTATTGTGTATATATATCTTGTGTATATTTCCTATCCTCTCACTGAGTGTACACTCTAAGATACTTTGGCATATTGTCATAAAAATAAAGTACCTTTATTTTTAGTATAACTGTGTATTGTGTTTTCTTATGATATTGTGCATATGACACTAAGTGGTACTGTAGTAGCTTCACACGTCTCCTAGTTCAGCCTAAGCTGCTCTGCTAAGCTACCATTATCTATCAGCCTAAGCTGCTAGACAGCCTATACACTAATAAGGGATAACTGGGCCTGGTGCAAGGTGCAAGTACCCCTTGGTACTCACTACAAGCCAGTCCAGCCTCCTACAGTGATCACTTCTCCCCCCTCTCCCACTCTTCTAATGGTGTGGTCCCGTACTGGTGACGACACCACACACCCCTGTACAGCTTCCAAAGGGAGTGAGTGGCTGCAGTTAAGCACGACACGTCACTGTTGCTCCCCTTGCACTCACACGTAAAAGTGCAGAGAGGTAGTCACGCGGCTTACGTGGTTTGTTTACTAATATGAAATTGCAGCTGAGGGCTTGTAATTCACACAGTGAGTCATGCAGTGAGTCACATGTCACATGTCTAACCGCTGCCTTAGGGTGCAGTTTTATTCACTTCTTACGCTCGCACAGGCAAGTTAAAGTGTGCGGCTGGAATTAAATCCTTACTTACGGCGAAAATGTCAATTCAATTAGCGGGCAGGGACTGTATCTGAGCAGCGCTGAGATAATTGCGTTTACCTGCCATACACTGAATTGAAACAGGTGGCGTGAGGGTACGTCTTGTATTCTGATGTAATCTACTCAAGTTAAAGTTCTCTGTCTCTGTTTTAGTTGTAGGCCACTGCTAGAAAGGCTCTCACTGCATCAAGCTGTTGATACCTACAATAGGGAAGAGGTGGGAAGAAAGAACCAAGGGGATGGAAAGCAGATGCAAGAGAGCAGGAATTATGGAGATGCGCTGCGAATAGAATGAACTTTTCCAAAAGGCCTGTACCTCAACAAATAATGGAGTGGTAGTAGGGTTTTGGTCACCAAACTCGGGTGCCATGTAAGTCTCAGGGTAGAGAAGAACAGAAGAGATATGGCTGGCACCAGAAATGAATGATTTGGCTAGAGTAGGAGGAATTTGGTCTGATACTGAAAAATGGTGTAAACGTCTATCTGAGCACGAAAGTTATTGTTCCTGTTCGTACTGTGGAGTGACTTGCAGGTTTAGATGCGTACAAGTATTTGTTATGCACAAAGATGTAAAACCGTTATTGGCTTGCAAGAGCTGCTGAACACTGACAAAGTTGCACAGTTGCTCTACTTTTACGTTTCGTAAATGTGTGAGTGTCTTTAAGTTGTTTTATGAACTCAGCTATCCATTTAGCTGCAACTTGTAAATCAGCATCCTGGAGAATTATGATTTGTGGTTCTTAAAATTCACAGTACTTAAAACAGAGTGTTTCTGCATTCTTCTCAGTCCTCGCCTCGTACCTCAGTGCTACTGGGTGAGTCCTGATCTTTCTGCGGATCAGATCACTTCTGCATTGAAAAACAAATCATAATCCAAATTGCATGAGATGCTTCACCTGTATACCCTCATTCATCTACTACTGAAATCCGGTCTTCTGCCTGCTTCAAGGCGATGGACGTTTTTGCCCACTGTCCTTTCCTCTAAGTGATTCCTGCCTTTTGGATTTTGTGTAGAGGCGAACTCTGTTAGGCATAATAATAGAAAAGGGCAGGAGGTTACAAACTGGACCACGTTGCATGTTTGTAATCAATGTGGCACGTCTTACATTTCTGTAAGAATGGCACACTTATCCTCCTTTATACAGATTGAGCTTCATTGGAGGATTTGTGTCTGATATTTTAGATTCGGAGCTATATGTCTCAAGCATAAATCATTCTTGCATGCTAATACCTTTTCAATCTTATTGAGCAATAAGTGTTTCTAGCCACTTATTTTCCAGCCATTCCCCCCTTCTTATAGCCCCCTTGTTCACCTACCAGTCAGTCCATTCTTCCCATTCATTGGCTCTCGTCTCGTCCATCCATCTGCTCACCTAAACATGAGTTCATCCATTCACATACCAACTAGAATACCCATCAGTTTATGCTCTCACCCACTCACCAGCCTACCAATCCAGTTATCAGTCCTTCCCATCACATATCCAATTACCCACCCATCCACTTACTCACTGATATCATAGTCCTATCTCTTCAGCACTTTGCCAAACCATACTATCCCATCAGTCACCGTTCATACTGGTCAATTACCAAACACGGTTACCCAACAATTGAGTCATCAACAACATAATAATTAACCATCCATCTACATGTAAACCCACTCACCCATCAACTCAATCACATATCCATTTGATCATCCATTCACTCACATCACCCGCGCATATATTGCACATGAGTAAAAGCCAGTTCGGGCAACATTTTAGATGTTACCTTCAAACCTGAATACAATACACTGGAGAACCCAAGTCCTGCATATGTAATGTCAGAGCAACTAACGAAATGGGCACAACATGCCAGATGTGACCACAAGAACTAAACACAGTATTGCAGAAAGACCTTCAGAACGGGAAACTAGCTTGATGCAGACTTGGAGTATACAAATCTGAACATAGCTAGAATAGGTCCAAGTAACTAGATACAACAGTCCAGACGAGATCTCCAGAACTGTACATGGTCTAGCATGTCACATCCACATCTCGGTTCAATAGTTCAACATGCCAGATGTAGCTACAACTAGGCCCTATATTCCAGAACCTAACAGCACTTCAGAGATGGGTTTTAAATGCTGTAGGCCACCCATATGAAATACTGAGAACCTCCGTCAATGGTTCAGAGGGAGCATCAGGCATTTGATAATACTTCCCAGAGGACTTTCAGAACAAGACATAACATTTCAGAAATGACCTAACAGCTGGTTTCTGCACTTCAGGTTACCTCCAGCTCTGGACACTCTATTCCAGTTACAATATCCTGAACTAGATTCAACTCTCAGCAGTCTATATGTTGCCTTCACAAATAGATATAATGGCAGAGGTAGCCTCCACAATTGGATACAGTATGCCAGAACTGGACATAACCTGTGTTAGCTTGTATCATTACCTGGAATCAACACTCTGGATGTTTTCTCCAGAAGTGAGCACAGTGCTGCAAATGGCCTCCAGAATTGGGCACGATATCCCTGGGGTGACTTCCATAATGTGATACATCACTCCAGACATGGCCTCCAAAACTTAATGTAACACTTCAAAGGGGGGGGGGGTTCATGCAACTGGACAAGAGCTTAGAAGCAGAAACATTATTGAAATGGTGCCTTTTGAAAGGTATGGCCTTTAGAATATGATACAGTGCACCACAGACTACCCAGAGTGGGCACAATTCTTTAAAAAGTGCTTCCAGAAGTGTGAGATGAGCAGGTAAAAAAAGAATAAAAAAAAGATAAAAAAAATTCTAGCTTTCGCGCTAAGAATTTTTCAATTCTATTAAGGACACGGAGGCGAGGATTATGCTTCTCTTTCCATGCTTTATTTATACACAGCAGCCAATGAACAACATGGAAAAAACAAAAACTACATGACCCAACATCAGTCATGACACGTGATGAACCATAGAGGAGGCAGCCTATAAAACGTAGAAACACACCAAGACACTCCTCTTTCTTTGTCCAATTCAAAAGTCAAACCAAAAATCAAAAACTTCAACGAAGAACAAGAGTCTCAATCCAAAACTTATGAACGAAAATCCTGAAAGGCAGACGAACCGGCATCTCACTTGACTGGAAGAATGACATCGCGTCTGATCTCCTTACTTCCCATCATTTCCTAGAATAAATGAAAAAATCCAGGCCATAATAACTGAGTAACATCAGAAATACTTATATTACCAAACCAAAAAAGGGTGGGGAAGCACTATCGTACAATAATTTGCATATCATATCAACAGGTAAAATAACATTCCAACATTATGTATATACAGTGCGGTGGGATAATCCTCGCCTCCGTGTCCTTAATAGAATTGAAAAATTCTTAGCGCGAAAGCTAGAGTTTTTTTTATTCTATGTCAGGACCGGAGGCTCAGATTATGCTTGTTCAAAGCTGATTCACAACTACAGAGGCTATATCCACAATAGGTTTATAGTAAAAAGTTTTAAACATAGAAGGAGAAGACCAATCTGCTGCCTTCAAAATGTCCTCTAAGCGGGAACCTAAAGCCAAAGACTTTGATGCCATAGCCCCTCTGGCAGAATGCGCACCAAACTTAGAAACATCAATACCTGCTTCACTCAGCAACCAACGCATCCACCTGGCGAGAGTGGCTGATGAAACAGGATGATATGGTTTAACCAGAGAAATAAGTAATTGACCCCCCAAATCAGAACGAAACTCTTCTGTACTTACCTCGTAAGCTTTAAGACATTGTACCACACAAAGCTTGGGGTTGTCCACAAAACATGGATAAGTCACTGATTTTAAATTGCATTTAGTTCTGCGGGAGATGGAAAAAACAACTCCATCAGGAGAAAAAATTCTCCCCGCCAAATCTAGAGCCCTAACATCTGACACTCTCTTACATGATATTAAACACAATAACATGGTGAGTATAGCTGATAACTGTTTTCTAGACAAAAATCTATTAGCAGGCCAGGATTCTAAAAACTTAAGGACCACATTAACATCCCAAAGGGACGAATAACGTGGTCGTGGAGGGTTAGCTAATCTGATACCCCTCATTAATTTACACACCAGAGGTGACTCACCAATGGGTTTACCTTCTATTGGTAAATGTCCTGCTGAAATAGCGGACCTGTAATTATTAATAGAACGGTATGCCAAACCTGATGCTGCTAAGGAGGAGAGGAAATTCAGGACCAGACAGGTACCTGCTGAAGAAGGATCTGCACTCCTAGAACTACACCAAGCACCCCATCGCTTCCACGCCGAAGCGTATCTCTTGTGAGTACTGGCGGACCAGGAACCTGCAATGAAATCGGAAGACTCCTGCGAAAGTCCTGGGATGACCCATCTCTGCCTGAAAGACGCCAGGCCATCAAGGACAACTTGCCTGCCAGAATCAACGGGTGAAATAAACCCTGAGGGTCCTGGAGGAGATTCTCTCGGAAGGGAAGTAGTATCGGATGATCGCAACTGAGTTCCATTGCTATCGGGAACCACGCTTGCGATCTCCAAAGAGGCGTCACTAGCACTAATTCCGCTTGCTGACGTCTGATCTGGGCCAAAACCCTGGGAATCATCAGGAAAGGAGGAAAGGCATAACTCAGCTCCTGAGACCAGTCCTGAAGAAACGCATCTGTCCTCGATGCCTCCGGATCTGGTCTCCAACTGAAAAAACGTTTCATCTGCCGATTGAGGCGAGATGCAAACAGATCTATCGAAAAAGGACCCCATTTCGCAGACAGAGCCCAGAAAACTCTGGGATGTAACCTCCAGTCGCTGAAATCTCTCAGGTGACGTGAGTTCCAGTCTGCTACTAAGTTGCTGGTCCCCGGGAGGTACTCCGCTACCACCGAAATTCTGTGCTGAAGACAAAAGTGCCAGAATTCCTTGGCTATTTCTGCTAAAATGCGTGAACGAGTCCCCCCCAGCTTGTTGACATATCTCACTGCTGAGATATTGTTCATGCGAAGAAGAAGGCAACAATTCGCTCTGATGGGAGAAAGACTCTTGATTGCAAATGCTCCTGCTAGGAGTTCCAAGCAATTTATGTGGAGATTCAACTCCGAGGATGACCATCTGCCTCCCGTGGACACTGAGCCGCACCGGGCTCCCCAGCCCCAACGACTGGCGTCGGACTCTATCACTACATCCGGGAGAGAGCTGAATATCGCTCTGCCCTTCCAGGCCTCCATATGATCTAGCCACCACTGCATCTCTGCACGAGACTCCTCCGACAACGGAACTTGGTCCGCATAGCTGAGACCCTTCTGAAGATGAGAAATCTTCAAGCGTTGAAGGGCTCGGTAATGCAAGGGACCCGGCAAAATTTGCCTGAATCGAAGAAGATAGCAGGCCCACCATGCGAGCAATCGCTCGTAAGGAAACAGTCTGTCTGGATAATAGAGACTTCAATTCCTTCTTGATAGACCGGATCTTCCCCGAAGGAAGAATCAGAAGAGATCGCAAAGAGTCTATCTGGAAACCCAGAAAGTCTATCCGATGCGATGGGGTCAGGACAGATTTCTGGGCATTGATTATGAAACCCAGACTCTGAAGAAGAGACACCGACCAATTGAGGTGATCTAACAGAAGATCTCGATCTTGAGCCATGATTAGGATGTCGTCTAGATAGACTATAAGTCTGACCCCTTGGGAGCGAAGAAATTCTACTACTGGACGCATGACCTTCGTGAAACACCACGGGGCAGAGGACAGGCTAAAGGGAAGGACTTTGTACTCGTAACATTCTGCTCCCCAAAAGAACTGAAGGAACCTCCGGTGCGGAGGAAAAATAGGAATGGTCAAGTAAGCATCCTTTAGATCTAGGCGAACTAACCAGTCTTCCTCTTGGAGAACATCTCTTAGTAAATGAATCCCTTCCATTTTGAAATGACGATATAGCAAAAAACCGCTGAAGTCTTTTAAATTTAGAACTAGGCGAGAACCGCCCCCTTTCTTTTCTACCAGAAAGACTGGACTGACAAAACCTGACGGGTGACGCGGAGCTCTGATAACAGCCCCCTTCTTGAGCAGAGCTGTAATCTCTGCGGAAATGAGATCGTGCTCTTGATGGGAAAAATACCCCTGCCTGGGAAGGCAAGTTTGATGAGGGGTCTCGTAGAATTCTAGTTTGAACCCCTGAACGGTCTCTAAGACCCAAGTATCGGCTGAGATAAGATGCCAATTCTCTAGAAAACTCTGAGTTCTGCCCCCCAAAATTACATTTGAACTCACAATCAAGCTCACCTGTGGCTCCCGAGTCCTGGGAGAAAGATTGTTGACCTTTCGCTCTTCCTCTGCGGAATCTGCCTCGACCATATCTAGGTCTTGATGGGTAGAAGGTGGATGAGGCATCGTAACCCTGGGAACCCCCTCTACCTTGTTGGAAGGATCCACGGTAGGGGCTTTGCTGATTGAAACGGCCGAAGGCACGCCCTCTGTAGCGTCCGGCCCCACGAAAAAGTGGACGCAGCACTCTCCGACTGGATCCCTGTGCCTTGTCCAGACTGGCATAGGTGGATACGAACTTCGCCAGTTCCTTCATGAAAGGAGAACCAAAAAGTAGGCCCTGAGCCATGGGCCCAGATTCTGATGCAGCTAGGTCTGCCAGTTTGGGGTCTAGTTTCATCAAGACCGATCTGCGTCGTTCAGACGAAATAGCGCAATTAGCATTGCCAAAGAAACATAGCGCCCTCTGTGCCCAACCAACTAGAATATCCGGGTTAATGGTATCCCCCGACTCCTTGCCCTGAAAGGCCAATTCCAGAATTTTTGTTAGCGGTCCAGAAACATCTAAAAGTTTGTCCTGACATCCACGCCAGGCGCGATCGATACCCTTTTTCGGATCCTTGGCTGATTTTTTGAGGAACGTAACAAGGGTAGGATCTAATTCTGGAGTCTCTGTGACTTTGGAGGGAAAGTCAGGTCTGGGGCACTCAGATCTTAGCCTAGATCGAATATCTTTATCAAACCCGTGCCTTATGTGTGCTTCAACATAGTCCGCCACCTCCGGGGGCGGCAACCACAGAGAGGATCTGGGGTGCACGATGTCTTCCGGCTCAAAAGTCAACACCTTCGGGGTTGGAGCCTCTTGGTGGTGGGCTTTCTTCTTGCGTTTACGTGGAGGAGCATCCTCCTGCTCTGAAGAATGACCGGATGAAGCGGAAGAAGATGCAGGAGCATCCCCCGCTTTCTTTAGCGATCCCGCATTGTAATCGTGCTCCCTGGCCATATTCCTAAGGAGGGATTGAAAATCTGCAGCATGCGGATTAGGGATATGTTTTGCAGATTGAGAGTCTGCCGAAAAAGACGGTTCTCCCATGGGGATGGCGCCCGCGGGTGCTGACCAGGCTTGCTGGTCGACTAAACCCAAGAGATGATGCTTAATGGGTTGAATGGCCTGAACTAAGGCCTGATCGACTGAATGGCGCATCCCTGCGTCTAGCGCATACACCAAATCCTGGTCAAAAGAGCCAGTATTATCTTCAAAATAGTATAAGTCCTCTGCTTGGTCATCATAACCAGCCATACTGAACACAGTAAATAGGTAGCTCCCGAGGAGCAGTATAATCAATCCACAACAATTCAAGGCAATACAAATAATTCAAGAAATTTTTTAAAACTTTTTAGATGTGGAGGGAGTTGCCCAAATGGGGATTAGTGTCCTTGAAACCAGGCCCAGCCTGAATAGAAATTATTTCAACCCCAGCGTCCAAGCACTGGGGCGTAGTGGGAGCTGAGCCGATGGAGATGTCAATAATCTGGGCCAAAGTGCAGTAGCACCTGAGATACAAGGCAGAGCCTCTCAAATAATAAACCTCTAGCCGAGGGTAACTGGCGCAGATGCGCTAATTGCTGATGAGGCAGAGCCTCTGTAAAGCCCTTAAAAGGGGGACTGCAAAAAACGAAAAACAAAATTAAATTAATTAAACACGCGCTCAGGAAGCGCGTTGAAAAACAGAAGCTGGAGCGTGAGAAAAACTATTTGCCCAAGCTCAATAGAGCATGAACTAAAAGGAATTACGGCCCGAACGAGCGTTGAAGGACGAGGCAAGCGCACGGCAGAAGCGCTTTGTGGAAGCCGGCGTTGAGCCGAAATATTAATATCGTCACGCTCCGCCGAGCGTGAAAATAAGAGGGACTAAACGTGCGCTGAAAAAATAAAAGAGGCTCCGGGGAAGGGAAAAATACGCTTGAGGCAAGCGCTCGGCAGGAGCGCTGGCAGTCGGAGCTGGGCAACGCTATTGATTTATTCACGCTCCGACGAGCGTGAATAAAGCTAAAACCCAAACGCTCAAAGCGAGCGTTCAACAAAACACAGGATAGTCGAAGCCGTGCGGGAAGACAAAGAAGGTCTCGCACGCGCGCAGACGAAGATCAAGTCAGAGCTACGTGGGATCATAAAACGCGCTCACGGCGAGCGCGGCTCGTAAAATAAACTTTATAACACTAGAAGGGGAACATCTCCACGGCAGTAATTAGGATCGCGCAAAGCGCGGGTCCTGCTCCCTACTCCCACTCCACTAGTAAAAAGCGCAAAAACGCGCTTATAAGGAGGGGAAAAACCCGCTCCTAACATTACTTAACATCATAACAGTAAAACGAAAATCACACTTATCTGGCTGCGAAGCAGCAAAGAAAGAGGAGTGTCTTGGTGTGTTTCTACGTTTTATAGGCTGCCTCCTCTATGGTTCATCACGTGTCATGACTGATGTTGGGTCATGTAGTTTTTGTTTTTTCCATGATGTTCATTGGCTGCTGTGTATAAATAAAGCATGGAAAGAGAAGCATAATCTGAGCCTCCGGTCCTGACATAGAATTGTATAATGGGCTGTATCAAGTTTGGTGCAAGATGACAAGCTTACCATCTGCAGAGACCGGAACTCTTAAAGTAATAGTGTTTCAAGTGTCTAATTATCTAGGGTCTGCTTCTCAAGAGCATGTGGATTTCCTAAAGTGCTCATGGATTTTCTGTTGTATAGTGAGCACTAACTTATTGGCCTCTGGGTGCATTACGGTGTTGTGTGAAGACTTGCATCTGTGATTTTGGGTTTTCGTGACAGAGTATGTCTCTGTTGGGGGGATAACAAAGAACTGATCAATGGGTAGCTAAGTACATCGTGGCCAGTTAAAGTAGGCTTTTACTCTTGTTTCTGGGCAGGTAACAATTTAGTTAATGTCCTGCCGTGTTCTCAGAACTCTGCTTCAGAGGAACTTTGATGCAACACTGATGTGTATGTGGTGTTACTTTAACATTCAAAAATCAAACTATGAGTATATGTTTACTGAATGTGTCTCAGTGCAGTGGAAAGATATTCAGCAAATTAATTTAATCACCAAATTAAAATCTTAATACGACAAAGCAGTGCCTTCAAGCAAATGACTCCAGACATAATAGAACAGTTTGCAAATTACACTTATAGCTAACGTTTAATTACTCAAGCATTGGCGACTTAAAAAAAACACATTCCTCCTTTGGATTCAAGGATACTCGAAATAGTAAAAGTTTAGCAATTCTTTAACAGAAAGACATCTAAGAATTTGAGAATATCTGGTGAATGTGTCTGAGTATTGCTGGATGAAACCTATGTAAACACTGTCAGAATATTCTAACTTTTATTCAAATCAAATGTAAGGGCTAACCTCAACTGTCAACACCCTCTCACCCTCTTCAATTCCCACTTATACTTCATTAACAGAGTAAAAAGTTATGTTTAAATTGTTATCCTGTGTACAAATAAGCCCAACACAAATGTCCTGGTACGTACCTCTTATATAGGCCAGAAATGACTAGATGAGGACCTCTTGTACACATCAGAAATGCCCAGGTGCTGCCTCTAGGACTGTTCACACAGACCTAGGAGATGACCTCTTAGAAATGGCCAAGCATGTATCTCGCCATTACTATGGAAATTGTTACTTTTGTATTCTTGGGTACTTTAGAAATTGCCAGTTTCTATTATCTGATAGAGACTTCTGGTTGCAGATTCTTTACCTTTCGGTAAGGAATCTACAACTAGATATGACTCTACCAGATAAGGCATTACCGAAGGTAGATAACTTGTTCATTGAGTACATATATCCTGAAGAAGACCAGGGAAACAAGCCTGCCAGCTGAAACTGTGTTCAACGTTTTAGTATAGTTATTAATGTAGTCATATTTCAAAAGTGTTCTTGAACCCTGGTTTAGCTCAAAAACACTTAAACATCGAATGACCACACCTCCGAACTTCATATTTGCTGTCTTTTCCTTAGTTATATTGATCTGATTTGTTTCGAATTTTCCAGTTTTTAAACTGCTGTGAACTACTAAGAAATTACACCTCTTTTGAGGTCTGATTCTGTGTTTAGGAATAAATTCTGATACCTGCACAAATAGGTTTTTGCGGAAGGACTGGAATTTCAGGTTTCGCGTTGAATATTGCACCCTATTGCTTTCAAGTCAAGCCTGCCAAAATGTATGTGTGGTAAGAAGGCACAGCATATGTACTTCAGTGCAGTAAATATATAATGCACACATTATGGCTCATTCACTATCCAAAATTAAAGGTTTTTCCTGCACCTGGCAAATAGCCCCTACACGTGCTCTGTCATTTGCTGGGTTTTGGAAATACTATCCTATATTCCAGCATACTGTGAATTAGGACCTTACTGTTATTGGAAGGTAGGATTCCAAAACCTTGGCTCAGAGAAATATCTGTGGTCTTCATTGCTAGGTCTTCAAACATTTGAACAACCATCTAATCGTGTAGATTTATTCAATGCATACAGAGAAATTTCTTCTGTCAGTTCTCAAATGTACCTTATTAACACTTGCATAGATATGCAATGTATTTATTGACTTTCCAATTACAGAAAGGAATAAAACTATAACAACTGATATTTAAGAAACATTTGGAAGAGCTGGTAAGGAAATTGTGCGATTGCAGTGTTTGGTAACAAATGGTGTCTTTTCTGCAAGAACCGCTCAAGCATGTGGCAGCTCAGAAGTGGGTGACCTTTTTGTGTGGAAGAACCTTCCTCTTTGGAGAGGTCGGACCATTTGATGCTACAGGATTTCCCCACGTCACACATTTTGAGGACTTTTGCGTTCACCTCCCTGGCAGTTGTCAGATAACTAATTAGCTTCTATCAACATGAATGTAAATCGACTACTCAGAGCTGATTGATGTGTCTTTCGTCGCCATGGGCAATCTATAAAATTTCTGAACTCTGTTTTGCATCATAGAGGTTGGTGTGGTTTTGACTTTTGTTGCAAATGTACAGCAGGAGACTCTATTTGGATATTATGATTTGCTCTGTGTGGCCTCCTCTTTTTGAACAGATCACCTGGCCCATCCAGTTTTACTTTCTCACTAGCACAATGGACTCACCCTGTCTATTCTCATTTTTAGGGTCAAAGCGCTCTGTCCCTGGTGTAGTCTCTCTGTGGGATTTTAACCATGCCCATATAACGCCCATCAGTTTGGTGGTTTGTGGGCTTGCCTTTTAAAATTCGCTCGATTTCATTAGTGAAAGGCACGCATATGTCATGCCTTTTCTGGTACTTAGTCTGTCTCAAGTTCACCAGCGAACTACTGACAACATACGAGGCTCCATGTTTTCCGTATGGTATCTGGACTATTTTTTCTCTTTATTTTGTAGGCAGCGCGATCTCGCTGGGCAGTAGTAGAGTGCTTTGCATGACATCGAACCTGTTACATGGATATTTGCACTTTTGCCGGTTACATTGATAAATGCACTTTTGCCGATACGATTCACTGCGAGCGAGCTTCTGTTTCCTTTTGTGTGTTTGCTTTGCGCTTACGGCGGCCGTCGGCTCGCTTATGTGAAACTGTTTTACTTTTTAGTTTATGTGGCAAGAAAAGTCCGGATAGAAGTTTACAAAGCTAACAGCTTTAACTTGAGTAAACACAAGACCCGTTGCATTGCAAAAGCTTGTTTGTCTTTGCTCTCCCACACTGATCACCTTGAATTATCTATCCACAGCTATACAGGGAGTGCAGAATTATTAGGCAAATGAGTATTTTGACCACATCATCCTCTTTATGCATGTTGTCTTACTCCAAGCTGTATAGGCTCGAAAGCCTACTACCAATTAAGCATATTAGGTGATGTGCATCTCTGTAATGAGAAGGGGTGTGGTCTAATGACATCAACACCCTATATCAGGTGTGCATAATTATTAGGCAACTTCCTTTCCTCTGGCAAAATGGGTCAAAAGAAGGACTTGACAGGCTCAGAAAAGTCAAAAATAGTGAGATATCTTGCAGAGGGATGCAGCACTCTTAAAATTGCAAAGCTTCTGAAGCGTGATCATCGAACAATCAAGCGTTTCATTCAAAATAGTCAACAGGGTCGCAAGAAGCGTGTGGAAAAACCAAGGCGCAAAATAACTGCCCATGAACTGAGAAAAGTCAAGCGTGCAGCTGCCACGATGCCACTTGCCACCAGTTTGGCCATATTTCAGAGCTGCAACATCACTGGAGTGCCCAAAAGCACAAGGTGTGCAATACTCAGAGACATGGCCAAGGTAAGAAAGGCTGAAAGATGACCACCACTGAACAAGACACACAAGCTGAAACGTCAAGACTGGGCCAATAAATATCGCAAGACTGATTTTCCTAAGGTTTTATGGACTGATGAAATGAGAGTGAGTCTTGATGGGCCAGATGGATGGGCCCGTGGCTGGATTGGTAAAGGGCAGAGAGCTCCAGTCCGACTCAGACGCCAGCAAGGTGGAGGTGGAGTACTGGTTTGGGCTGGTATCATCAAAGATGAGCTTGTGGGGCCTTTTCGGGTTGAGGATGGAGTCAAGCTCAACTCCCAGTCCTACTGCCAGTTCCTGGAAGACACCTTCTTCAAGCAGTGGTACAGGAAGAAGTCTGCATCCTTCAAGAAAAACATGATTTTCATGCAGGACAATGCTCCATCACACGCGTCCAAGTACTCCACAGCGTGGCTGGCAAGAAAGGGTATAAAAGAAGGAAATCTAATGACATGGCCTCCTTGTTCACCTGATCTGAACCCCATTGAGAACCTGTGGTCCATCATCAAATGTGAGATTTACAAGGAGGGAAAACAGTACACCTCTCTGAACAGTGTCTAGGAGGCTGTGGTTGCTGCTGCACGCAATGTTGATGGTGAACAGATCAAAACACTGACAGAATCCTTGGATGGCAGGCTTTTGAGTGTCCTTGCAAAGAAAGGTGGCTATATTGGTCACTGATTTGTTTTTGTTTTGTTTTTGGATGTCAGAAATGTATATTTGTGAATGTTGAGATGTTATATTGGTTTCACTGGTAATAATAAATAATTGAAATGGGTATATATTTTTTTTTTGTTAAGTTGCCTAATAATTATGCACAGTAATAGTCACCTGCACACACAGATATCCCCCTAACATAGCTAAAACTAAAAACAAACTAAAAACTACTTCCAAAAATATTCAGCTTTGATATTAATGAGTTTTTTGGGTTCATTGAGAACATGGTTGTTGTTCAATAATAAAATTAATCCTCAAAAATACAACTTGCCTAATAATTCTGCACTCCCTGTATGAGCTCTGTTAATGTATTTACTTTCACAAACCTGGCTTGAAGAATTGCATCCCTGTGTTACTCTTGTGCCTGCCTCACTCACACCAGTGAGACTCCACTAGAGAATAGTCACCACCTCGGTTGTGCACATGCCCTAACTTCCTTCCTTTCCCTACTGTGATAGAGACTGCATGTATTTAAGTGCGAGCAGGTGCAGTATTATCTCTTCTGGAGTTGTAACAACCCATAGACATTTGTTCTGGACTGTATTTTAGCTTCAGCCTTTTGTGGATGTGGCCTCCGAATACTGGATATATGACCTTCGAAGCTGGACGGGTATTTTCAGTTGAAGCTGCCTCCTGAGTTGGAAACGATACTTGGAAGTGACATACGAAGAGCTGGTCACAGCAACCCCTTTGACACCACCAGACCTTTAAAAGTCAAGATGAGGCCTGGAGCCCTAAATACTGTTATAAGTGAGGCTCAGAGTTGGGAACAGCACCCTTGACGAGGCCACCATAACTACACACGAATTCATGTGAGATCATGAGAGTGGCTACTAGAGTAGGGCACAATGCCACAGGTATGGTATCCAGGGTTAGACATAATTAGAAGGATGACCCTCAGAGCTCAGTGCAGTAGACCAGGTGAGGTTTCCAGAACTAGACACGTAAGGGCATGCCAACCCCAGGTTAACGCTTCACAAGTATTAAAAAGGTCATTCAATTCTAGAAAAAATACTTCAGATCCTCACCAAGTTTGTACAGAGTGACAAATCTTCCTTTGTTTTATTGGCTGAACCTTTCCCTGCTAAACCGAGCAATCCCTGCTTCTCCCATGACTTGGTCACAAGACACCCTGCTTCTGTCCAAGATCTAGTTGTGCTCTGTTGCTCATTTGTCCTCGTCTTTTTGCTGGGAGATAATTCTGTGTCTGTACTGCACTACACTGACACTGCCCCGGAGAACCATAATCCTATTGCAAGTTTATAACCCCACTCGTTTCCGTGCCATCATTCTGAGTGGCCCGGTAATTCTCCCAGTAATTGGAACGGAAGACGTGGTGCGGCATCGGTGTCCCCTTAGACATAAGACATTTCTTGGGGAATCGGTCATTCCGTCTTCGAATTTTGAGTAATTTATCATTTTATCCTAGAGTTTTACGTGGCAGCCGAAATTTCCGAGTGAAACAAAATGAATCCTCGGTGTTTTCTACTTACTTTTACCCGACTCCGCTGCATTTACCGTGCCACTGTGGTTTTCCGGGTGTCTTGGCAATTGATGGCCACTGATCCTGAATGCCACTTTCTGTTATTTTTCTCCTTCAGTGTTCAGACTGGTAGGTAATACATTACCATTGCACTTGGGCTTGTTAGAGCAGCTGCAGCATTTCCGCCCTGCTGCTCTCAATTTTACTAAAAAGCCCTGACAAGACGCGAACAGCGGCTGCCCGCGTGCCGGCACGTGGCGACCTTGCTGTCTCCCTGCCCGAGGCAGTGTTACCGCACAAGGATCGATAGGCTGATAGATTTCAAACGAGACCCTGGCACCCGCCTGGACATGTTCTGTGGCATTGAACAGTGAACGGGGTATGGCACATGTTTGTAAGTAATGATCTATAGGCCACATCACACTACTCCCATAAAGATATCCCGCCCCTTTGGGTCCAGTTTTATTTATTAAAAACTGATGTTTGCTCTCCAAATACAGATGTTGGCCCTCGAAACTTTGATTCAATGCCCTCAAAAATCTGACCAACAGATGGTCATATGAGTGGATGAGGGTCCCAGATGCAGTGCAAAAGTGAATTACAGCTTTAAAAATGAATTTAAAAACAAAGTAGGACCGGGTCAGAAAGGTTTGTGCAAGAGTAAGTCTGATATACTCTTGTCGGACTGAGGGTCTACTCATGCATTTGGGAAGGCTTACTCATGGAAATCTGGAGTACCACAAAAGTAAGTTACATCAAAATCTTTGTGAATTGGGCTAACATTATCCACAGTTCTCATTAGCAGTGTATTGTGAAAGGGATTAAACTCTTGAGGCAAGGGCACTGAAGACTTTTACAGACTATTTTAGAAGAAAAATTATGGAGCCGGAATTCCTATTTGGGCTGAAAACCTTTGTTTTCAGCCAAAACAGGATTCACAAGTTTTGTTGCAGTAGCAGGTGGTTCTGTTGTAGGAATATGGCCAGGAATGCTTGAAAAACATCAGTTCGGCAATACCAATAACTGTGTCTTATTTGGCATTCCATGTGGGCCTACAAGAGGATTCGTAACCACCCAGTAATACCCAGCCACAGTATACAGATATTGCAGTATCTGAATGGGTCATGGATTTAAGGACCAGCTCGTAATGAGGACCGACAACCTTTGAAAAATGTTAATATAATTTTTTTATCTCTAAATAAGAACTTTTACACCATCTACAAAGGAGGCTTTAGTTGGTGTACCCAACAAAAATTGGATGCTGTTTCACACCATTTGCAAAATTTGCTAGAGAGGCTAAGAAACCAGGTTATTAATCACATGTGTATATAGCAAACTCCTTGCGCAGATCCAAAACACAAGTTGGTGTACCAGACAATGTAGGAGAGGAAAGCGAGGCAGGAAATAGAGGGTCGCGACTGGGATCATTTATGGTGTGCCACTTGCATGAGGCTTGAGTGTGTCAGACACAAGGAAGCGTACTAAAAAATGATAACACATTAGTAACGCATATTACAACAGGCAAACCGGTGCTTGATTTATGAAAAAGTGCAAGAGAACAGTGTTTTTCCCTAATGCTGTCAAACGTTGTTTTTGCAAAATACCAAGTCAACCTAGTCTTGTATTCCACCTCACTCTCTTTCTTCCATCTCCCCATGCTATATAGTCTGCACTTCATATTTCTCCATGTCACTCAAACAGCCTTTTGCTCCCTTTTCTGCCTTTCTTTCTCTGGGTCAAGGTCTGATGTTGATTATGATAATGAAAAACTTTTTCTGGTCCACAAAAATGAGTGTTGGTGCCCACCATCAGCATCACACATACAAAAATTAACCAATATCTAATGACATGTTGGGGATGCAGGGCTGAAGGAATCACTTCAGACCACATCTTGTGGTGTTTGCTGTTATTAAGCTTTTTTGGATGAAGTGTTATATCACACCAAGAAGGTGGTGAGTTTTCCCCATCTCACAATTCTGGGATAAATGTTCTAAAATTGAAAAATGAAAAGATGGAACATTTACCTAAAGTGAACACCACCTCGTTGCTACAAATGCTGGGAGCAGTAAAAGGATGTGTCCTGGAAAACTGTAGCTCAGTGGATCCATAGACTTTGGCAGATGTTTCCACAGACAAAATGTCCTTCTGCCTTGTCCATGGAGGTAAGTCCTTTGGCAGCCTCTGGTGGCATATCTTTTTGAAACAGTCTGTTTGCCTAACATAGCAATTGTGAGAATCTTGAATGGAAATATATTTTAGTCCGTGTTTTGGAACTCAGAGGAGGCTTATTCCCTTTGCAGTTCCGCAAAAGGAATTTGGCCGAAAGGGATGGGGCAGTCAGGAGTGGCATTGACAAGGTTTTTCTATACTAACGTTGTTCATTAATGTTTTAATGTGTAGGCATTTTAAATGTGAGAATCAAACGCACAAAAGGTGATGGGAGTAATGCTTTCAATTGGTCTAACCAGTGGCAATCGCTTGGGGTAGCATTCCAACCTGTTCTTTTGCGTGACATGCTACTACAATTTGGATCCAGCCATATGTAAATCAGGCTAGACCTAGCTGCAATTGGAAAAGTTAAGCCCGAACTGCCAGGCCAAGTCTTCCCTGAACCACAACTCAAGCAACCCCTGACCTGTTTCACCCTGACTGGGGCTGGTCTGTCAGGTGCAGGTTGGTTCCAGTGGTCATTGAGCACAGTCCCATGTTTGGCTTACCGTTGCCACTTGGACGGAACATTCAACACACAATGGGGGATGGGAGGAATGCTTGCAACTGTTTACTAGTGGTTAGACTTACCGCAACCATTCTTCCCAGAAGCATAACAAATATTCTTTTCCAAGGCATGTTGCCTGTGTAAATAAGGGCTTTGCTCAAAATATGTAAACTAAAATCTAGTGCTTCACAGTGTGCCACCTAACCAGTATTTGGGTGTCACTCTTTTAGTTTTCTGTTACAGCATCCAAACATATAGCACAACAATAGCCATACGTTCAAAACCAGCCAGACCTGTTTTCTTTACAAATTCATATTAGCAGTATCAAATAAACGAGTTACACCAATGATTTTGTTGTAAATAATTAGGATGGAAAATATGTAATTCTGAAACTGCAAGACTAAATTAAACATCACCAAAGTATGTGGAAGGAGTAGTGGTCTTTAGTGTGTCCCACTCACTCCTGTTCTCTGCCCACTACTTTCCTCTGCAGCCTCTGACTCTGTTAGACACGTCCATTTTCTCCCCACATCATTCTGAAACCCTCCCTCTGCATATCTCACACATGATGTCTTACAACATTTGCACTCTTTTCAGTCTCTCCTTTTAGAGGTACTTGTATTTCCTCCACTTAAACACCCCCACCTGCCCGCATACACAACCCAACCACTCACTCGCCTGTAAGCTGTGAATTTTCTTTTCCTTTTGTGCTCTTAATATTTTGGCAGATGTGTATCTCCTTCACATGCTTTCTTGTTAAATCACAATTACAATTGGCACATATGTGGCCATCGCACTGTGCCCTCTACACAAGAGGCTGATGCTTGAATATCTATGTTCTCTGAACGCCATTTTGATCCCCTGACAGGCACTGTGGGTAACTTGCACTTATTTCACCCTCGACTTTAGAGGTCTCCATTGTGCCCTCATAAATGCCCATCTTCAAGCTAAGCTCACCAAGGCACACACATGCAACTCAGTTCACCGTACGCACTGTCGAACAGTCATATGTTGCGTAGAAAAAAATGCAGAAACCAAATACTTGGAAAAAAGCAAATACTCTTAATCTGTGAAAGATGCAGTAAAATATGTAAAATGTAAACAGGTATGGCGTGGCTGAAAAGGTAAAATGTAAACAGGTATGGCGTGGCTGAAAAAGATTACGTGAAAGTGTTTTCCAGTCAAGGTAAGAGATTGATCTGTGTTTTTGTCTATTAAGGTTAAGGACATGAATATAGGCTTTGGAAGAGACCTTTTCAAAGTCATGTTTTAATTACTGCTGGGTCTGAGACCGAGAGACACCCACCCCGCTTAAAACTCAGCTTCAGTGCCAAAATATGTTTCACTGTCTCTTCATCTGCAGGCCAAGAGAGCACTTTCAGGATGTTCTTTTACATGTCCATAAAAACACTACATCATCAGTTTAATTTTCACAGTTTCCCCGTGTGCCTGGTCTGGTCACCACTTCATTAAATTTTCAATACTTGGTCTGACCCCTTCGAACCCTCCCCCTTGTCCTGGACTTCTTTTTAGAAATTGGTCCAGAGTAGCTCTTGACTCCTTTTGTGAATCATTAATCGCACCCTACCCATCCCAAATGACTGTATAGACCGTCATGTGGAAGAAATCTCATACTGGCTAACAGCAGCCAGCAACATACACGCCCCTCTGAAAACTCAAATAGACTAGGCATCACGGCACATCTAACTGGTTCTCTGAAGATTTTAAAATAGCACTCTACCACACAGAACGAAAATGGTGGATCAATTACACGATAGAGAATAAGGAAGTCTACTCTTCACACCAATTAATGTAAAAAACGAATTAGGCAAGCCAAGACTGCTTTTTTCTCCAACAAAATTCTAGACTCCATTAATAAGTCCAAGGAATTCTTTAGTATAGTTTCTGAATTGTCCAATCCTGATAGGGTGTCCATCCTTATCCAACGAACACAGAACTTCTGTGATACTCTTAATTCCTTCTTCATTTAGAAGGTTAAGACAAGAAAGGAAGCATCCCAGCTAGTTCCCCTTCCAATGTGACACCCACCGATGACAGTAACCCTGTCAAACTATACACATTTCCCGCCATTAGCAAGGATGACCTCTTGAACTTTCTATCAAAAGTTAATTCAGGATTCCCCCAAAATACTTGCCCTCTGAGAGTCCTAAAAAACAGTCTTCTCAAATTTCCCCGACTTAGCCATTTCCCTCTTCAGCCATTTCCTTAGCCAAGGTATTGTACCTAACACCTTCAAGAAGGCTATAGTGGTCCCGCTCCAAAAGAAAACCAGGAAGGACCCACTTACCTTGAAAAACTACAAGCCAATTTAATTGCTACCTTTTCAAGTGAAAGTGCTAGAGGCACATGTTGCCAGGCATCTCTGCCCTTTCTTAGTGGAATCAACTTCATTGACCCCCATCAGGTAGGATTCCGGCCAACCCATTCAAATGAAGCGGTCATCCTTTCAGTTATAGATGACATGCGAGAAGAAACTGACAGGCACCACCCAGGTACTGGTCCTTCTAGACCTATCTGCAGCCTTCGAAATTTTCGACCATGAGCTTCTGATTGGATGCGTCAGTGCTGCAGGCCTACAGGACTCAACCCTGGCCTAGGTTGTATCCTTTTTAAAGGACCACTCGCAACTAGTTCAGCTGTCTCTCTTCACCTCTTCCAAGGTCCGGATAACCTGTAGAGTACCTCAGGGATCTTGTGTTGTCTCCCCTTCTTTTTAACCTGCACATTCGTCCACTAGTGCATTCCTTAAAGGACATGCAAGTCAGAATCTATAACTATGCAGATGCTCTGCAGCTTCTATTTACCATCAATAACACCCTCGAATCCAAGGGAACCTTTCAAAATACTATGTTGTTCATCCGACACTGGATGAGCAGCAGCCAAGTAAAACTGAGGCCTGATAAGCATGACCTGGGGAGTTCCACTTTCTGTCCCCCTACGATGAGTACACCTCCCACAGCCCAAGAACCCTGTGAAGAGTCTTGGAGTCCTCATCAACAAGAACCTGCCTATGAAACCCCAATTACAAGCAGTAACATCCTGTTTTCTACTGCTGTGTAAAATTTAGAAAATTGGCAAATTCCTCACATTTGATGCCTTAGTTCAGGTCATTATGGCTTTAGTAATTTCTAGACTAGACTATGTAGCACGCTATCTTGGCCTTCCAAAAGGCCCTCAATCAAAGACTTCAACTGGCACAAAATCAGGCAGCCAGGTCAATGTCTCAGCATCCTAGGTGCTGTCACACCACCCACCTTTTGAGAAAGCTACATTGGCTACCAGTAGAACAACAATCTATTTTTAAGACAGGCCATATCATTTTTAAATCCTTTTCACAGCAAAACCCCTCCTTTATTATCATCCAGAATTAAAAATGCACCCCCATGAATCTCCTCACTATTCCCTCATTTATAAAGAAGAGATTGGGGGGGGGTTCTCGATTCTCTGTTTTCGTTCCCCATATCTGGAATTCTTTTCCCCCCAGAGATCAGAACTTACCCCCAACTATATGAGATTTCGGAAACTCCTGAAGACTTGGCTCTTCAGACAAGCCTATGATTAAGTTCTACAAGCAGTGTGTTGTCTCTGTTGCCCAGCATGAAGACACCTACCCAGTGTACGTGTGCTCTACAAAACTCAGTAATATAACAACATTTTCCAAATGTTGCTTCAGCATTTCTTTCAAACTGCCGGCATGCTTTCCAAAAAGGTTCAGCAAGTATAATTCCTGGAATGTTCTGGTGAGGCCACTTTTCAGGTCAAAGGTCTGGTTTGCCAACACCATCTTGGAGACATGTAGAAAGCTTCCTTGGGAATGCATTCCACCCGCTGTTTACCATAGGCTTTGTAGCTCACACTTGCTTGCTTTTTATTTGCTGGCTCTATTTGTTTCAGGCTATCTAGCTCGAGTTTGTCTCTTCCCTTGCCCAAACCCTATTTGTGGTATACGTCAACAACTGCTCGATTTCTGTACGCAGGCCTTTAAATCTTGTTCTTATCTTGTCACATTTGCTATGCATTCAAAGACAGGTCAAATGTCTTCCAGGGAACATGGTGTATACTTTTATTTCTCTGACTTCGAAGTGAGAGGATTTATATGACCGTCATGCCGGCACCTGGGGAGCGCTGGAGGAAGGCTTTATGATGTTATTTTTTCAAGCACACAACACAATTTAAATATCTGTAAATGAACTGTGCAGATACTGCAGCATCAAAAAAGCCCAAACGAATCACATTTTGGGTGATTTTAAAGTGTGGTGGAAATAAATATTTTAATTTGATCAAAACAAATCAAAGCGCTAGGCGATGACATTTCCACATGTTATCATTTGTGCACTGTATACTTTTATCAGTCAAACTATATGTCTCAGCAAATGTAACAGGGATGTATGATGGAACATTGCATGCATATATCACGCAGGCCTTTGCAACGTGGTCTCTACAACAACCGCGTCTATAACACACATGCCTTTACTACGCAAGGCTTTTACAACAAATTTCATTGTAAAAGCATGTTTGGTAAAGGAACTTGCGTGGTAAATGTTCCCCCTGCCCTGCCCTGTACACCTGACACCATACTCCACCCACCCAAGCCCTTAAAACTGCCCCTTTCACCCACTGGCCTGGCCCTAACCCCCCACTCCACCCTGCCCTAAAACCTACCCCGCCCTGTCCTAAAAACTACCTCAACACCCCAGCCTACCCTAAAACCTACCCTGTCCTAAAAACTACTCCACCCTGTCCTAAAATCTACCCCTCCTCCGACCCCCGCCCTAAACCCTAAAACCTACCCTGCCCTGTCCTAAAAACTACCCTGACCCCTCACCCTAAACCCTAAAAGGTACCGTGCCCTGTCCTAAAACCTACCCGCCCTGTCCTAAAAACTACCCTGAACCCCTACCCTAAACCGTAAAACCCACCCTGTCCTAAAAACTAACCCAACCCCAGCCCTAAACACTAAAATCTATCTTGTCCTAAAACCTGACCCACCCTGCCCTAAAAACTACCCAGACCCCCGTCTAAACCCTAAAACCTACCCTGCCCTGTCCTAAAAACTACCCCTATTCCCGCCCTAAACCCTAAAAGCTACCCTGCCCTGTCCTAACACCTACCCCGCTCTCTCCAAGAAACTACCCCAACCCCCCACCTTGTCCTAAAAACTACCCGGACCCTCCGCCTGTACCCTGCACCCTAAAACCTACCCCACCCTGTCCTAAAAACTACCCAGACCTCCCACCCTAAACCCTAAAACCTACTCTGCCCTGTCCTAAAACCTACCCCGCCCTGTCCTAAAAACTACGCCCACCCTTTCCCTAAACCCTAAAACCTACCATATTCAAAAAACGACCTCACCCTGTCCTAAAAACTATCCAAGCCCCCGCCTAAACCCTAAAACCTACCATGCCGTGTCGTAAAAACTACCTCTCTACCCGCCCTAAACCCTAAAAGCTACTGTACCCTGTCCTAAAACCTGCCCCACCCTCTCCTAAAAGCTACCCCGACACCCCACTCTGTCCTAAAAACTACCCGACCCTCTGCCTCCACCCTGAACCCTAAAACCTGTCCCACCCTGTCCTAAAAACTACCCGACCTCCCACCCTAAACCTTCAAACCTACCCTGCCCTGTCCTAAAAACAACCCAACCCACACCCTAAACCCTAAAAGCTACCCATCCCTTTCCTAAAGCCTACCCTTCCCTGTCCTAAAAACTACCCTGACCCCCACCTTAAACCCTGAAACTTACCCTGTCCTAAAAACTACCCCGACCTCCCACCGTAAAAGCTATCCTGCCCTGTCCTAAAAACTACCCGACCCCACCCTAAACCCTGAAAGCTACCCTGCCCTGTCCTAAAACCTTCTCCGCCCTTTCCTAAAAACTACCCCGACCCCCCCACCCTAAACACTAAAACCTACTCTGTCCTAAAAACTACCCGGCCCCACTCTGAATCCTAAAACCTACCCTGCCCTGTCCTAAATACTACCCAACCCCCGCCTTCACCCTAAACCCTAAAAGGTACTGTGCCCTGCCCCAAAACTTACCCGCTCTCTCCAAAAAACTACACTGACCCCACCCTCTACCCTGAAAGCTACCTTGCCCTGTCCTAAAACCTACCCTGTCCTGTCCTAAAAACTACCCCAAACCCCTGCCCCGCCCTAAACACTAAAACCTACCCTGTCCTAATACCTACTCCGCCCTGTCCTAAAAACTACACTGCCCCTGCCCTAAACACTAAAACCTATCCTGCTCTGTCCTAAAACCTACCCTGCCCTTAACCCTAAAAGCTACCTTGCACTGTCCTAAAACCTACCCCACCCTGTTTTAAAAACGACCCCCACCTAAACCTTAAAACTTACCCTGTCCTAAAAACTACCCCAACCCGCCACTCTGAACCCTAAAACCTACCCCGTCCTGTCCTAAAAACTACTCTGACCCCATCCTAAAAAATACCCCAAACCTGGCTCCGCTTACCTCTCTCTCCTCTGGTCCTTCCTGTTACGCCCGGACCGCTCTCTGTGCCGTTACCATGCATATGCGTGGTAAAGGCATGCGTGCTAAACCCATGCGTGCTAATGCCAGCGAGGCCAATGCTTAGCGTTGTATTGACCGCATTGTTAGTGATGTTTTCCATATCATTTGTGCCTTAGCTAGTTGTTCCTCAAATATACTGCCCTCCAGATCAGCCGTCTCTTCTGGTGTCACCCGTGTTTGGGAGACATTACCTAGGAATCTTTCCTGTAACCAGGCCTTTAAGTATGTTTTGAGTCATAGAGAGTATTCTATCTACCATGTGAAAAGTGCATTAAGATTGAGTTTAGCCTTAACCAGCTCTTGTAAAAGCGAGGCACTATGGGGGTCATTCTGACTCCCGTCGGCCGCGGTAACCGCAGGGCCGGCGGGAGCCGCCGAATGACCGCACCGCGGTCAAATGACGGCGGCGACCATTCTAGCTTTCCCGCTGGGCTGGCGGGCGACCGCCAGAAGGCCGCCCGCCAGCCCAGCGGGAAACCCCCTTCCATGAGGATGCCGGCTCCGAATGGAGCCGGCGGAGTGGAAGGGGTGCGACGGGTGCAGTTGCACCTGTCGCGATTTTCAGTGTCTGCTTGGCAGACTCTGAAAATCTTGGTGGGGCCCTGTTAGGGGGCCCCTGCAGTGCCCATGCCATTGGCATGAGCACTGCAGGGGCCCCCAGGGGCCCCGCGACACCCGTTACCGCCAGCCAGGTTCTGGTGGTCAAAACCGCCAGAACCAGGCTGGCGGTAAGGGGGTCGGAATCCCCATGGCGGCGCTGCTTGCAGCGCCGCCATGGAGGATTCCCTTGGGCAGCGGGAAACCGGCGGGACACCGCCGGTTTCCCGTTTCTGACCGCGGCTGTACCGCCGCGGTCAGAATGCCCATGGGAGCACCGCCAGACTGTTGGCGGTGCTCCCGCGGTCGTTGGCCCTGGCGGTCGATGACCGCCAGGGTCAGAATGACCCCCTATATGATTTATTATAGATGTCACTCATGCTATTTATTGAGATTGCAACTTTCATCTGCTCCTCTTTGGCCTTTGTCCGCATCAGTGCTGAGTCCCTCATCATAGACCCCCTTCCTTGCTGTCCACAAGATTCGATCAGATAGCATCGAACCGCCACGGTCTTATTAGAAGTCTGGGAGGTGAGATTGGAGCTTTCTTCTGTCATCAGGCTGCATGTGTGACATCTCATAACTGGTGCTGAGTTCCCCAGGTCTAGTCATAGGAGTGTTGGAGAACGGACGCATAGACTGCCCTTCAGTATAGGTCTAAAGGTAAAAGTTGGCGTGTCTCTGGTGAGGAAGGAGTCCATTCATCTGCATGTACTGTGTATGCATGACACAATTGCATTCTTTTTCCTGGGGTTATTGAAGCCTCTATATGTCAATAAGGCATTTTAGTAAGAAGACCTCTGTCTCACGTACTGCCAGGGACGTGTTTTTCCGGTCTGCCAATTGTTGATGATATAGTGATTTTCCTGTGAAGCACTAGTGTCATTCTGCATCTGCTAACTTTGGTAAGGAGCCTGGTGAGTCTTGGGAAGAAAGATCATTTACATTTATTGGGGGCTTATATGGAACCAATTGCTACTGTCTTTCCCTGTGAGGATAATTTTGCAAGTGCACATCTGCCTTCCCTCTCTGTGCTCAAGTCTATAATAGCGACATGGATATTGATTATTTTTAAACAATGTTGATATTCTATCGTGTTTATGGGCAGCAGAGCCTGTTAATTGTAGTCTAGATCGTGAGGTGTTGCGTGCATATATCACCCCACCACACAGTCTGCAATGTTTAGTTCTCTGAAGGGGAAATAGGGGCCATTTGGGTCAATGGTAGTAGTTTTATCAGGATTTGATAGCGAAGTATGATAATGTTTTCTTGTACTTTATATGATGAGTAAGCCCATAAATGTTCAGAGATTTAATATTAAGGTCTATTGTTGAGTGTGGTTATCATGGAACAGTTTGTTAAGGAGCTTTGCAATGTGTTGTGGGCATCCAGTGTCATATGTTTGATCAGATGCAGTTTAGAGTGTTGTAGAGTGGCGCATAGCGCACTGACATAGAAATAGAGGAGACGATATCCTTGTGCCCTGTAAAACAATTTCAAACTGAAGCAGTAATTTGTTTTCAAATTGTCCTTGTGCATGCTCCACGTATCGCACAAATAGAAAAAGTGATATATAAATGTGTGTGCAAAAGGTAGGGATGGAAGAAAGAGACATCTGCTAAAGTGTTATGAAATATTACTGATGAGGATTTGTTGTTTTGAAAGAACACATTGGCGTGGGTTAAAGGTGATAACGCAAACAGGTCAAATCTATTTGAATGAAAGTGTACTTCGTGGTAAAGGTAGTGTGTCCTGAGTTTTGAAGGTATTAATTAAACATGCAGTTGTATTTTATTGTGGAACTACAAATTATTATTGTATATTGATCTTATTTTTGGCTTAAATTGGTACTGCAAGTAGTACAAGTAATGCATTTAAGGTGCACTAAGTAATGTTGTATAGGCTAGGGCTGGAAAAGTAATAAAAAGCGAGAGGCCTTTTGTGTTGCTTATGCAATTTAATAAGTGAAAGATAAGGCATGAAAGAGTATATATTTTTAATTGGTGTCTGCGGTGACAGGGCATGAACGATGCAGTGTAATCGTTGTTATAGTGTGTGGTGAGGTGTAAATCGACACAGTGTCGGACAAAGTGTTCAAACAACCTAAAAACAGATTGTGAATCTTTGAAGTCGGAAAGGCAGAGGGAGAGGGGCCTGGAGGTGTTTAGACCTGTTGGTGGTGGGATTCTGAGAGTGGCTCAAAGATTGTAGTGCCTGTTTACAAGTAGCAGGAACCTTAATGTTAAAACTTGCACATTTGTGCATAAAAGCACAAAGGAGTGGATTTACCGTCCTGGAACCAGTAGACTTGCTGCCTGAATGGAAGTTTGGACTTTGTAAAAGCATGCAGGAGTGTGGAGGGGTAAGGTGAGTCTAGGGACTGAAGAGTAATATGTAAATGGGTGAAATGAAGTTGTGATTTATGCTCATTGTGTTTGTGTTGGGCATAGTGCCACTGAACCTGCTGCACAAATGTAATAGCCGATCTGGTAAATGTAGTTCAGAATGCCCGATAGAGGTGTATTGTTGGTGCATGTGCCCGAAGTAGGGTAGTAAGTTGTGGTGTTAGTAAACAATAGCTATGCTTTGTATTTTAACATGGAACTAGGGTCAAAATGTATATTCTAGTGTAGGCAATGTGTGGTATATCTTAGAGCAAGTAAAGGAATAGTGTTCTTTTTGTCTGTTTAAAATGTAAACTGAAGCATTAGCTTGGGTTTAATGGTGCACAAGTTCTTATTGTTGTGTTGTCACTGCACTTGCTGTTTGAAAATAAAGTAAGCTCCTGAAAGTGCATGTTCAAAGGATAGGGAGGCAAGAGGTAGTTTGAGATGCTTAGAAGAGCAATGATGGGGTGTTGTTTGTGAAGAACAACTTTGCCTTTTTTGCCTATGCTGAACTTGCCCCATTGTAATTTTCGGACATCGGGGCACGTTTGGCAGCACCCACACATTCTCTGCTTTCATTCTATGCAGCGACATGCAGGAGAAGAGGTTTTAAAAAAAAATGTATGTTCACCTCCAGCTTGTCCAGTGATAAATGCCAAAGTTAAGCAACCATCAGGCCTCCTCTGGTTCCAGTCTGATCCTGGCTAGGTGCAGTCTGGAGGCTCACACTTGGATGCAAATTGCATGAATGGGAAAGAAAGGCTCACAGCTTGTTTTCAGTGCACAGGTGCTTAAGAAAGGCATGTATTTTTACTTTGTTTAGTCCCTGTTGATTAGAGAAATGCATGCACTGTAAGAATAACAGATGTTTTGGTCTATCCCAGTATCTACACAAATAATGTAAATACCACCATTGTATTTCTGTTACACCTCTACTAATCCCAGTGCAAGGTGTCAGAGCACTTTACATAACATACATATTACCTTGTTATTTGTTCTCAGGTAGTCCTAAAAGCTAGTTAAAATAAAAATCCGTCTTCCACATGTTACATGATGTGATATTTAAGCAGTATGGTACAGCCTGGTAAATGGAGCATAGGAGGGGCATGCATGAGCTCCATGGGGAGAATAATCTGCATTCCTCTTTCCTATAAATGCTCTCACTTTGAAGTCAGCTGAAAGCAAAGTAAACACAAGCTCCCTCAAAGAAACAGCTTGACATTTGACCTATCTTTGAATGCACAGCAAATTTAACAGGATAAGAACAAGATTAAAAAGTCTGTTTATAGAAAGCGTTTCTTGGAAAAATACGGTAAATACAGTTTATGCAATAGAAGGGATGAACTGAACCTAGAGAGCCTAAAGCAAATGAAGTCAGCAAATAGAAAGCCAGAAAATGTGAGTTACAAACCACAAAGCCAATGCTAATCAATAAGTGGAATGCATTCCTGGGTCAACTTTCTGAAGACCCTAAGACGTCAATAACAAACCAGACAGCCATGCTAGCTGGTAGGCTATGAAGTAAAAAGTATGTTTCCTGGACCAAGATCTAGCGTCCTGCCAAATTTTGTGTAATTCTGTTCAGGATTTCTGGCTGTAGCACTTCCTAAAAGAAAATCTACGGAAATGCATGGGGAAATGTGGTTTTGGGATCCCCTTTTCAACCAGGAAGTGGTGGCAGCCATCTCAGGACTTCAGTTCAATTCTGAGTCCTTCAAAAAACAGAAAAGGCAAGATATAGGTGGCTGACTCCCTAGGCCTAGTAGTGGGGTCCCAGAAGGAGTGGGGTCGGAGCTCAAAACATTTGTTTAATGCAAGAGGGGCGTGCCCCCCTAGCCAAAAAGACCTGGGGCCTCCATCCCCGGAGTTGAGTAATTAATGAGTGGAGGGGGGATGTGTCACCCACTCCTGATCCCAATTAGGCCATGAGAACCCCATCCTTCAGGTCCAAAATGTAAACAACAAAGGAGCGGGCCATGCAGTCCCCTCCTTGAGTGTTTAAAAGGCCCAATCTCTCAGGCCTATGACTATTATTAAAAGGGAGGTGGACTCGTGTCCCCCATCCCAGATCATTTAAAGACCATGGGGACCTCATCGTCTGGGGCCAGCTCTGTGACTGTATCCTTGGGAGCCCACCCCAGGGACACAGTAGTTTCCTTGTCTGTACTACAGCAGGTAGGGAAACATCCGTTTGCTTTTATCCGGTGGGAGTGTTTTTAAATCTGCTACCAAATGGGAGTGTGTTCTCAGCTAGCAGAACTAGACTTCTGTCCTATTTCACGAAACAAAACACATATTGCTCCTGTCCGGAATGAGTAGGCAGCAAGCAACTGCTCCCTCGAGGTGTGAGCAGAGCCGGTTACTGCATCATGCAAGGAACTGACTGGGGCTACCGGGTCCCTGGGGCTGCCCCTACATCCCCCAATGTGTTGATTGGTGGGTTTCCTGGTTGGGCACCGGGGCACTCACCTTTTATGAAGGGAGGCCCTGCAGGAGGAGGGCCACATAGACTCCCCCTTCCCTTTTAATAAATATGGCTCTGGGGTCCTTGGGGACCTATGAACGCTTGGGGAGGGGGTTGGGCGTATCTCCCCTTTTAAACTAGATAGGGCCCAGTAGATGGGATCCCGGGGGTCTTTGAAGGCGTTGGGAGGTGTTGGAATTGTTGGGGGCCGCGGCCAACTCTGCCCTTATTTAATTGAATTAAGCCCTGGGAGATAGGGTGCCCGGGTCCTAATAAGGCTCGGGAAGGGGAGCCACCCGCCCCTCCTCCACTTTTTAATGGAATGTAAGCCCTGGAATGTGGTCCCCATAGCCTATTAAGGCTTGGAGAGGGGGCTGCACCTCCCTTCCCTTAATATATACTTTTTGGCTCTGGGGGATGGGGTTCCCAGGGCCCGAAGGCCAACCTTACGCTGTGCATTCCAAAGGCTGTGTGGGGTTGACAGCCTGCGAGGGGTGTTTGCTGCCTTCCGGTAGATTGACCACACAGCCTGTCCTGGTGTGAATGGCTGAAGGCAGAAGGCAGAAGGTCGAAGGCTATGCACAGAGTACAGTTGGCGGCCGCAGGCCAGGCAATGTGGCAAATGCCCTGTGGTGCACAGCTTAAGGCCATGTGCAGCGTAGGGTTAGCTGTCTGTGGGGCAGAGGGAGGTTTTGGCACAGGGTCTGGCTGCACTCCAGGCCCTACAGTCACCCTCCCACCAGCAGCCATGGCCAAAAGCCCTGTGCAGTGTGGGGTCAGCTGCCTCTGGGTGAGTGAGCCATGCAGTGCTAATTGCCCCACATATTACATCACTCATGATATCTTCCATGACCTCATTAATAATACAACTGTAACATTTGCAATATAAATTATTGATGAGAAAACTGCATGGCAGCGGGGGCTAATTATGTTACCTTAGAGCTCGAGTTATAGTTACTTATATATATATATATATATATATATATATATGTGTGTGTGACTTGAGTGTATTATATATCCCTATATGCTCTTTAGAATTCCAATAGTGGTAAAATGTTAGGCATATTAAATCTGTTCTCAGGTAGTCCTAGAATCCTGACATTATCTGTGTGCCCCTTATCTTCTAACTCCACTGCGTTTTTATGTAGAAACCAAAATCGCTGACCCTGGTCTGGCATTCAAGATATGTGTTCCTGTGGAGCGTCTGCAGCAACAAGGCTACATTCTGTGTTTAAGGCAAGCCTGGAAACATGTGATATCTCTGATTATAGATTTCATCTCTGCATCCATCTCTGAGAGCCTCTTTTGCACAGACACAATGGTTGAAATATCTCTTAAGTGATTCCAACTTGATTTATATGATTATGATATTTGTTTCAAAATTCTGAGTTCTTTCTGTTCCCTAAATGATCTTCTTTGAAGATAAGTTGTCTTTACAGTTTTATTCAAGACATTACATGTTGGTCCTATGATTAGCAGCCCACTCAGTGTGGTGGCCTGGATAGGAATATAAGGGTACTCTATTTACTCAAACTGTGTAAGTTAATGCAGCCTTTCACCCATTCAGTATTTAGCATGTCTGGTACCGTATGGTAGCTCTTGCACTCATTTGTTTGTTTCTCAAAGTATCACTGTCTCTGAATTTTGCAGACTAAGGGGGTCATTACAACCTTGCGACCGCTGGGCGCCCGCACTCCCGCCGTGGCCATAATGAGATCCCCGCTGGGCTGGTGGACGGAAACCTGGTTTCCAGCCGCCGGCCCAGCGGGGATCTCGGCAGCAACACAGGAGCCGGCTCCAAATGGAGCCGGTGGTGTTGCGGCTGTACGACGGGTGCAGTTGCACCCGTCGCGCTTTTCACTGTCTGCACAGCAGGCAGTGAAAAGCTGCACGGACCGTGGCAGGGGGCCCCTGCACTGCCCATGCCAGTGGCATGGGCAGTGCAGGGGCCCCGCGACTCCCCTTTCCGCCAGCCTTTTCATGGCGGTTCTCACCGCTATGAAAAGGCTGGCGGGAGGGGGACTCGTAATCCCCTGGGCAGTGCTGCAAGCAGCGCTGCCTGGAGGATTACTCCCGCCGGGACAAAAGTGTCAGGAAACCGCCGGTCCTGGTGGTGCGACCGCGGCGCTTCCGCCGCGGTCGTAATCCCCCCTAGAAGCACCACCAGCCTGTTGGCGGTGCTTCCTCCAAAACAGGGTTGTAATGACCCCCCCAAATGTGCATAGTATGTATACAGAATATTGCTTGGGGTCTATATGGTCAATCAAGCAGTATAATATGTTTGGAACCTTAGGATGATGGGAGAGTTTCAGCTAGCCAGTACAACGTTACAGTATAGCCTCAAAAGAGAGGCGCAGGGCAGCGAGAAAATTTGGTACAGTCTAACATTGTCTCCCATATCTTCAGTTTATAACATGACTTCACCCAGTGGGTGTGGGGAGGGGGGTCACCAACCAGCCTTCGAGGTTCAGGACTCACGTTGTGTGAATCTGTTTCTGCTTTGGTACTGCCCCTCACAAAGAAGTTCCAGTCACGTTTCTCACTTCTTCATGGTTGCCACTTGATGCATTTTCTCTTGGGGTTTTCTGCAGCTGCATCGTGGCTCATCGAAGGAAGACTTAACCTTCTCTTCAGTGCTCCACCGCATTTAGGTGTTGTGTCAAAATGGTCCAGAGCACATCATAATGGTTGATTACCCACACACACTGGATATGTGTTTTGGTCTTTTATTCAAGTCTCAGGATGAAGAAAGCATTGCTAAAATCTTACAATGTCCGCAAGAACTCCAAGTGTTATAGCACTACAGAAACTAAATAAACAATGTGAGAAATGGTGTTACTGGCTGACTGGTTGCAATCCTACTCATGTAGCAACCACAATCCTTGTTGAGGTGAGGCACAAGCAAACCCCAAATAAACCTGTGCTCCACTCTCTTTTAGCTTGGCAGAGAGCAGTCAGGCTAAACTTAGAGGCAATGTGGAAAGTGTTTATGCAGCACTTCAAGCAGTAATAGCTTGCAAACAGAACACAAGAAAATTCCTCACCAATTTAGCAAATAAAATAGATGAAAATGTATTAAAATCAAGACCAAAACAACAAAAATCCAATCTGTAATACCAGAGATATGCAATTTTAAAGGTGCAAGTGAAAATAGCGCAATAAAGCCCTGGTTGTGCAAGACTGGAAGAAAGTCAAGTTAAAGCCAACCAGGCTGGAGCGGGGGTCATATACAGGGACCAGGTTAGTCCCACTGAAAAGTTACCTTCTCAGTCCTGCTCAAAAAGCCATGTTGCGGTGGAGGGGGCGGTGGAGATGGTTGTCAATGTAACACGAAGAGCAGATCTGGTTTCATGGACAGTCCTTGCTGTAGCACTAAGATCCTGTTGTTGTTACGAACCGGTGGGAGGAGCTTCATGGTGGCAATCTTCAGGAGTAGTCTATGTTGTAGCGCGAAGAGTCGGATTGACAGAACTTTGCATTAGCGGGCTGGGTGAGCACCAAGGTTTCGGCGCCAATGGACCAGTTTGTACAAAGAGTACAAAAGCTTCAAATCAGCTTCTCTGATACCACACCAAAGGTCCATGACCTGAGGGGCACTGCTTGAGGATCAGGGACTTGCTCCAGCTGGATCTGGGTCCTGGGCAGGTCATTATGAGTTTGGCTCTGAACAGACGGCCAGCAGACTAGCCCTTGGAGTCACTCTGGGAGACATGGGCTCAGATGAAGGACAGATCCCTCTGACTCAGGCAGGAGGGCAGCAGGGCAGCACTCCACCAAGGCAGCGGACTAGCTAGGCATTAGTTCAACAGGGCAGCAGTCCAGCAAAGTAGTGGTCCAGAAGAATGACAGTCCTTTCAGCAGCACAGCAGCCTTTCTTCCTGGCAGAGTATCCCCAAGTCCAGACATATGCTGAAGAGTTGATGTCTGGTGTCCAATATTCGTACCTGGACTTTCCTTTGAAATGTGAGAAGCTTTCAGAGGTTTTCCTTTGAAGTGCCCAGGCATCCTGCCTTCTGGGTTCTGGCTCCAGACTATCTGCAGTGGGTATGTAGCCCTTTTTGTGGAGGCAGGACACATTCTATTCAAGTATAAGTAGGCCTGTGCCCAACTCTGCCCTCCTTTTCTACCGGTGATGGCCCTTTTGGGCACACTCAAGCTCTCTACTCTCTATGGCCATCTAGGATATATATACAAAGCCCAACTGTCAGCTACACACAGCCATGTGGCCCAGAGGCAGGCTGTAGGCACTAAATGGCTAAGGCAGAAAAAGGCCAACTTTCTAAAAGTGGCATTTTCAAAATTGTAATTTTTAAATCTGACTTCAACATGAGATAGAATTTTTCATTACATTTCCAAAGACATTAAACATGAACTAATCACCTGCTCCCATTTTTAAATGTAATAAAGTAACCCCAATGCTATTCTATTGAAGAGCAGGCCTTGCAGTAGTGAAAAACAGATTTAAGAGTTTTAAATTACCAGGACATGTAAAACTTAAAGTACATGACCTATGTTTTAAATTCAACGTACCCTGTCCTCTGGACTGTCCAGGGCCTACCCTAGGCATGACTTGTAGGTATTAAAAAGGAAGGTTTAAGCATGGCAAAAGGTTTATTTTGCCAGGTCGACATGGCAGCTTAAAAACTGCACTCAAACACATGCTGCAATGGCAGATCAGAAACATGTTTAAAGGGCTACTTCAATTGGTGGCACAATCAGTGCTGCAGGCCCATTAGTAGCAATTAATTTACAGGCCCTGGGTACTGGTAGTGCCACTTTACGTGAGAATTACAAGTACAATAAATATGCCAATTGGGTATAAGCCAATTCTCCATGCTTTAAGGAAAGAGCACAAGCACCTTACCACAGGTTAGCAGTGTTTAAGCGCACAAAGTCCTAAAGCCAGCACAAAGGGAATCAGCAAAGAGGAAGGTGGAAGTCAAAAAGTTAGGGGGGAAACCATGCCAAGGATGTCAGGTCTAACATTTGTATATAAAATTACTTAGCAGCAGCCTAAGACTATAATTGAGTACAACAAGGATCATGAGGGTATACAACATTATGAGGCTAATAATATCTTGGATCACTTTAATGCATTTTATCGGAAGCTTTACGATTGTGACACTGCTATATCACAGGCTCATTTTGACATTTATCTGCAAACTGCTAATATGTTGTACTTATCTCAGACTCAGACAATAACATTAGAGAATTACATTACATTAGCAGAGGATCAGGTGACTTAAATATCCCTGTCCTCAGACAGAGCTCTAGAAGAAGACACCATACAGTTTTCATTTTTATAAAACATTTGTGGATCTACTCACACTGGTGTTACTACAATTTATTCTAGACACAGATCAAGGTGAAGATATTCCATCTTCATAGAATACCACAAATATTGCTAATTTCCTTAACAAAGGCAAACCTGCAGAATAAAGAGTATTATACCAGCCCATGCCATTAACTAATGCTGATACTAGGATCTGTGCTAGGATGTTGACTTATTAGCTCGTCCCTTGCATAATATAAATAGTGAGCCCACCACAACAATGGTTTATAGCTGGTAGAGAGCCACTATCCACACAAACACCGCTATCTCACTCTTCCATGCCACCTCTGGTAAATCAGCTGGTATGATCCTCTTAGATGCTGAAAAGGAGTTTGACAGAATGTTCTTGACATTTCTTTGGGCAACAATGAGGCGTATGGGTGCTTCTGAAAAATGTCAGAACCGTGTTCAAATTCTGTATAAAAAACCCTTTGCTAACTTAGGCCCTCATTATGAACATGGCGGTCCGTTCCGCTCCGCCGGCGAGAGGAGCGGGCCGGACCGCCAAATAATTAACCAAATTAAACACACGCATGCCGCGCACCACCCACCGCCAGGAAAGGAGTCCCGCTGACGATGGCAGAGTCCACCCACAGGCCGTCGGAAAGGCCCAACCCACCCATCAAATTATGAACCACCATTCCGCCACCAGTTCCGGGGCGAGAACCACCGCCACACAAAGCCAGGCAGAAAAGAAACAAATAGAAGGAAACTGGAGTTCCACAAAACGTGTAGCTGCAGCCATGGACAGAGAGCTGCAGATCATGCCAGACATGCTCCTCGCCATATATCTACACGACCGAGACTGCCGACGAAGACGACAACGGTAAGTACCGTAATCTACGACACAAGAGAGGAAAGGGAAAAGTTACATACCCTCCACCCACTCCACAACACCCCCCCCAACCCTTCCCAGCAGCACAAGTCAGATACCCCACACCAAGAGGGAAGTCCCTGACCGAAGGCCACTGCAACTTGGCCATAGTACAAACAATAGCCCCATACACATAAATAATTTTAAAAAACACCAGGGTGGAACTGCGTGCAGCCCAAACAGAGGCCACACTGAAACTTTAATATTTAGCTCACTGAGCAAAACAGTGCCAACAGGGCCAATGGCCAGTTGTAGGAAGTTGGCTCTGTATATACTATTTCAAAGTAAGAAATAGTGTGCACAGAGTCCAAGGGTTCCCCTTAGAGGTAAGATAGTGGCAAAAGTAGATCATTCTAATGCTCTATTTTGTGGTAGTTTGGTCGAGCAGTAGGCATATCAGAGGGTAGTGTTAAGCATTTGTTGTAAACACACAGGCAATACATGAGGAACACACACTCAAAGACTTACTCCAGGCCAATAGGTTTTTATATTGAAAAATATATTTTCTTAGTTTATTTTAAGAACCACAGGTTCAAGATTTACAGTTAATACTTTAAATGTAAGGTACTTCACTTAGATACTTTGGGAACTTTGAATGAAAACAATATCATGTACAGTCTTTGTAAAAATGGCAATAAGCTACTTTCAAAGTGGACACTGCAAAAATCAACAGTTCCTGGGGGAGGGAAGTAAAGATTAGTTTTGAAGGTAAGTAAAACACTTACAAGTCTCAGTCCTGGGGCATAGGCAGCCCACCGTTGGGGGTTCAAGGTTGCCCCAAAGTTACCGCACCAGCAGCTCAGGGCCAGTCAGGTGCAGAGGTCAAAGGGGTGCCCAAAACACATAGGCGCCTATGGAGAACAGGGGTGCTCCGGTTCCAGTCTGCCAACAGGTAAGTACCTGCGTCCTCGGTGGCAGACCAGGGGGGTTTTGTAGAGCACCGGGGGGACACTAGAAGGCACTCAAAGTACCCCCTCAGCGGCACAGGGACGGCCGGGTGCAGTGAGCAAAGCAGGCGTCAGGTTTTAGATTGAAAACAATGGAGGGACCTGGGGGTCTCTCTAGCGTTGCAGGCAGGCACAGGGGGGGCTTCGCGGGACAGCAACCACCTGGGCTAAGCAAAGGGTCGCATGGGGGTCACTCTTGCACTGAAGTTTGGTTCCTTCAGATCCTGGGGGCTGCGGGTGCAGTGTTGGTTCCAGGCGTCGGGTCCCTCGTTTCAGGCAGTCGCGGTCAGGGGGAGCCTCTGGATTCTATCTGCAGGCGTCGCTGTGGGGGCTCAGGAGGGTCGTCTCTGGTTACTCACGGGCTCGCAGTCGCCGGGGAGTCCTCCCTGAGGTGTTGGTTTTCTGCAGGTCGAGCCGGAGGCGTCGGGTGCAGAGTGTGAAGTCTCATGCTTCCAGCGGGAATCCTGAAGTCTTTGGAAGTTGCTTCTTTGTTGCAAAGAAGTTGCAGGTTTTGAACAGGGCTGCTGTTCCCAGGAGTTTCTTGGTCCTGTAGTCCAGGGCAGTCTTCTGAGGCTTCAGAGGTCGCTGGTCCCTGTCGGATGCATCGCTGGAGCAGGTTTTCGAAGTTGGAGACAGGCCGGTAGGGCTGGGGCCAAATCAGCTTGTAGGTCAGCAGTCCTTCTCCTTTCTTCAGGTTGCAGGAATCTGATTTCCTGGGATCAGGGGAGCCCCTAAATACTGAATTTAGGGGTGTGTTTAGGTCTGGTAGGGCAGTAGCCAATGGCTACTGTCATTGAGGGTGGCTAAACCCTCTTTGTGCCTCCTCCTCCCTGTGGGGAAGGGGGACACATCCCTAATCCTATTGGGGGAATCCTCCAAACTCAAGTTGGAGGATTTCTCAAGGCAGGGGTCACCTCAGCTCAGGACACCTTAGGGGCTGTCCTGACTGGTGGGTGACTCCTCCTTGTTTTTCTCATTATCTCCTCCAGCCTTGCCGCCAAAAGTGGGGGCAGTGGCCGGAGGGGCGGGCATCTCCACTAGCTGGGATGCCCTGGGGCGCTGTAACAAAAGGGGTAAGCCTTTGAGGCTCACCGCCAGGTGTTACAGTTCCTGCAGGGGGAGAAGCACCTCCACCCAGTACAGGCTTTGTTCCTGGCAACAGAGTGACAAAGGCACTCTCCCCATGTAGCCAGCAACATAACTGGTGTGTGGCAGGCTGGCAGGAACTGGTCAGCCAACAGTAGAAGTCGGGTATGTTTTCAGGGGGCATCTCTAAGATGCCCTTTGGGTGTATTTTACAATAAATTGCACACTGGCATAAGTGTGCATTTATTGTGCTGAGAAGTTTGATACCAAACTTCCCAGATTTCAGTGTAGCCATTATGGAAACGTGGAGTTCATGTTTGACAAACTCCCAGACCATATACTCTAATGGCTACCCTGCACTTACAATGTCTAAAGTTTTGCTTAGACACTGTAGGGGCATAATGCTCATGCACATATGCCCTCACCTGTGGTATAGTGCACCCTGCCTTAGGGCTGTAAGGCCTGCTGGAGGGGTGACTTACCTATGCCACAGGCAGTGTGAGGTTGGCATGGCACTCTGAGGGGAGTGCTAGGTCGACTTAGTCATTTTCTCCCCACAAGCACACACAAGATTTGAGGCAGTGTGCATGTGCTGAGTGAGGGGTCCCTAGGGTGGCATGAGACCTGCTGCAGCCCTTAGAGACCTTCCCTGGCATCAGGGCCCTTGGTACCAGGGGTACCAGTTACAAGGGACTTACCTGAATGCCAGGGTTGTGCCAATTGTGGAGACAAAGGTACAGTTTAGGGAAAGAACACTGGTGCTGGGGCCTGGTTAGCAGGTTCCCAGCACACTTTCAAATCATAACTTAGCATCAGCAAAGGCAAAAAGTTAGGGGGTAAACATGCCAAGGAGGCATTTCCTTACACCAGTCCATATAAAGTCAATTGTCCTTGTCCACAACCGGCCACACCTGACTCCCACAAGTGCTGGGTACTCCAGTGAACGGGGCACCATATGGGGATCCAGGCACCTCACGCAAGGGGGGCGGGGGAGTGGGGATTTACGACGGGGTGGAACTTAGACTTGCGGGAGGAGGTTGGAGGGGGGGTGGGCTTCTCCTTTGAAGGGGGTGGGGGCTGTTTGGCTCGGGTGGAGCAGGATGCCTTAGGCTGTGAGCGGGCCTTCTTCGTCACTGGAGAAGGGGCACGGGAATGGGAAGGCTGGACCGGGGTGGGCTGGGATGTGGAAGGAGCAGAAAGGGCAAGGAGGTGGACACGTTTTGGGACAAGACGGGGTGGGCCAGTGGGTTCGAACAGGTCTGCATGGGAAAGGAAAGTTTTTGGGGAGCAATTGGGCTGTTCGTGGATGAGGGTGTGGGAGTGGAGGCAGAGGGAGTTGATGTATGGGGTGTAGGTGTGTGTGTAGTGGGTGCAGGTGACTGCTCAGAATGCTGCGGTGTCTGATGGGTGGGTGTCTTGGTGCATTTGAGTGTTTTGGTAGGTGGGGGGTGGACACAGTAGGAGAAGACAGACAGCTAGTGTGGATGTATGTTGGTGGGTGTCTGCAAGTCGGGTGAGTGTGCTGCATGTGTCAACTACAGTCGAGGTGGTGAGAGCAGGTGTGGTGTATGGGGTGCATGTATGGCTGTCTGCTATTGTGGTGAGTGCAGGAAGAGGAGCAGCAACAGTGAGTGAAGGTGCAGTGCATGAGGGTGTGGATGTAGAGGGGACAGACAGGCAGGCGGAAGAGGTGGGAACACTGGGGGAAGTGGACGTTGTTGTGTGTGCAGGTGTCAGTTGGCTGTATGAATGCTTGAGTTTGGAAGTGTGCTTCTTGTGTGTTGATGTGCCTGTAAGCGGGTCTGATTGTGTGCTTTGGACGGGTGAAGGGAGTGGGGTGCTGGAAGGGGTGGAGGAGGTTGGAGGGGGGACGGAATGGCCAGGGAAACTGGCTGCCGTCCAAGAGGAGGCCAGAGCCTGAAAAGATCTCTGTAGGGCAAACACGGCACCGTGAATGCCATCCAGATAGGCATTGGTCTGCTACACCTCAGAAGCCAGACCCTGGATGGCATTGACGATGGTTGTCTGCCCTACAGAGATGGTTCTCAGGAGGTCAGTAGCCTCCTCTGTGAGGGCAGCAGGGCTGACTGGGGCAGGGGAGGAGGTGCTTGGGGCGAAGGAGATGCCCACCTTTCTGGGTGGGCGGGCACGGGCAACTCGGTGGGGAGCAGAAGGGAGGGCGCTGATGGTATGGGGGGTGCAGAAGATCTCACGGTAGTGGTTTGTCCACTCGGGTCCGCCACCGCCGGAGGACCCCCATCGGAGGAGGCCTCAGAGTCACTACCTCCTGTGATAGTAGCCTCCCCCGTGGAAGTCCCCTCGCCCTCCCAACCACTGGTCCCCTGGGCATCCATTGTCTCTGCCTCGGAGGATCTGTGGGCTGCTGCCTCCCCACTTGCCGGTGCCTCAGCTCCCTCGCCTGATGTTGATGCTGTACCAAACAAACACAAGAGAACAGGGATGGGGAGACAAAACAGGAGAGACACTTGTAAGTAGCTGAATGCTGATACACAAAGGCCAGACATACACCTACCCAGCAGACACACCCAACAGGCAGCACCGTGCACTATGCCCATGGCCAGGGCCCTGACTACTGAGCAGTATACTGACCCACACCCATATCCAGAAATTGTATTGGAGCTGAGGTAGGTGAAACCTGACAGGGACACCCCTAAACCCTTTGGGGAGCAGATAGTAGCTCGACACCAGTCAAATTCCCCGCTCTAAGCACAATGAGCCCTATAGCACACACACTCATCCTTCCAGGCTGAAGTATGGTCTGTGAGTACTCACCCCATTGTGACAGCTGTGCAGCCTTCAAGCGCCCATCCAGGTCTGGGTACGCCGCCGCCAGGATCCTTCGCATGAGGGGGGTCAGTGCTCGACGGGCACCCCTTTCACATTGGGAGGACTTCCCCAGCTGGGCCTCAGTGATCTTCCGCACCCACCGCCGCAGGTCCTCCCACCTCTTTCGACAGTGGGTGCTCCGCCGGTTGTAGACCCCCAGGGTGCGTACCTCCTTGGCGATGGCATGCCAATGTGCCCTCTTCTGGTGGGCGCTGACCTAGTAGGGTGACACAGAAATGGAACACAGAGGTCAGGCACCTGCACGATGGCAACAGCTGGCAGATTGTCAGACATAGGACAGACAGTACTCCCAGACATGCAGGACAGTGGCACACAGCATTCCATGCACCAAGGCCCATCCTGGCTAACAGGAGCACACATCTGTGCAATCCACTCCTTCCATCACTCACACAGTGCCCCCCAAACCCGGACTCACCTGTACCTCTGGCCGGCCGTAGAGTCTGCCGTACAGGGGCAGGACCCCTTCCACAAGTTTCTCCAGTTCTTCCTGGGTGAAGGTCGGGGCCCTTTCCCCAGTACCACGTGGAACATCCATAGCCAGAGGCAGGCCACAGCAGTACACAGAGTGGAGTACCTGTCCGCACAAGATCAGGGAGTCAAGTGATCAAACAATGACGAATGCTCATACGTTCCGCAGCAGTATGTACAGTCACCGCCGGCGGCGATCATGATACGCCAGGATTCCCCATTGGGATCCATGTTAGCCAATGAGGGTGCGAACAGCGGTCAAGACCGCCATACCCTGTGACGTCAACCACTAGCGGTATTAGGTCACTTCCACAACGAAGGGGCAGAACTACAGTGGGCAGACATTTTGCCATCACCTACACATCTCAAAATAATTACTACTCACAATGCTGGGCCCACTAGCCGTATGAAGCACCTAGGCCGCGATCCATTGTGTATATGATCACACATGATTCACTCCGTTCCCTCCTAGTGATGTACATGTACATCTGTCAGGTTGCAGTTATTGTACAGACACTACTATGAAGAATGCACTGCATGTATGTAGCAAATCTGCCAGTGTATGTGTGCACATCACTCCTTTTTCTTACCCCTCATAGGTACCGACCCTTGTGGCTAGGAAGGGCACCATCAGTGTACAGACCACTTGTGGATATGGGGACCATGGTGGAGCGTCAGATCATAATCACCTACAGACTCACACGTGCAACTATTCAGGACCTATGTGCATTATTGGATCCTGCAGACTCCCGGAAATCGTAATCAGCATGCCATTCCAACTGATGTGCAGGTGCTCTCCGCACTCCATTTCCTGACCACAGGCTCATTTCAAGTGACAGTGGGCATGGGTGCTGGTTTCTCACAGCCAATGTTCAGCCAGGTACTGACAAGATTTCTGAATGCATTTGTACAACATCTGCAATCCTATGTGCGATTCCCCAAAGTGCTGACCTCCCTGCCATCAAGACGGATTTCTATGCCTTTGCAAACATTCCCCATGTCATAGGTGCCATCGATGGCACCCACATAGCTATCATCCCCCCCAAGAGTGAGTGAACAGGTGTACAGAAACAGGAAGAGCTTTCACTCCAAGAACATCCAATTGGTATGTACTGCAGACCAGTACATATCCCATGTGAATGCCATGTTTCTGGGTTCTGTCCATGATTCATTTGTATTGAGGAACAGTAGTGTGCCACAGAAGATGGAACAACTACAAGAGGACAGAGGGCGGATCATCGGTAAGTTTGCCTGTCACTAACTGACACATTGCAGAAAACCAGCCTCTCTGACTAAGGACATTCTAATGACAACTCTGTATTGACCCTTTCTCTAGGTGATTCTGGCTATCCAAATTTGCGTTGGCTCCTGACACCAGTGAGGAATCCCAGGACGGATGCAGAGAGGAAATACAATGAGGCCCATGGACATACTAGGAGGGTGATAGAGCGTACTATAGGTCTGATGAAGGCCAGATTCTGGTGCCTACATATCTCTGGGGGTTCCCTGGCATATGGGCCTGATCAGGTGTGTAGAATAGTGGTGGCCTGCTGCATGCTGCACAACGTGGCAGTGAGACATTCAATCCCCCTTTTGGAGGTGGAGGGTGCTATAGGTCCTGATCAGTTACCTCAGAGAGGTGAGGAGAGTGATGGTGAGGATGAGGAAAGGGAAGATGTCAATTCCAGGAACCAACTGATACAACTCTACTTCCAATAACTGTGTGGCACTAAAGCCTGTAATTGTGGTTAGTGACTGATACCGTAAGTGTAGCATTGCATATAGGGGGAATTGGTCATGATAGGCAAGACATGGACATCTTCAGCATGGTACTGACACACAATATATGCATTACCTCCTTGCATAATTTGAAACACACATTACCACTCCCAGGCACAAATTGACAATAAAGTTGTTCCCTGCCAGTTGCATCCATACTCCACTTTGTTCAACATTGAAGACAGGGGACAATGTTACAGGTGTGAAATGTTGTTTATTTGTCGAATACAGTGAAATGTGCTATGTACAGTGATGGAAGTCATAAGGGTTGGGTGTCAGTTGTTGGAGGGGGGCTTCTTCTTAGCTGGGTTACCAGTACCATATCTTGGCGTAAGACTACGTTTGGGCGCCTGCTGTGGAGCTGCTTGGGCTGGCATGGTTGGCCCTTGTGATTCCTGGGAGGGTCTATCCTGTGCTGTTTCTGCTGCTTGGGTCATCTGTTGCTGGTTGTCCAGGGCAGTTGTGGGGGTATCTTGTACGGTGTGGGTGTCTGACTGTTGACCAACTGCAGCAGTGCTCCAGCAATGGTGGCCATTGTGGCATTGTGTTCTTTCCACTGCTCCATGGCCTTTTGGTGTTGTTCCAGCTGCATCCTCTGACTTTGCTCCAAGGTGGATACAATCTGTGCCAACCTGTCTTGGGTATGTTGGTAGGCCCCCAAAACCTCTGCAATGACGTCCTGGGCTGCTGCATCCATCCGGTGCCCTACCCCCTGACCCACTAGGACACTTGACCTTGGCCTGGCTCCCAATGCCTGTGTCCCCTGTGCAGGTCTTGACGTGCCACTTGTACTGGGGCCCTCGACTTCCTGCATGTTGGGAGTGGGAGACTGTGGCCTCTGTAGCTGTGTTCCACCTGTCTGTGCCCTGGGTTCACTGGTGTGGGTACGCCTCCCCTGGCCTGCTGGTCTTAACTGGGTGTTAGGGGTGACAGTGTTTTCCTGGGTGGGGCTGCTGCATGGTGAGCATTCAGGGCTGTATGAGGGCCTGCCTGCTCATCAGTGTCCAGGGGTCCTTCACTAGGGTCTTGTGATGTGCCTCTGTCTCCCTGGAGTGCTGTGGCACTCCTTGTCCCCTCCATTAGGGTTGCATGGGTGGTGGTGCCTGTTGGGGGACATAGACATGTCTGTTACATATGCATGAGGGTTTGAGGTTTACTGAACTGTGCAATTTTGTGCTGGTGTGCCTTTCAGTGCCCTTTCAGGGTGTCTTTGTGATGCGATCATTGCATTTAATGGCAGTGGTGGGGTTACATTGTGGTGGGGGTTATTATTCCATTGTGGGTACGTGCAGGGTTGGGTGGCTGTGCACAGCGGTGGTGATGTGGGCCTGGTAGTGAGTTGTGGGTGATGCAGGTTGGTGGATGTGGTGGGTAATGGCTGGGTGGGGTGTGGGTCTAGGTGGGTGTGGGTGGGGTGGGGTGGTGAATGCATTACAAGTATGGTGTATATGGGGTAATTGTAGATGACTTACCCGAGTCCATTCCTCCAGTGAGTCCCTCTGGGTGCAGGATGGCGAGTACCTTCTCCTCCCAGTTGGTGTATTCGGGTGGTGGTCCTCCCCCAGTCTTCTGCACTACGATGTGGTGCCTGGATGCCATGGCTATGACCTTCCCCCGCAGGTCGTTGCATCTCTTGCGGATGTCGTCCCTGGTGCATGGATGGTGTCCCACTGCATTCACCCTGTTAACAATGGTCTGCCACAGCTCCATTTTCCGCTCAATGGGTGTTTGCTGCACCTCGGACCCGAATATTTGTGACTTCACTTTTAGGATCTCGTCCACCATGGTCCTTAGCTCCCTTTCGATGAAGCATAGATTTTTTGGGAGGGGACATGGTGAGGGTGGTGGATGGCATCGGGACTGGGGATGGGGTTTGGGTGCTCCTGTGTGGGTCGCTATGCGTGTCCTGTCTGCTGCTGTTCTCTGTCTGGCTCTGGTGCTCTCCATCTTGTGGTCCTGGTTTCGTTGCAAGGGATTGTGGGGTCTGTCTGGGGGTGTTTTATGGTGTTCTAGATGTGTGTCAGGTGTGTGGGTGCTAGGCCTCGCCAGTGTGTGCACTGGTTGCTGTTGGGCCCACTTGCCGCCCGTGGCTGTTGCAGCCGCCAATGGTCGTCCGGCCTCCGCTGTCCGCTGAGGTGATTTGTGCATCATTATTTGGAGGGCAGGGATGTGGGTGTGCTTGGCGGGGTGGAGTGGGCTGGGAGTCCCGCCGACAGGGTCCTGACGGGGAGTGGTAGTCTGGGAATTTTTGGCGGGGTTGGGTTTTTCTATCATTATATGGCAGGTTTCCATTCGCCGCCGCCAGCGGGTTTCTGTTCACCGCCGCCACGGCAGTCGGCGGTCTTTCCCGCCATGTTCATAATGACCGCCATAGTCTTAGCAGGCCAGATTTCCACCATATTTAGGATTCACTGGGGCACCAGGCAGGGATGGCCCCTGTTCCTATTTCTCATAGCTCTGTACATAGAACCTTAAACATGATATATAATGAGTAACATGCGTATACTGCCTGTGAAAATTAATGGGGTGCCCATAAAACTTAGTGACTATGTGGAATCTATAGCAATATACTTGACTGAGGCAATCGTGGTCATGCACTCTCTTGTTGAAGAGGCTGAACATTTCGGAAAAATGTCAGGTTTCAAACAGAATTCACTTAAGACACAAATAATTCTTAATTATACTGACTTTTATTGTTGTATCTATTTCCCTCTTTAAAACAAAAAAACTAAATAAATTGTTTTAAAAAAAATATTGAGTTGGCTCAGAAGTGTTAAAACCGGGCAGGCAATCTTGTCTGAAAATATAGAAGCTCTTAATCTAACTAGTTCTTTGATTACATCTGTTAATCTAAAAGCTGTAGCAGTTTAAAACAATATGCTTGCTGTACTATTCTCCAGAGAAAAAAGCAAAGTAGTGTACTAATAATTGAATATGAAGAAAATGTGCCCATGATGGGTTATTTGCCCTTTATATATTGCATGTATGTGACTTGCCCACACCTCTAAATATATTGGTCTGATTTTACCCGTTTTTTTGTCTGGATATAATGTTGAGGATGAAATTGGATATCGAAATGACTATGACCGCATTCATATCTATTACTGTTATTGCTGCACAATTATGCATTGTACGAAAATCGATTCATAAACAATCTCTGTTATTATTAAACTGGTGGACACTACTGTCTGACTCACGAAACGGAATCCTCAATCTTAAAAACAAAGGGGGTGGAGGGATTCAATCATTTAACCTAGACATGGTCGTTGTTGTTTTAGAGCTAGTGTTGGAAGAGGACATTATTATGATTATCTTTGAATATTTTATTTTCCTTCATCTTTTTCTCTTTTTATCAATCCAACTCAAAAGGTGTTGAGTTTATGTAGTCTTGTGTATTTCTATATCGCTTGAATTTAAATGGGAGGAATTATTGTATGTTTTAAGACCACTCAATTAAAAATAATCAAATACAAAATAATCAAATACAAAAATAAATGCTACAAAACATACAATACAGCCCAGCCCATTACTGCGCTGAGTGATGCACGTGATAGTTCTTGAAACAGTGAAAGCTGCACTTTTGTGTGTAGTTGCTGTTGTGAGTTTTGCACCTGTATGCCCAGTGATATTTTTGTGCAGTGATTACAGTAGTGGAGGTGGAGAATCCAGTCCTTCTCACCAACGTTTCAAATAGGGCAGGCGCTTCCGTAAGCATCTTCTAACTCCTTCAGTGAGTGCTTCACCTTCTGTAGCCATCTACTGATATTCTCTTCTCTTTTTCTGTTTAGGCCAGAGCACAACATCTTAACCGCCTTCACGTTTGCTGGCACACTTATAAATTTTGTTGTTCCATAATCCTATTTTTGGAACGAATAATGCCCTCACTCAGATACACATGGAATTACAAGCCATTTTACTTCATCCAGCTGTGAGATGGCTTGTGGGTATATGCACTGATTTTGATGATCAGGATTCCTTTCGTTCTTTGTATGGTCAGCTAGGTAGTCACATAGTGTAATGTGATTAGGGTTTTATTATACATGCCCAGGTATTTCTGATCGCCCGTTATTTGAATTTACTGCCTCAAGAATTACAAATTCCAGAATAACTCAGCGGGTTTGGTGTCTTTAACCAGGACACTCTATCTGCTGGAAGTGGGGGAGAGCCTCCAAGTGACATTTTCTTGGGAAATAAGGAAAAAGAAGTGGAAACAGGAAAAGAGTTACCAGTTCATATGGTAATTCCTAATTTATGAGGGAACCCTCAGGGTATAATGCACAAGCCCCATGTATTCCCCACCCTGACCCTAAGCAAATATTGGTAACTCCGCAGAGGGAAAATAGGACTAGGACACTACTAATGAAGCCCTTAGTGTAGGCAGACATCAAGGCAGACTAAACACAGTGGTAGTTATAAAGTGCTTAGTGTAGGCAGAGATGAACAAGGACTCTAAATATAACACTAGGTATTTCGTGTTCAGTACCCATGTATAGGCCTCATTCATCTAACTGCCACTTACCGCTTCTCTTCCAATCTCAACCTCATCTCTCAGAATTCTATTCTAAGAATGTACAAACAGATGATGTATTTAGGTGAGTTCAGGTTACAAGCTGCCAAGATAAATCGGCATATTACAAAGTGCTTCTGACATTCATTCCAAGTCCCCTTTTATGTTGCAGGCCACTCCCTGACCTTTTCTTTGTCTATGTAATTATACCCACTCCAAATAGCTCAACTCATCCCAGGTTGCTTAAACTCCCATGAGAGAGAAGTTAGACATAGTCCTCGAGCACGCGTTTAATTATTGGTACAACCACATTTGTTCTACAAGAAACTGTACATAACAAAGGAAATAGTTCACAAGAACATGCCAGCTTGGGTACGTATTGCAGATGGTGAGCGAAGACAGTGCATAAGACAATATACACTTTAAGATGGCTCCTATTGTTGATGTAGTACATAGATTTTGGTGATAAAAACTATAGGCTGGACGGAGAGATTTGGTTAGGGGTGGGTGGTAATGGTATGGGAACGAGAACATTTTGAAAGTGTGACTCAACTACTGAGGAGATAAGATTTAAGAGCAGCCTTAAAGGTTGGTGCAGAAGGAGTGATCCTGATGGGAAGCTAGAGAACATTTTGATGCAGTGGGCATTGAGTGGAGCTATAGGAAAATCGGGCACTGTGAGTTCTAGGGAAAGTGAGGAGGGGGTGATTAGCTGAGAACAGTGTATGTGAGGACAAGTGTCAGGTGAGAGAAAAGAGCGGGCAAAAGACATGAAGTAGTCTTCTGGAGAGCATCTTATGCACGAAGAAAGAAAAGAGCCTGTCTGCTTTTTCAGGGACTAGGCCCTCCATAAAACATAGAAAACGCTTGGTTTTCTTATAAAACCATTATTTATATTATCAAGATATAACACCACGTAGGTGCTGTATTTTTATATCATTAGTGTTGGACTTTTTGCCTTACGCAGGGTCATCTCCAGTCTTTTTGCCTCCTTCCTCCTGGTTTTTCTGACCTCTCGCTGTTGGCTCTAGGACTCTGAGCACTTTATCACTGCTGACCAGTGCTAAAGTACAGGTGCTCTCCCATCTAAAGTTGGTATGATTGGCTTACACCTAATTGGCATATTTAATTTACCTATAAGTCCCTTGTACAGTGGTATCTCTATACCCAGGGCCTGTAAATTAAATACTACTAGTGGGCCTGCAGCGCTGCTTGCGCCATCCACTGAAGTAGACTTTCAAACCTGTCTCAGGCCTGCTAGCGCAGGGCCTGTGTGCGCAGTTTTCTGCCACAGGGACCTGGCTTCTAAACTTACTTGCCAGGCCCAGAACTCCCCTTTTACTACATGTAAGTCACCCCTAAGGTACGCCCTAGCTAGCCCTATGGGCAGGGTGCCATGTATGTAAAAAGGCAGGATATGTGCCAAGTTGCGTGGCCTGTCCTGGTAGTGACAAACAGCCTAACTGGTGTCTCACTGCTGTGAGTGCTGCGTTCTCATAGGATTGCATTAGAAATGCCCTGACTTATGTGTAAGGGGTATTGTCTGATTTATGAGGGGTAGCGTAGGCGTGTTTGGTATGGTAGTGATGGTGATAATAAATGCTGCTTACTGGTGTGGGTGTATTTTTTTATTACTATCACAGAAATGCCACTTCTAGAAAGTGCGCATTTATCTGTGCTTATAACTCTGGTGTTTTGCAGCTTGACTCCAATCCACGTCTGGGCAGAGTGACAGTTGGGGCTTTGTGCATACTTTTCAGACAGCCTGTACACAGGTATGGTGGAGGTGTCACAGAGGTGCATCTGCATACTGAATAGTCTTCCTGGGCTGAGAGAAGGGAGAGGTGGGGCACACCTACATTTGTAAAGGCTGTGCCCTGGCCTCACACAATAGAGTCGTTAACCCCCCACTGATGTTTGGAGCCTGTGCTGAAAGAAGAGAGGGGGCACTCACAGAACCAGTTGTAACTGGCTGGAACCTCCTCTCCCTACCATTGTAAAACACTGTAAGAACTGACTATAAGTACAGGGGAATTTCCCCCGCAATTTGGAGACTCTTGGAATCATCTTGGAACTGGACACCAAAGGCTGAAAGGACTCACCAGGAACCGCCGTGGACTGCTGCTGCTGTGCTGACCTGTGACCTGCCTGGTCACTGTGAAGGACTTGCCACTTGCTGCCTTTCCCTTTTGCTGGCCTGTAGCTGGGCCCTCCACCTGAGGACCTTGTCTTAAGATTCTGCTCCCCAGGGGCAGGGTGCTGTGGCCCCTCACCCCCGCATCCGTTTCTTCACGAGGGGTGCTTCTCCGTGGTTGCGGCTGCCATAGCGCTGATTGCAGCGCGCTTTATGGAGCCTTGGGAGCTAGTAGGCTCCTTGCTGCATTGTGCCCCTTTAAATAAGATCACCGCAGCGGCCCGGGAAGCTGGAAGAACACTCGCGCACCGCATCGGGTGCAGGCGAGTGTCTGCTCGGGCACCAGGAGGGGTCTGATTATCTTGTGGCTTCACGGCAGGACCAGGGGAAGGCGCAGGGAGTGCCCCCTTCCCCCTGGCCTCTGCGTTAGGAGCAGGACGCTCCTTTTCTGCTGTTAGGTAAAACTGGCATTATTGTGCCCCCCCCAGCTTGATGGAAGGGCCAGCCGAGGCCCGGGGGGCCCCCAGAGATCGCGGGTCCCGGGAGGGGCCTGTCATTAAACCGGAGGGGGTGCGTGGTGCCCCCCTCCTGCCCTAAGTTGTTTTTGCTGGCTTTGGCCCCCCTCATGAGGGCCGGTTGAGGCCCTGGGGGACCCCAGTAATCACGGTCCCCAGAGGGGCCTGTCTATAAAAGGGAGGAGGTGCATGTCACCCTCCTCTGACCCCAGAGTATAAGGGAGGCCCCCGTTTTGCACACAGGAGCGCCGGGGGCCCCATTGTTCGCCTTCTAGGCAATGGAGGTGCCTTCATCCAACCAGGTACTGTTTAAAGGACATATATAGTTGCAATCCAAAGTTCTTTCTACAGACTTTTGTTTGATTCATATATTACCTACCTGCGTTTGATGTTTTTACATATGTGTATGCAAATGTTCCTTTTATGGACATGCTTGCTAATATGTTTTTCTAACTTGCCATATGTTTTCTAATGTTCCTACTATGGGCATTTTATGATATTCTTATGACAAGTGCTGTGATGCAATAACATGTTTTCCTGACTACTGCTTATGTTGCAGAATACTGAGTAACCTGTGTGTTATGTGTGACTACTGCTAGGTTGCAGAGTAACTAATGTGTAACGTTCTGACAACTGCTAAGGTAGCAGGATAGTACTGATATGTGATGTTTGGTCTGATAATTGCGTTGTGTACAATACAGTATATTTTCATATAATCTGGTGTTGTGTTTCTTTTGTGGTGGGGATATTGCGTCACATATGTTGTGTGTGTTGTGCAGACGCTTTACACATTGCCTCCAGGTTAAGCCTGACTGCTCGTGCCAAGCTACCAAGGGGGTGAGCAGGGGTTATCTTGGACGTGTAACTCCCTTGCCCTGACTAGAGTGGGTAAGTTCTGCTTGGCTGAGGTGCATACCCTAGCCAACTAGAAACCCCATTTCTAACATTGGTCGTCAGCGGTGAGGATAGGACTTGCGCTTGCACAATACCATTGTGACTCATTATTTCACTACAAGGATTGCGTTTAGACCATCACATGTTTGGCTTCTCTTAACTTTCTCTCTTTGGTCATTTTTTCTGTTTTCAGTTCTCACGCTTGGGTATTGCAGTTGTCACATTTGAGTTATTTGTACCTTTTCAAGATGGGGCTTACCTTTGATTTAGAGGACCTGCCGTTTTACACGCAGGAGGAATTAGAGGGGTTCTGTAGAGAGAGAGGGCTGCCTGTAGAAGGGGACCTCAGGAGATCTCTGAATTTCTTTGAAAGGTTTATGACATATACCCAGGGAGGGAGTGTGCTTAGGGGGTACCCAGAGGATCCTGAGTGTAGCGAGGGTTGCCAATGGGAGGGCTCCCTGACCTCATCCCTAGAGAGTGGTAGAGAGACTGATCAGGAGGGTGAGAATGACCGGTTGGGGATGCCAGTTGACAGGGTAGGCCCCAGTGATAGGGAGTCCCTTGCTGGGTCCAGAATAAGAAGCAGGGCTACCTCTCATTCCTTGACGCCTGATGAGCTAAGATATAGGCAGGAAGAGAGGGACCTGAAGTTGCAGTGAGCGCGCCTGGCTGTTGAGGAGAAAAGGGCTGAGGTAGAGAAGGCCTTAGTACAGGAGAGAATGGCAGAGGCAGAGAGGGCCTTTGCCAGAGAAAGACTCGCTCTAGAGCGCAGTCTGAAGGTTCTGGACTCACCAGCGCTGCAGGTGGAGTCCAGTGGTGGCAGCAATGTACAGTGCTGTAGCAAAGATGTTCCTCACATACCCATAGATCTGGTACCTAGGTTCCAAGAGGGGGGTGACATACGTCAGTGGTTAAAGGAATATGAGAGGGCTCTGGTAGAGCGCAGGATCCCTGAGAAGGATTGGGGAACTCGCCTAAGGAGCTTTATTTCTGAGGAGGGGAGGGATGCCCTACTGACTCTAGAAGAGAGTAACAGGGAGGGGTACTCCACTGTAAAAAATGCACTGATTGTGAAGTATGTTTTTTCCTCTGAGGAATACAGAAAAAGGTTTAGGGATGGTAAGAAACTGTCCCACCAGTCTTGAGAGGAGTTTGTGGAGGATTGCTGCATTGCACTAGATGGATGGGTGAAGGGTAGCACAGTAAACAATTTTGAAGGGCTGTTTAATCTGATTGTCAGAGAGCACCTGCTTTGTTGTTGTTTTTCAGAGTTACGCCAACACTTGTCAGTGTGTGAGCTCTCTGACCCCAGGGAGCTTGCAAAGGAGGCAGACTTCTGGTTGCGTACCAGAGGGTCTGATGTGGCATTAGGGGGTGCTCTTAATGAGAGTGGTCTAGGTGTTTCCCAACCAGGTGTGGTGGGAAAGGCTTGTGTCCCAGGTAGGTCCCAGTGTATTGGGGCGGGTAAGGAACCCCATGTCCAGTCTCAGAGGAGAGAGAATGGGGTTGGGCTGAGGCCCAGGGTACCCGAGCTCCAGTCCCAGGTCCTGGACGGTTCCATGAGTGAACGCCAGGAGGTAAGCCTAGCCTGTGCCATAGGGACAGCTGTTCAGAAGGATCCGATTTTGTCATTTGGACTTGGGCGGGTGGCTGGTGATAGAGTTCCGCCGGTCCTGGTGTCTGGTAGTCTCGCTCTACAGAGGAGGAGGCGGAAATCCAGGAATTGGGTTGAGAGGGGGCTGCGGGCCCCAGTGGAGAACCCGGAGGGTCAGGGGTCAGCTCTGAGAGCAGAGCCCCCCAGGAATGACCTTGGTGAGACCATTTCTGGGCTGGGGGGAATCCAGACTCTGTCAGATGGGCAGAGGTCAGGAGACCTGCGCCAGCCAGACTCTTGTGTGGCCCTTGGGGAAGGTGTTTCCCTGGTGGGAGGTAGGTGTGCCCCCTAGGAAGTCCTGGTGCGCCAGGCAATGATTCAACCGCAGGGTGGTGACTCTGGGTTGGATGATCAGGTTCAGAGGGTAAACTCTGACCTGATGGGGAGTAGGTGTGCTCCCAAGGAAGTCCTGGTGTGCCAGGCAGTGGTTCAACCGCAGGGTCGTGACTCTGGGTTGGATTGCCAGATTCAGGGGGTAAGCTCTGATCTGGTAGGGGGTAGGTGTGCTCCCAAGGAAGTCCTGGTTTGCTGGGCAATGGTCCAGTCTAAGGGTGTCGTCCCTGGACTAGATAGACAGGTTCAGGGGGTAAACTCTGACCTGGTTGGGGGGGCGGTTAGTGTGCTCACCCCGTGTGAAACTTCTGGTGGCTTGTCCCGTGGTGGGGAGACTAAGGAATCTGGAAGTGGGGTTCAGGGAGGGGGAAGCCCGCCCTGGACCCCGGTGCAACCCAAGGGTGTCGTCCCTAGGTTGGGTGGTCAGTCGCCAGGTAGTGATCCTGGGCTGGCGAGAGAGTTGTGCAGGGCTGCTGTACCCAGCACCCTGGCAAGTGTGGATTCTGGTGATACCCCTCCTAGGAGAGGAGGACGGGATCCTAGACGGAGGGGTAGAGGGAGGAGAGCCTCGCATCTAGCCCCTGTAGAACCTATCGGTGCGGACCCTAGGTTGGTGGATCAGTGGCAGGGTAGAGCCCCTGAACTGATTGGAAGTGGAGTGGAGACAGGTTGCTTTGCACCTGGGGCTACCGCCCCCCACTCGTTATGGTTTCAGAGGCTCCTAGATGGCCTGGGGCCTGGTTCTGGCCATTGGCAGCTAGAGAACCCCCGTGGGTTGGTCTAGGCTGCCTGGGAAGCATTGACAGAGAGATCCAAGTGGAGTCAAGAAGGCGTAGAACTGGAACATGCCCCTGCTATTGTGGGCCTGGGTCTTTGTTCTATCGCCCCAATCAGGGAAGTACATCAAGGTATTGATTGTTCTCCCCTGGCTTTTGGCTGGCAGGGGGTTGTGTTGGACTTTTTGCCTTACGTAGGGTCATCTCCAGTCTTTTTGCCTCCTTCCTCCTGGTTTTTCTGACCTCTTGCTGTTGGCTCTAGGACTCTGAGCACTTTATCACTGCTGACCAGTGCTAAAGTACAGGTGCTCTCCCATCTAAAGTTGGTATGATTGGCTTACACCTAATTGGCATATTTAATTTACCTATAAGTCCCTTGTACAGTGGTATCTCTATACCCAGAGCCTGTAAATAAATACTACTAGTGGGCCTGCAGCGCTGCTTGCGCCACCCACTGAAGTAGACTTTCAAACCTGTCTCAGGCCTGCTAGCGCAGGGCCTGTGTGTGCAGTTTTCTGCCACAGGGACCTGGCATCTAAACTTACTTGCCAGGCCCAGAACTCCCCTTTTACTACATGTAAGTCACCCCTAAGGTACTCCCTAGCTAGCCCTATGGGCAGGGTGCCATGTATGTAAAAAGGCAGGACATGTGCCAAGTTGCGTGGCCTGTCCTGGTAGTGACAAACAGCCTAAATGGTGTCTCACTGCTGTGAGTGCTGCCTTCTCATAGGATTGCATTAGAAATACCCTGCCTTATGTGTAAGGGGTATTGTCTGATTTATGAGGGGTAGCATAGGCGTGTTTGGTATGGTTGTGATGGTGATAATAAATGCTGCTTACTGGTGTGGGTGTATTTTTTATTACTATCACAGAAATGCCACTTCTAGAAAGTGCGCATTTATCTGTGCTTATGACTCTGGTGTTTTGCAGCTTGACTCCAATCCATGTCTGGGCAGAGTGACAGTTGGGGCTTTGTGTAAACTTTTCAGACAGCCTCTACACAGGGAGGGTGGAGGTGTCACAGAGGTGCATCTGCATACTGAATAGTCTTCCTGGGCTGAGAGAAGGGAGAGGCGAGACACACCTGCATTTGTAAAGACTGTGCCCTGGCCTCACACAATAGGGTCGTTAACCCCACACTGATTTTTGGAGCCTGTGTTGAAAGGAGAGAGGGGGCACTCCCAGAACCAGTTGTAACTGGCTGGAACCTCCTCTCCCTACCATTGTAAAACACTGTAAGAACTGACTATAAGTACAGGGGAATTTTCCCACAATTTGGAGACTCTTGGAATCATCTTGGAACTGGACACCAAAGGCTGAAAGGACTCACCAGGAACCGCCATGGACTGCTGCTGCTGTGCTGACCTGTGACCTGCCTGGTCACTGTGAAGGACTTGCCACTTGCTGCCTTTCCCTTTTGCTGGCCTGTAGCTGGGCACTCCACCTGAGGACCTTGTCTTAAGATTCTGCTCCCCAGGGGCAGGGTGCTGTGGCCCCTGACCCCTGCATCCATTTCTTCACGAGGGGTGCTTCTCCGTGGTTGCGGCTGCCATAGCGCTGATTGCAGCGCGCTTATGGAGCCTTGGGAGCTCGTAGGCTCCTTGCTGCATTGTGCCCCTTTAAATAAGATCACCGCAGCGGCCCGGGAAGCTGGAAGAACACTCGGGCACCGCATTGGGTGCAGGCAAGTGTCTGCTCGGGCCCCAGGAGGGGTCTGATTATCTTGTGGCTTTACGGCAGGACCAGGGGAAGGCGCGGGGAGTGCCCCCTTCCCCCTGGCCTCTGCGTTAGGAGCAGGACGCTCCTTTTCTGCTGTTAGGTAAAACTGGCATTATTGTGTCCCCCCCAGCTTGGTGGAAGGGTCAGTGGAGGCCCTGGGGAGCCCCCAGAGATCGCGGGTCCCGGGAGGGGCCTGTCATCAAACCGGAGGGTGTGCGTGGTGCCCCCCTCCTGCCCTAAGTTGTTTTTGCTGGCTTTGACCCCCCCCTCGTGAGGGCCGGTTGAGGCCCTGGGGGGCCCCCAGTAATCACGGTCCCCGGAGGGGCCTGTCTATAAAAGAGAGGAGGTGCTAGCCTATTTGAGTCATATATTACCTACCTGCGTTTGATGTTTTTACATATGTGTATGCAAATGTTCCTTTTATGGACATGCTTGCTAATATGTTTTTCTAACTTGCCATATGTTTTCTAATGTTCCTACTATGGGCATTTTATGATATTCTTATGACAAGTGCTGTGATGCAATAACATGTTTTCCTGACTACTGCTTATGTTGCAGAATACTGAGTAACCTGTGTGTTATGTGTGACTACTGCTAGGTTGCAGAGTAACTAATGTGTAACGTTCTGACAACTGCTAAGGTAGCAGGATAGTACTGATATGTGATGTTTGGTCTGATAATTGCGTTGTGTACAATACAGTATATTTTCATATAATCTGGTGTTGTGTTTCTTTTGTGGTGGGGATATTGCGTCACATATGTTGTGTGTGTTGTGCAGACGCTTTACACATTGCCTCCAGGTTAAGCCTGACTGCTCGTGCCAAGCTACCAAGGGGGTGAGCAGGGGTTATCTTGGACGTGTAACTCCCTTGCCCTGACTAGAGTGGGTAAGTTCTGCTTGGCTGAGGTGCATACCCTAGCCAACTAGAAACCCCATTTCTAACAATTAGCATGCACAGTTTGTGCAGCTATACATTACTCTAAAATGAGTGGTATGATAGAGTCAGATCCTTGGTCCTGACAAAAAGCCATGGGGTTGCCTTGAAGCATGTAGATGAGACCACTACATTGTCACCTGTACTTCCCTCCTACCCCGTTTTTAATCATACCCCCGGGAGGCCAGAATAATAGGTATTTTTTACTTTCACTGTCCACATAAGACCAACACTCCTATTTTTCGTCATTTAGAACACTTCGTTAAGTGCTCCCATGTAAATCATACGTCGCTGCACGCCCTGTTCCACAGTGGAACGAGATGAACCCAATGATGAGGCATACCACCAAGGGGCAAACCTGGGGGGTGAGGGTTATGTAAGAAAACCAAGCGTTTTCTTTGTCCTGTGGATCGTTAGTCCATGTAAAAGCAGACAGGCTCTTTTGGTTCTTGGTCTATATCAGTAGGAAGGTAAGCCCTTCTGAGTGTTTTCCTCTTATCTCCTTTTTTTGTTTAAAAGAGCGTCTCATGTAACAGGTCTGGGAGTTTGGATGCAGTAATTTCTGATACCCTGGTGTGTTCAGCTTTGGGGATGCACTGTATGAAAGAAAGATCAGAAAGAGTCTTTACCATCGGCCAGGAGCCATGATTCACAAGACAAGATTCATGTACTACTCTGTAGTGAGATATTTTTCTTTATAACCACTCGTTGAACGGGGTCTAAATGCTTTCAAAGCCACTGGTCAGTTAGTTCACTGGTGCGCTATACACTTGCCCGATTCTGGGCATGCACTGGGAAGGAGTTGAATTGTGAGGACTGAGACACACCACCTGTCCAGGAGAGAAAGCGTTAACTCCTCTTCCAACACCAAACTTCCTCATCCTTTTTCTTGAGAGTCAAGGCAATGTATTTTCTGCATGTGCCACATTAGTGGAATTGTTTACTTTCTAATGAGGGGCTTGCATTAATATCCAGATAGGGATAGTGCAACCACCAGGAGCCAAGCTGAGAACACCAAATTCATTTCACATTCATAGTGGCCTCATGTCGTGCGGGGGCATTCATGCAGATCTGTCTTCCAGACCACTTCCACCAAGCATGTTGGGGCTCGCAGGCCCTTACTTACAATGGAAAACCCAAAACTACAAGACTCGGCTTGCATCAGTCCTCTAGTGGAAAAACCATGGTGAGTTAAAAGTCACCTCAAAGACGCTGCCCAGGTGTTAACCGCATGGTTCAGCTTGCTGTTGTTCTACCTCTCTTCAGTAAAAGTTCCGGTGGCTCTACTCTGCAATGTTAGGTCCTCAAAGTGTTCTTCAGGTCAAGAAAATGGTGCCTTGTCATTCATTTCAGTTGAAATCACTTTTCATTTTCATTGCTATCCTTTCTTTATCAACCCAATGATTGCACTCAAAGAAGAATAACATGTCCTTTCTATAGATCACTGGACAATTGCGCCCATCCCTTTTGGGCAAATCCAGGAGCAGCAGCACACAGATCTACTATGTTTGACATCTTAATGCATGGTGATTCCCGGACATAATTCTGAGTTAAAGGTACCCATACCGAAGTTTATTACAGCTACTGGGCTGCAAGAAGTATGAAGCAGTCACAATAACCTTACAAAAGTGCACATATATAAAACAATCTAAACCCTTTTTTTGGGATAAAAATTAAGTAATTACTTTAATAGTGCCAATCTGAGCAGTATGGATCTATTTTTTTTAATTACAAGGTCGCCCAGGGCAAATAGTGTGAATGTTATCTAACCTCCAGCTCCCAATTCTATGTACCTAAATTCAGATTTGGTGCTCTGATTTTGGGTCACTATGCTATAGATTGTTAGTTTTTCTATTTCATTCTCTTGAGTTTGTTCTTACTTAACTGAGCAAAAACGTTTGACAATTCACATCAACGTCCACTGAAAACTCCCACAGAAGAGCTTGTGTTATGTAGATTTGGTGGTACTCTCGTAGTTAAATTAATTCTGATATACATCATCAGCACGAATAAAGAGGAAACATATTGTATACGCTTTGCATTGTTATTTAATATTTCCCTCAGAATTGTATACACCACCTCGGTCGATAACTATTATATGTGCATTAATATTTGCTACGTTCATCCTGCTTTAATATGCCTGACGTTCAGTCCGTGGTAAGCACCAAATAATAGATTTATCATCATGTGCTGTAGATTATGTATGTTTTGTCTGTAACAAAACTCATAAATATTACTATTGTTTTCAAAAGATAAGGTTACATGGACGTTTTCCATCTTATTTTCCTGGTGATCAGTTATCCCTATTTCCTCACTCACCAGAAAATGAAAATTATGTCAGGTTGACTACTCCTTCAGTTTCATTACTTATAAAGTGTTGCAACTGCATCGCCCTAACGAGCCTAAAAAATGTCAGATTTTTCTCCTACAGTTACACCCTCAATTCATTCAAAATCTAATGCACCTATTGTAGAAGTGTTTTTGAACTATGTATGCTTTGACCCGCATCAACCCTAAATAGTTTCATATGAGCAGCAGTTGCATGATTCATACAATAAACATCGAATATGGAGAAATCTTCTGGACAAGGTTGAAGGTTTCCATGCATGGTAGAAAATAGAGATGTTCACAAAAACCAGCCCTTCTGCTGTTCCTGCCCAAGGGAAAACTAGTTTGCATGACTGCACTTTCAGATCCAATAACCATCCAAGTATTGGCATTTAGTTACTCCCATAACAACGTCAGATCATTTAATATCAGGCAGAGGGGGCAAGAACTCAGCCTTGTTTTATGATGTCCACGGGCATGAAAGCCAGAAGGATGGAACTGCTCTCAGCAGAGCAGCGCTGGGCTGATGGCCAAGTATGAGTGGATCTGCAATCCATCGAAATTTAAACCAGAACGGTCAGGGAGAAGCTGGACGTTTCTCTCCTGTGCTCTGGGAGAACCCGGACAGCAGCAAATTGCAAGCAGGGAAACGTGAGGTGATGGAGAAGTTCTTTACGCCTCTTGGCCAGGAAAGACCCACGAAGGAGAACAAGAAGAATGTCTCACCCTTGCAGGAACGCCGCTGGGCCAGGTCCGAGCTCTTCACTACAGCGTCCTCCTCACCCTCTTCTTCCTCTGCCTGGTCTTCCTCCCCTTGGTCTTCAGAAGCCAGCATCGAACGAGAGGCTTTCCTGGTGCCCAGCTCCCGTCTTCCAGCTCAGCACTCGAAATCCTGTGTTGACCTTTGTGGCCAAGGGCTCACCTTCCACAAGGATGGCCAAAGGTTTCAGGAGAGCCCTGGGCTCAGCCGAAGGCACAGCAAGAGTGTTGATCGACTGGCCCACAGAGGTCAAAGATTGAGTGATGAGATGCGGTTGCACAAAGCAACCAGCAGAGAAAGTAGTTTAGCTAGCAATGAGCAAGCTGAGGTGGTGGTACCTCAGATGCATCCCCGCCACCTTACTGTGCGTTCAACAGGTAAGGGGATCCTGAAGAGTGGGCAAAGCCCAAGGGCGGATATAATCCGGAAAGCGAAGTCAATGGAAGCCATCACCGCAAAGTCAGTGAGCAAAGTTGCACCACTCACAAGAAAGTCACAAGAGGAAAGCCAGGGAAGCCGCAAAAATGCCTGGAAGGAGACGGTAAGAGAAAAGGAGGGTCAGTCAACGGATCGAGCAGGAATGAAAAAAAGATACATGGAAGAGAAGCAGAGGTTTTCTACGTTCTTGAACGAGATCACTAGGCAAGTGCTGAGCCCCTCGAGCCTTACTTCTCTGGGTCTGAAGCAGCAACAGCTCAGTCCCAGCTCGCATAGGAAGAAGCACCAGAGCTCAAGCACTGACAGCTCTGAATCTAAAGACTCCAAGAGCAGGGGGAGCTCTACGGGTTCCATCCCTGACAACCTACAGGCCAGACAAAAGGAGGGCACTGGTCACTTCAGGCCATCGAGGAGAGCGTGCACCTCTCCAGACAGCTGCTCAGTGTCTAGTGCGCCTTCCATGTCGTGGTACAGTGGTGGCAGCCGTCACCGCACCGCCAGTTCTGGCTCCAAGTCACCTCAGCAGCAGGCCAGCCCAGGGCCAGGGAGGCGCAGAGAGGAAAGCACCAGTCCAGTACGTGACTCTTTGCCGAGCTGGCAGCGTGGGCGTCCAGATCACGCCAAGACCGCTGAGCCGGGTCGAGCACTGGACAAGAACAAAAGCGGGAACTATGCCAGGGACACATCAGAGAGCGATACACTCAGTCACTATTCACCGCGGCAGAGCAGCCGGCTGGCCTTACAGAGGAAGACTACCTCCTCCGAGGACGTTTCAGTTCGTAAGCTGCCACAGCGCCTCAGCCAGCATGGCCGTCAAATGAAGACAGACTTGTGCAAAGATATGTCCACAGGTAAGCAACAGCCGCAGGAGGAAGGTGGCAGGAGTACGGTGGCCCCGGTGGGACAAAGGAGATCGAGTCCCGCTGTGGAACGGGAAGTGCTGAGTCCAGTCGATGGGATGACCATGTCCAGGAAAACGGCTACCTTGCAAAAGGTAGGATACAGTTTTTTTATATGATAAATTCATATTGGCTCTGATTTGGGATAACGTATGCTTAGTTTGAAGTAAAAATGTGAAATAGTAGTATGAGAATGCAGTACATAGCACAAAGCAGCGCACAACAGCTGTGAGTATTTGCTTTTAAGCCACCTCTAAATCAGTGGTCACAAACCTGACCCACTCCCTTTTAGTTCAGTCTTTGGCTGCTGGACAGGAGTTGCAGAGCACAATTTTAGGATCTTGAGCAGGTCGCCTTGTCAAGGGGCTGGCAGGGGGGCAAAAGTGATAGAGAAGTGCTTATCCAGCAGGGATGACACTAGTTCTTTCCCGCAGTAGAGGAGCTGCTACTATCAATTGCGCCTAGGCCGCAAACGTTCCAAAAAGGGGTTCCAAGCGGGAGTGACTGTGAGAATGGGAACCTCAAGGTGAAGGTCAAAAAGGCTAGTTGCAGCCTTCTGTGAGACAACTTGGATAGCTAGTGGGGGGGAATATTTTGCAGGACACAGTGACACAGTTATTGGCATAACCACAGCCTACTGCAGAGCCTCAGTTAAAGGAGGAGTTCATGCAGCATAACGGAGCAGAGACTCTGCTAGAGTTTCTAACAAGCTTCTGTTAAGCCTGTTTTTCTCCATGCCCTTTCCTGGTTTTTAAGCCACTGTTCAGTCCTTTGATGTCCTATTTCTGGAGCAGATTCTGCTTCCACGCACTTTCTTCCCCAAAATAGCACACCCTGTCCAGTTTTAAAGAATTTGCAGAAATCTGTTGGTAGTCTGGCAGTAAAGCAGATAACAGTGGCAAAGAAAATGTCCGCTGCAAAGACCTCTATGCGGATCAATACTCTACTGACTCCTACTGCCCACCCCCCAAGGGTTATCGAACACAGCACCAGATTACAATGAATGAGGTGATACCTAGGAGCCCGGTGAGCAAGTCACCTCAGCGACTGTTTCACGGGTCATAGTGGAGGTTCCCAAAGCGTAAAACCCCAAACTAACATTCCTTACAGTGAAACGTTAGTATCAGTGACAACAAGAGCATGATTTCTCACTTTGAGTTCATCCGATGATAGTTTATGAATTCTAAAGGCACAGGTCGTTTCATGTGCATGTGCTGTACTTGTTTGTGTCTGTGAAAGAGTGCACTGCTGGTGCACAGCTGCACAAGGGAGGGTGCACTGATGCTTTTTATGTGTTACCTGTTCCTGCGTAGGGACAATTCGTCTGCTGCTTACCATGTTGGACATGGACTGTGTGATTATGAATCTTGATAAAAAACGTTTCACTCTACAAAAGTAAAAAGATTGGATTTGACAATGCTTGCTGGCTGATTCAGTTACCTCCCTCACACGTCTTACTCTTTTTTCTTTGCATCATCCCCTCTAGGAGGCGCTTGTGGAGCGAGATACCAGGTAACCGTCTTTTCAGCGACGTAGAGGTTTCTGTATTGTCCAAACATTTAGTGTTTCAACGTGCATGATGTAGAAAGTTTAATGGAAGGTTTGCCTTCTACAAAATAACGTCAGGTGTTCTGTCCTTTATTTAAAGCGAGTGCCTTGAAATCTATCCATTCCCTTTTATTCTCTTGATACAAAGTGCTTCTAGGTTTGCATGTGCAAAACCTCTATGGTGATATAATACGTGTAGGGGACTTAGGCCGAACAAAGAAAGGATTTCAAGACATATAGACGTGTATATATATATATATATATATATATATATATATATATATATATATATATATCTAGGCCCGTTTTAGGTCAGTCATCTCATTTATTGCTCGGTTGACTGGCCATTTACATTGGACTTCATCCCACCACAGCATACAACATTGCACAAAGGATCACCGCACTTCAACCACTGGGACTCTTGCAATTTGAGTGATAGCATTTAGTTCACTCACACGTGAATAAGCCTAAAAAGAAGTACTCGTCGGTGCCTAGTTTGGTAGGCCAATACCTAACACTGCCAATGCTTTATTTTCTTTCCATTCTTTCTCCTTTTGAAAAAAAAATAAGAATCGATGTGTTTTTAAACCATGTCCTCATTTTACAGTAATTCAGAGCCAATAGTACCTTTCCTTTGCACCAAAAAGAATAATATTTTCCTGTAATGTGTATTAAAACTAAAATGTAGACCAGTTCTAAATGCACATTCGTACAGTAAGTACCTGTATTGTTTTATTATAATATTTATATGCAGTAATTTTTTTTTTTTACATATAAAGAGATTCTTGTAAACATATAACCACCATGCTTAAAAAGCTACATGGTTTCTTTACACGTTTTATTCTTTTAGTTTCATTACATATGCTTCTGATAGGGAATAAAAAAATAAGTGTTGCACCAGGCTTCCCATGGCCAGACCTATTAGCTTTGCTAATGCTTGTGATTGGTGACGCTTGTGTTACAGGCATACATTCCAAATAAGAAATCATTGCAAGCAAAATGTAACACAGCACGTGGTGAGTTTCAGAATTCACCTATTGACTGGCTGGTCCAACTCTCTTAAATCCAATTAGACAGAGTTATTGAAGGAGCCTTTCTAGAAACCGATTTAATTGTTATGTACCAAATTAGAAAGTGCCAGGTTAGTCGAAGCGCTATTTGAAGGAAAGTAAAATTGTAAATAGCAATTATATGTTTAGTGTACAGACTTCGGCGAGTTATTTCATGAAAGTCCATTGTGCATCTCTGTACATTAAATATACAACAAGTTTGCATTTGCTATTGAATCATGTTAATCCACGTGTTGCATCAAGATTCTCCTTCAGTATTGGTTATTTCTACTAGCGCCAAGAAGCTACGGGGATCGTTACACTTAAGAAATATCTTTAAACATAACATAACATAACATAACATAAAATGTTTTCGCACTAGGCTTCTATTTTAAAAATCAGTGCTGTTTGAGTGTTAGGTCTGTGGTCGGCTTCCGGGTAACAAAGGCATTTTATTGGTTTGTTGGTGTCTCTGTTGTAGTTGGAGGTTCTGTAAACCCCGCTGAGAGTATCCCTCCTACCCAGTAAATTCACATTTGTAAATCATAACTCCTGTGGAGGCTTGGCTGACTAAGACTGCTTTTCCCATGGACCACAGAGACAGCATATAAAATCCAGTGATTAAGCCTTAACCTTAGTTTTAGATATGTAGACAACATCAATCTTAAAAATACTAGGAACATTGGCACAAAAAGCTTAATAGCCAGAGCGAAACACTGACTTGTCCTTAGCTCCCATTAAAACAATTAGAAAGCCCCTGTTTGATGTCCAGTTTGAATACATCACCTTTAGTTATCTTCTGTTCGACTTCAGGAACTTGAGAGTCACAGCTGCCCTTTTTGTTCACACAGTCTGGGAGCTGTAGGCCTTGTTGGTCTTTGGATAAACACTCTTGATAACAACGAGGTGCCAACCAAAAAGCTAGGACTGGATACATGTTGCGCATTGGAGAAGGAGCTGTCTAGCAACTTAAAACATGGCATGTTTGTCCTAGAGATAGGGAAGGCCTGAATGGCACTGCTGTATTATTATGACTGTATCAAAGACCCTAAAGATAGAATGGCAGATGGCACTGCATTGTTACATACATGTGTACATTGCAAGGAAGGCGAGGATTGGATATGCAGGGAAACTAAAGTGTTACATTGCCCAGTAGCAGAGATTTGTCCAAGGAGAGACCACGGATTGAATGTGTCGACTCTTCACTACATTCTCCACCTCATTTTAAGACTTATTTTGCAGAAGGTTTATACGTAAGTGAACATTGAGCAGGAATCTCCTCAGTGCCAATTGAGCACTCATCCATCTGTCCGTCTGTTTGCTTGCCCCTCTGTTTCTCAATCTGTTTTACACTTTTGTCTGAGTGGCTGCATGCATTTTTTGTAGGACTGTATTTGGGTCGCTGTGAGTGTTGTTTGTGTTGTCCTCTTCATGTTGGTCTGTTTGCTTAGGTACCTGCACATCTGTTCATATATATGCTGTGGGGGCTGTATACTTTATTTGTGTGTATGTGAGTTTCTTTACTTTGTGGTCTATGCACATGGATGACTGTATACTTATTGTCTATCTGTCTGTGGTGGCTGTAGGCATGTTGGTAAGTGTGCATGTGGTCAGTCTTTACATGTGCATTGGTGTTTGCAGGTGATTTGCTCTGTCTGCATATGTGGATGTCTTTGTGATATATGTATATTTGAGCCTGCAAGTTGTGTGTCCAGCCTACTGGCACTGCCAGTGTTTGTTTTCATCTCCATCTAGTCCCTACTTTGCAGGGATGAAAGAACACGATAAACGGTAATGAAGCAAGCAAAAATAACAGCTGTCTTAAACCAGAGATACGTTCAATGGAGGATCTAGTCCCACAATTTGGGTCTAATCACCCAGTCATCTCTGTAGGATGACACTTAGGAATGGCCCTCATTTAGAGGCCTACAGTCGGGCATTACAACATCTTTCATGTCTCGTTATGCTTCCCGGTCCAGTTTGTACTTTTCTTCCATGGGTGGTGGTAGGGAGAAAACTGAATTCATTCTACAAAAAGTCCTGTAGTCGACGCAGAGGTGTCACACTAGGGAGAGAAAAACTAGAGGCAAAATAATATGCTAATGGTTAGATCTTCCCTGAGTAAATCTGGTGACTCTTGCTTGCCTTCAGCGTGTGATCCTCAGTAACCTTCTGTGAAACAGCAGAAAATTTGAATTTTGAGAATGGAAGGCCATGAAATGATTGTTCTCTGCTTGTGAAACATATGTATTCTAGGGCAGCAAAAGAGCCATTGCAAGCCAGAGATCAGATGATGGTCTTACCTGAGACAACTCCTGACCATATTTCCTGTGCAATAGACGCATTGAACGCAGTGGACTCTGGCTCCTCACCCAGCCATGGCCATTGTCCTCCTGGTAAGACAGAGCTACGGGACGAGCTGGACTTTCTCAAGGAGCGATTCACCAGGTAAGCAGTGGAAACCACAATCCTGGTTTGTTTGCCCTACTTTGGGATCCAACTCTGAGTTAGAGAGATCCACCATGAACAAAAATATGCACATCTTACAGTCGTCTCCCTAGAATCTGAGGATATGGGGAATGTTACTGTTTGAGGAAACTAGGCAATTTCAATTTTAGAAAAATCTAGCAAAATTTCAATACTGGCCTATAAATTAAGCATGCTTTTGCTACAGAATATCAAGCCACTGTAAATAAATTGATGACAATATTACTGTATTGTTTAGCACACTACCTCCTTATATGCTTTTTTTCTGGCACCATAAAATCAACTTCACACTAACAATGTTTTTAGATTGCAAATCTTTGTTAAAGATCTGTTCCCATCTTCCCTTTAGCCTCGTGGAATGTCGTCCATGGTAGGGTTTGAGAAGAGATCACTAATACACAAAGCTAACAATTTCCACATAAAAATGTAAAGCCACACAAGATGCATGCATAGACCAGTCCCAAAGTGGCTGCTAGCTTCCCTGTGCTCAATGCCACTAGCTTCGCTGCTGGCAATCTGATGTGTTGAAAAAGATAGGTAAGCCACTAGTAGCATTCTTCACCAGTACTGATATTTTACTTGATGCACAAAGGTTGCATTTTGATGGCTTCCCTTCTTTGCTACCTGTCTCTCACGCTGCAGGACAAATCATATGAGGGGTGCAGGCCTTGCTTGGGGCTTTAGAGTGTGTTGTTTATGCATTATGTGTTACTCTTCCCCAATTTGGATGCTCCAAAGTTGTTATTTGTACTATGGAAAAGGCCTACAACTATGGTCACCTGAAAAATGTCTTGTATCTGAGTTTCTCACTTACTCAGTAATTTTGCAATAGAGCTCGCAACATCATTGTGAATGACATTGTTCCGCACCGTGTTTCAGAAGAAGGAAAGTGTTTTTGTGTGAGGCAACATCACTCATGTATAGATCTTTCTGTTCATTCAGATTTCATTCCTTATTGTTGAAGAGAAAAGTAGTGTACCTGTGTCACTTGTTTGGATGCAGTTAATCAAATGCTTAATCAGGATGTAGAAAGGAATGCTTTTTAATTGTTTTCTCAATAAGACCGTGAAAGGTCCAACACATCGGCAATTCCTGGCTACAATCAGCGACCATTGTGTTACAAGCCTGGGCCATCTGTGTCCCAAAAGCGCTTACCCCATTACCCTTTGTAAAACCATGTCATCCGATCCCGAGATGTTTTCTGGTGCACTTCCACAAAGATGTTGTCATGGTCCTGGGACCCAGGTGCTCTTACTTTGCATTTGCAATGTCTTCCAGCCTTCTTCTTTCTCGCTAAAGGCATGTGATAGTAACTGCAGTGTGACATGATTACTGTTCAGGCTGTCTTCCCACTGGTGCTGACCATTTGTTCAAATAAGGTTCTGGCCACCCTCTTTTAATGGTGTGGTCCTTTCCAGGTTTTCTGATGCTTTTGGCGCAATGCCTGAAGGTGCTGGCGCCAACATCACAGGTTTTGAAATGCTCACTATAGTTGGGAACCTGCAGAAGCTGGCTGCTTTCCTAAGCCTGTGGTCACGAGGACTCTGCAAAATGTAACTATCCATGCATGTCAATAGATTTCTTGTCTTATCAGCTGTCATTTTGCAGTGTCGTTGGTGGTGGACAGTTTGTTGTGGTTTCCCACCCGCTGTAGTTTCCACCTTCCTCTGGTGCTTAGCTGTTTACCTCCACCTCTGATGTACTGTGTTCCCTCTATCGAGGAAGACAGGCTATATGCCATCAGTGCCCTCACTTTTGTGTCGGGCCTTAGTCTTGTCTTTGGGGGGTAATGGTGGATGGGTAGTGATGGTATTGCTGTGACCACACCTCTCACTCATCGTTGTGGCTTCTTTTGAATCTCCTGCACTCTGTTCCTGTATGCTTTCTGCCATAGCTGTGATTCATTTAGAGCCAGTCTACACACATCCTTTCCAGGGCTAGTGCTACTCATGCTTGCCACTTACTCTTCTCTGCTCAACCCTGTGTTGATGCTTTCCCTGGGTCAGGCCTCACTGCCAGTGCTTAATTTGTAAAGAAAAACGTGCTGTGCCCAAAACCCTCCTCCTAAACATGCGGCTTCTGCTATTAAATCTGCGAGCACGGAATACTGAGGTGGCGTAATCCTGAAGCCACCCGGGCCTCTTTAATCCATGTAAAGCCACTCCCTGCCCCTTCAGCTCACTCCTGCAACTTCCTGCTTTCTCCCTTTGTGACGCTTTTTCGTTTTTCTCTTCCTCCGTCCTTCCCATATATGTCTTTTGCTCGCAGCAAATGCTTTAGGCAGAAGAATAAGCTCCGGCCCTCAAAAATAAGTGCCAGTGCTCAGCATCGGAAAAAACAAGCACAAATTAAGTACTGCTCACTGCCTTGGGGGGGAGGGCCAAAGATACTTTCGGTGCAGCGCTCCTTCCTTCATTTCAATCTCAAGCATCAGGTGGCATTGATCCCTGTTCTTCACACTCTATTTCACCATTATCCTGTCTGACTTGTTTCATTTGCCCCCTCAGCTTCCAGTTCTGGTTTTCTCTGTATTCAGTCAGCGCTGACCTTAGGATATTTTGGGTCCTGTGCAGAGTATACTGTACGGGCCCCCCACGACACACGTCAAATTGTTTTTCATGGCTAATCATTTTGTTTTAGTAGATTGTTAATAAGTACAACAAGTAAAATGTAACTATACAAGTGCACCTGTAATAGAATAATATATAATGCTACTTTTTCACAAAAAAAGGAACTTTCTTTGCTTTCTGTCCTGCAAAGTCTTTTATTACTTCCCTGTAGTCGAGAGTTCGTCCAACTTCATGTTCCACTGATATCAGTGCCAAGCCAGTCAGCCGGGCCTTAGCCATTGAAGAGCACAAGTAATTCTTAATAATTTTTAACTTTGAGAAGGATCGTTCCCCAGAGGCTACTTTGCAGGATCTGCGTCATCCGTGACACATGTTAATACAAATTGCTCAAACTTCTCATGCAACAATTAATGGAGAAATGTACTTAATGGATATGAATGAATTGAGAAATGCGTTCATAAATCGCTCTGCCCAGTGCAGGGCGCCATATACAATGTACCGTGCACATGGCTGCTTTTTTTCCTGCTGTGCGCATTTGAAAATGCACACAGGCCAATGTAGGGGAGGCTGCCGCCCTTCTTGTGGTGCAGCAGATTACGATAATGACGTTACACGTATCCGATAGTAATCCACAGAGGCACTGTGCCCCTACGTTACCTGCTAATGTTCTGCGATCTCGGAGCTAGCAGTGGCATAGCCAGTGTTTACAGAAACGATGAAAAGCCTCCTGCTTTCTGTGGAACGTGCCAGTGTACAGGGCTTCTGAGGTGCGCACACGCCCTTCTGCCTCCTCGCCCCATTGTTCTTTTGTTGCCTTCATAGCTGACTGTGCCCAGCTCTTTTTCAGCTGAGAGAGCTGGCCGACGAGAGCACCGGTGCTATGGGGCAGGCAGTCTGACGTCGATGGTAACTTTCTGAGACATTATTGAGGCCCAGTGGCGTAGCGTGGGTTGTCAGCACCCGGGGCAAGGCAAGTAATTTGCGCCCCCTAACCCGTGGATTTTAGCACTCGAGTCTCTTCCAAGATGTTGCGCCCGGTGCGGCCGGCCCCCCCTGCACCCCCCACGCTACGCCACTGTTGAGGCCTCCTAAGTTGCGGGCCATGTGCAACATGCACGGTTCGCACACCCCTAAGGCCGCCACTGATTCAGCAGTTTCTGTATTTGCCCCGAGCTTGGGCCCAACACTGATTTTCTTATTTGCCTTTCCCTGGTTCTCCCCTATGGTTCTCCCCTCCTTGTTTTCACTATGGAAACAACCCCTTTTTCTGCAATATTCAACAAGTGCAGGTTGCCACCTTGCTTTTACAACATTCAGGCTTAGATTGAGGCTTAGATTGAAATACGTACCTTTCGATTGGCCTCAGCAAGCTCAGAGGATAGAAGTAGTTAGCTGTATGCTTGTTGAGTGTCAAACCTATTGTCCAAATTTGGCTAAAATATAATGTTGTAGTTTTCCATCAATTGCCCCAAATGTTCAGTGCTGAAATGTATGTTCCTGACAAATGGGCATGGTGCACCAATTCTTCCTCAGCACAGCCCCAAAGCTTATGGTGCCCTACAGCTCTGCGTGAAACTCTAACTCTCCAAGGTCCACCTAACCCCCTGTGAAATCGCACTGCAACCTCATCTTGAAGTTTCAGGTCTTATTTTGTGCCCGGGGAGAGTTGGGCTTGATGGGAACTGTGCGGCAATCTTACTGTGTCTCTAGCTTAGAACCTAGCGATGGGCCTTCCCAAGCTTAACTCACCTTGGTTGCAAAGGTAAGTCCTCCTATGGAGGACTGCAGCTGTCCAGAGCTTCATTGGTACCTGTGGCTTCAGGTGGTGGGCACCGGACTCATTTTTGGAAACCGTTGTTTATTTTTCATCAAGGTTGAGAAAGGCAGAACAGGAAGAAAGAAGGTGTGAGATAAGGATGGGGAAACAAAGGGAGCGAGTAGGTATGAAGAGGAACCTGCACAAGTGAGCTAAAGAGACAGGAAGTGAAGGATGGTGCAAAGAGAGACTTACAGGAAAACCAGTGGGCTCCTAAGGAAAACCTTGAGCCTTTGCATGTTTTTATTTTATTTTATTTTTTTACAACAAAAAGTAATGATATCATGCAAAATGTCACCCCTGCTCTGCCTTGAAAGCAGTCGTTCTGTACTTGCTTTAAGTTTTCATGTATGCATATAATCTAATATACATTGCCTCCTGGATTATTCAACTCTTTAAGACAATGGTCACGTTAACAGAAGGACTGGGAGCAAAATGTAGCCCTGGAAAAATGTCTTAATATTAGCCCCACATTGTACCGATCAGGTTACTTCAAAAGCTGGTTGAAAGGATTTGCTGAAAGGATTGGAAGCCCCGAGTTCCGATGAAAGACTCAAACTGATGCCCTGGAAGCAATGTACCTGGAGGGGATTTATTTACCGAATTTACATGTGTAGATGGGTCATACCATTGCCGAATAGTAGTGGTCTTTGAAACCTCATTCCACATTTTGAAACCTAGATTGGCTGGGCTCTTAAAAAGACCAGGCAATAGTGTCACTACAGTTTCACTTACACTATGAGTAAAGGGTGCTTCCCTGATTGTTGTGATCCAGAGAAACGAGAATTGAAAATTAATGTTTTCATCGCCCATCTTTGTGTTGCTTCTAGAAAACTACCCCAAATAATGGTGACTGGAAAAAAGCTGAACCTCGCCGGCCTTGTGCCATCTTTCTCTGCTAATAATACAGCTTTGTAGTAATACTAGTGCAACCCAGAATTAATCAAATGGTCTTATCAACCGTAAGCTTGTAATGTCCACCACCCAACTCAGTAGTGTTTTAACATTATAGTGGGCTAGTTGTGATGTTGTACACAAGAGATAAGCCATCTTCCAGATTTGCAGCGTATATAGGAACTCGCAGACACTGGTGTCATCTTCTCTTTCTCGCAGGCTGCAGGAGGAGTACTCGAGCACGCAGCTCACCAACCACTTCCTGGAGGAGAAGCTGACAATAATTGTGAGTGGAGTCATGTACAGATTTTATTTATGTGCACACCCTCTCTCTCTCTCTCTCTCTCTCTCTCTCTATATATATATATATATATACATATATATATGCAAATCCTTGCTTACATTAGAATGCCAGTGTAGATCGATTCATTCCAAAGTTAATCCTGTAACCATCCACTTGTTTCGAGTACAGTTTGCTGATGACGACCCACCATGTTGAAAAAAACTGCATTTAGGTAACCCCGAAAGCAAAACCTCACATGACTATCATAGGTACGGGGAAAATACTTGTACTGCAAAAACAAAAATCAGGTTTCACAGTTTATATGATCAATCATGCTTCATGTTGCTCTTCATAAATAATCATATAATATTTCTGAATTATTCGTCGTCTCAAGAAGATGAAAAAAATTCTGATCTCATCTCATTGCACAGGCGTCCTCAGTAACATTTTAAACTTATTATTAGAAGTGACAGTAGTGCATTAATGTATTTATAAATCATTTGATGTGATAACATTCTCAATCCGAATATAACCCCACTGAGGATGTAATTCATTAAATCTATGTAATTGTCATTGTCAGCTTTATTGTTCATTTAATTAAAACAATTACAATAAAAAACAATATAAAGAAAGAAAAAAAGAACATTATCTTAAATTAAAATAGGGATACATTAAAATACCATTATATCAGTGGAACCTCGTTTTTTACCATCGGGCCTAGTTGCTGTTGACAGTCTGGTGTGTTTGCCTAGAAAGGCACTATCACGCTTTATGCATAAACACATACTTAGCCCCTTGTGCAATTGCCTACACTGTTCAACTTGGAGAGTTGATCCGCTCCATATACTGAGTTATCTACTGTCGCCCCTCTATACAGAAGGGACTAAAAGTGCTTGTGCAACTAACATTCAAATGCAAATTTATCTGTGACTCAGTTTTCTCAGAAAGTACTTAGCCTTCTATCAACCCTACGCGCTCCATTCTGGCCATCCCCACTAGATAGGAGAATGCTGTTATGTATTTTGCACATCTAGCCAAGGCCCAGACCGCCGAGTGTGAGAAGCAGATGTTAGATGCCTCCAAGCAAGTGCGCGCCCCCAAGGCCACAGCTACTGGTTTAATTAACTGTCTCCTCTTAGAGGCCAAAGAGGGGCAGCAGCAAAAAAGGTATAACCAACTTTCATACAGAGCCTGTAGGCTCTTTTGTTCTTATGTGCGGGCCAAGAAGGATTAAAGTCCTTGATTGGCAAGGCTAATGTGCGCATATAAAAGATCTGGTGTTGAATTTCCACCTCTATTGTCTCTAGAAGATATGACTGTGGGTCCCCAACCAGGTAGGAGTCATTTAGAACTGGCACTACTGATGGCGATTGTTAGAAATGGGATCTTTGGTTGGCAGTCAGGTTACCCGCCTGTCCAAGCAAGGACCCTCACTCTAGTCAGGGTAAGTCACACACAATCCAAATTATCCTGTGCCAACCCTCTGGTAGCTTGGCACTGAGCAATCAGGCTTAACTTAAAAGGCAATATGTAAAGTATTTGTGCAATAAATCATACAATAACACAATATAGCACCACAAAAATACACCACACAGTGTTTAGAAAAATATGTAAGATTTATCTGGGTATTTGCAGGTCAAAACGATAAAGATGCAATAAGAAATTGTAAAGATATCACTGGAAAGTGATATAAAGTGTCTTAAGTCTTTAAAAAGCAAACAAAGTCTCTTTCAAGCACAAAGTACCTGGGTTGGAGTGAAAAATCTCCGCAAAGGGCCGCAGAGGAGGAGATGCATGGAAAATGGTGTGTGCGTTGGTTTTGCCCCTTCACACACAGACTTGCGTCGTTATTTTCCACGCAGGGAAGACTTTGCGTCGATTTCCGGCACGCGGACAGGTCTCCTCTGTGGGTCGTGGGGTTTTCAGACACCCCGGGGTCTCTGTGTGAATCCTAGGCTTGTAGTCTGGCTGCGCGTTGTTCCGGTAGGCTGTGCGTGGAATTTTCTTCCTCATGGCAGGCGCTGCGTCGATTTCCTCTCCGGATGTCGGGCGGCGTTGTCCAGGCGGGCCGTGCGTTGAAGTTCCGGTCGCACCGCAGGCGTTGCGTCGATCTTTGCCTTCCAATCCAGGTTCTGTACCCTCAGTCTGGATCACTGCCTGGCAAACCAGGACTTTCTGGGGGGCACACCTACCCCCCACCAGTTCAGAGTTTACCCTCTGAACCTGGTCCCTCAACCCAGAGTCACCACCCTGAAGTTGAACCATTGCCTGGCACGCCAGGACTTCCTGGGGGGCACACTCACCCACCACAAGGGACACACCGTCCCCAAGGGCCACACAAGAGTCTGGCTGGCGCAGATCTCCTGACCTTTGCCCATCTGGCAGAGTCTGGATCTCCCCCAAACCAGAAATGGTTTCACCCGGGTCATTCCTGGGGGGCTCTGCTCTCAGAGCTGACCCTTGACTCTCCAGGACCTCCACTGGGGTCCGCAGCCCCCTCCCAGCCCTCTGTCTGGACTTCTGCCCCCCCTCACTAGGAGTGGTACTGCCAGACACCAGAACTGGTGGGATGCTGGCTACAGTCAACCCCCAAGTTCTTCTGACACTGCAGGGTCTCCCTCAACAGGTTGCCCTATGGTACAGGCTAGGCTTCCCTCCTGGTGTTCCCTCATGGAACCCTCCAGGACCTGGGACCGGATCTCGGGCATCCTGGGCCTCAGCCCATCCCCATTCCCTCTCTTCTGAGACTGGACATGGGGTCCGTCACCCATCCCACTACTCTGGGACCTACCTGGGACACTACAATCCTCTCCCACCTCACTTGGTTGGGAAACACCTAGACCACTCCCTTCAGAAGCACCCCCAAATGCCTCTTCAGACTCTCAGGTACTCCCCCAGAAGTCTGCCTCCATTGTAAGCTCCCTGGGGTCAGAGAACTCACACTCCACCTGGTGTTGGCATTGCTCTGGAAAATAAGGACCAGACATATCCTCTCCAGCAATTACATCACTCAGCCCCTCCCATGTATTGACCAAATTACCCTTCACCCCACCATCCAGTGTCTCAGCCTTGAAAAAGCACTCTATATCACCCTCCTGAGACTGGTGAGACAGTATCTGACTGTCCCTGTCACTCACCCCACACTCTTCTGGGATGTCTCCACACTCTATACCCAGGACGTCCACCAGGGGGGAACCCTTTTCCCTGTCACTCTCTTCTAGAGCCAGTAAAGTGTCCCTCCCCCCAGTAGGAATATGACTCCCTGTGCCAGTTCCCCAATCCTCCTCAGGGACACTGTGCATAACGGGAACTACCTCATACTCCTGAACCACCTGGTGTGTGTCAACTCCCTTCTTCAAGTCGGGCACCACATCTCTGGTCCTGTGCACTTCTTCAGCAGCACTGGATGCAAGATTTTTGCTGCCACCATTTGAACTGGACTCAGCCCTCCTGGCTTCCAGTTTCAGCTATACCCAGCTCAGCTCCTGATCTGCAATCCTTTCTTTTTCCTGGGCTAAGGCTCTTGCTGCCTCAGCCCTCTCAACCTGCTCATCTAGCTCTTCCATCCACCGCTCTTGAGCTAGGATCCATTCATCTCTCACTGGTTCTCTTTCCTCATCTGAGTAGTCCTCCTCCTCATAATCATTCTCAGGGCTATGATTCCTTTGGTTCTTTGCTGCCTGTTCCTCTGCCCATTGTGCTTCCCCCAGAATACAAAGATATCCAGCAGTTCCATCTTAGTGGATCTCCTTGACATAGGAAGTCCCCTTTCTCTGCAAAGCACCCTCAGCTCAGCCTTGGTGAGGGATTCAACAGGTACACAGTTTGAGGCATCGTAGCCTTCTGGGAAGCTGGAATCCATTCCCAATCTGGCCAGGTATCACAGGCAAAACCAAAAACCAAAGTCCAAAATATCAACAATGTATCCAGGAGGACATCAGAGAACCAAAAGCAAAAATATGAAAAATCAAGTTGACCTTCAACTGTGGGTAGGTAGTGAAATACTTAGCTACTTTATGTCACTGCACAAATTCAAGTCCTATCCTCACCGCTGATCACCAATGTTAGAAACGGGGTCTTTGGTTGGCAGTCAGGTTACCCCCTGTCCAAGCAAGGACCCTCACTCTAGTCAGAGTAAGTCACACACAATCCAAATTATCCTGTGCCCACCCTCTGGTAGCTTGGCACTGAGCAGTCAGGCTTAACTTAGAAGGCAATGTGTAAAGTATTTGTGCAATAAATCATACAATAACACAATATAGCACCACAAAAATACACCACACAGTGTTTCGAAAAATATGTAATATTTATCTGGGTATGTGCAGGTCAAAACGATAAAAGATGCAATATGAAATTGTAAAGATATCACTGGAAAGTGATATAAAGTGTCTTAAGTCTTTAAAAAGCAAACAAAGTCTCTTTCAAGCACAAAGTACCTGGTTTGGAGTGAAAAATCTCCGCAAAGGGCTGCAGAGGAGGAGATGCATGGAAATTGGTGTGTGCGTCGGTTTCGCCCCTTCACACACGGACTTGCGTCCTTATTTTCCACGCGGGGAAGACGTTGCATCGATTTCCGGCGCGCGGACAGGTCTCCTCTGTGGGTCGCGGGGTTTTCAGACACCCTGGGGTCTGTGCGTGGAATCCTTTGCTTGTAGTCCGGCTGCACGTCGTTCCGGTAGGCTGTGCGTGGACTTTTCTCCCTCACGGCAGGCGCTGCATCGATTTCCTCTCTGGAAGTCGGGCGGTGTTGTCCAGGCGGGCCATGCGTCAAAGTTCCGGTCGCACCGCAGGCATAGCGTCGATCTTTTCCTTGCGGGGTCGAGCGGCGTCTTTCCGGTTCAGCATGCAGTGAATTTTTCACAGCGGAGCAAGCTGTGCGGTGAATTTTTGGGCGCACAAGGAGTCCAGTTGAAAGATAGAAGTCTTTTTGGTCTTGAGACTTCGGGGAACAAGAGGCAAGCTCTATCCAGGCCCCTGGAGAGCACTTCTGCAGCAGGGCAAGAGTTCAGCAAGCCAGCAGGGCACCAGCAAGGCAGCAGTCCTCTGTAGAAAGCAGTCTGGTAAGTCCTTTAGGCAGCCAGGCAGTTCTTCTTGTCAGGGTGCAGGTTCTGGTTCAGGTTTCTTCTCGAGCAAGTGTCTGAGGTGGTAGGGCAGAGGCCCTGTTTTATACCCAAATGTGCCTTTGAAGTGGGGGAGACTTCAAAGAGTGGCTAAGAAGTGCACCAGGTCCCCTTTCAGTTCAATCCTGTCTGCCAGGGTCCCAGTAGGGGGTGTGTCAGTTCTTTGTGTGAGAGCAGGCCCTCCACCCTCCCAGCCCAGGAAGACCCATTCAAAATGCAGATGTATGCAAGTGAGGCTGAGTACCCTGTGTTTGGGGTGTGTCTGAGTGAATGCACAAGGAGCTGTCAACTAAACCCAGCCAGACGTGGATTGTAAGGCATAGAAAGATTTAAGTGCAAAGAAATGCTCACTTTCTAAAAGTGGCATTTCTAGAATAGTAATATTAAATCCAACTTCACCAGTCAGCAGGATTTTGTATTACCATTCTGGCCATACTAAATATGACCTTCCTACTCCTTTCAGATCAGCAGCTACCATGTCAATAATGCATGAGGGCAGCCCCAATGTTAGCCTATGAAGGGAGCAGGCCTCACAGTAGTGTAAAAACGAATTTAGGAGTTTTACACTACCAGGAAATGTAAACTATACAGGTACATGTCCTGCCTTTTACCCACACAGCACCCCGCTCTAGGGGTTACCTAGGGCACACATTAGGGGTGACTTATATGTAGAAAAGGGGGAGTTTTAGGCTTGGCAAGTACTTTTAAATGCCAAGTCGAAGTGGCAGTGAAACTGCACACACAGGCCTTGCAATGGCAGGCCTGAGACAAGGTTAGGGGCTACTTAAGTGGGTGGGACAACCAGTGCTGCAGGCCCACTAGTAGCATTTAATCTACAGGCCCTGGGCACATACAGTGCACATTACTAGAGACTTATAAGTAAATTAAATATGCCAATCATGGATAAGCTATTCAACAGTACAATTTACACAGAGAGCATATGCATTTTAGCACTGGTTAGCAGTGGTAAAGTGCTCAGAGTTCAAAAGCCAACAACAACAGGTCAGAAAAACAAGGAGGAAGGAGGCAAAAAGTTTGGTAATGTGCCTGTCAAAAGTGCCAGGTCCAACAGCGATTTAACAGTCAACAAGCCTTGCTCCCTTGAGATTTCCTTTGATCAGTGCTTAATTTGTGCTTGTTGTTTCCGGTGCTGAGCACCGACACTTATTTTTGAGGGCCGGGGCTTATTCTTCTGTCTTGAGCATTTGATGCGAGCAAAAGACTCATATGGGAAAGACGGAAGAAGGGAAAAACGAAAAAGTGTCACAAAGGGAGAAAGTAGAAAGCTGCAAGAGTGAGCTGAAGGGGCAACAAGTGGCTTTATATGGATTGAAGAGGCCCAAGATGGTTTCAGGATTACGCCGCCTCAGTATTCTGTGTTCCCACATTTAAATGCAGCAGCCGCGTGTTTAAGAGGAGGGCTTTGGGCACCGGCACGTTTTTATTTACAAATTAAGCACTGCCTTTGATCTTCTGTTAATTGTTGTTTTCCAAGTTTTAAATGAAACGGTTTCTGCCAGCTGGATGGAGTCGCCCATTTCGAAAGTCTTCAGTGTGTTGTTTAGATGTGTATACCACATATTACCAGGAGTTTCATAGATGAATCTCAAATAGTTTTTTAATGATGTGTGTTTGCCTTCCTGAGCCTGATGTAGTATTTCAAGGTAGATGCTTTGGAATCGAACTTCTGCAACACAAGGCCCAGTTCCAAGCTTAACCTGGAGTGCCGGACATATTTTGGTTGTTGTAGAATATTTTGGTACTCCCTACAGTGTGCTTGTTCTACAGTGGCTTCTAGAGATCCAGGATATGCCAGGTTGCCATATTGCAGAGCTGGAAGTACAGTCGCCATTGTTACCTCAGTATTGGGGCTGCTGATGCACTTCTTAGTTGGTTAATCAGTTGGGCGATCCCGTATGTAATTGCAGCAGATATTTTTCTAATTCCGCTTTTCTGTTTTCCTGCCAGGTTATTGTCGCTGAACCACACGTCATGGTAGTTGTACTTCCTGGCCGTGCCACTGGTCTGACTTCCGAGTTGCCAGGTTATGATCCTTTTGTTTTTATACCTTCAGAAATTAAGGACCTTTTTTTCCCCAGTTCACTTGAAGCTGATTGGCTATATTAAATGTGTTCAGCGCATTTAGTGCCTGTTGTAAGCCGTATTTTGTGCAGTCCATTATCACGATGATGTCGGCGTATTGAAATATTTGAAACTTTGTGGAGCTGATCTTCGGTGGGACCAAATGTTTCCCTAAGTCTGCTCTATACAAGTTAAACAGTAGTGGGGCCAGGACGCAGCCCTGCTTTAGGCCTCTATTAGTTTCTTGTTAGAAATGGGGTCTTTGGTTGACAGTCAGGTCACCCCCTGTTCAAGCAAGGACCCTCACTCTAGTCAGGGTAAAAGAGAATCACCGTCAGCTAACCCCTGCTTACCCCCTTGGTAGCTTGGCAGAGCAGTAGGCTTAACTTCAGAGCGCTAGGTGTAAAGTATTTGTACCAACACACACAGTAAATTATTGAAAACACTACAGAATGACACAACACCAGTTTAGAAAAATAGGAAATATTTAACTAAACAAAACAAGACCAAAACAACAAAAATCCAACATACACAAGTCAAGTTATGAATTTTTAAAGATAAAAACTCAAAAATAGCGCTTAGAAACAAAAATGCTTCGATGAGATGTTAACACGGCGTCGTGACGGAGTCGTTCCCAACAAGCCGACACCAGCGGCGCCGGACACGGAGTCGCGTAGATCCCCAAGTACAGTACCTTTCGTGAAGAGTGAAAACAAGCCGATGCGCGAAGTCAGGGATCGCGGCGTCTGTGCGAAACGTTGAATCCGTGCACTTTGAGCGGCGTCGGTCACGACGTGGTGCGGCGACTTCCATGGAGTCGCGGACTTCAGCGGGGCTGCAGCGGCGTCGGGCCTGCGAAGAACGTCGCCTTCCAGCGAAGGTCACGGCGTCTGGTGCAGACAGCGTTACCGGATTCAGCAGCGGCGTCGGACCAGAGTCGTCCGAAGTCGATTTTCTTGGATTTCCACCAGCTTTCCTTTCAAGGGCCCAGGGACTTGATAGGGCACCACTTGTCAGAGCAGGAGTCTTCCCAGAGACTCCAGGTGCTGGCAGAGAGAAGTCTTTGCTGTCCCTGAGACTTCAAACAACAGGAGGCAAGTTCTACGTCAAGCCCTTGGAGATTTCTTAACAAGATGGAAGGTACACAAAGTCCAGTCTTTGCCCTCTTACTCTGGCAGAAGCATCATTGCAGGAAAGCTCCGCAAAGCACAGTCACAGGCAGGGCAGCACTTCTTCCTCGGCTATCAGCTCTTCTCCAGGCAGAGGTTCCTCTTGGTTCCAGAAGTGTTTCTAAAGTCTGTAGATTTGGGTGCCCTTCTTATACACATTTTAGTCTTTGAAGTCACCTTTCTTCAAAGGGGACTCACACTTACTTGTGAAATCCTGCCTTGCCCAGGCAAGGCCTCAGACACACACCAGGGGGTTGGAGTCTGCATTGCCAGAGGCAGGCACAGTCCTTTCAGATGAGAGTGACCACTCCACCCCTCCCTCCTAGCAGAGATGGCTAATCAGGAAAGGCAGGTTACACCCCAGCTCCCCTTGTGTCACTGTCTAGTGTGAGGTGAAAAACAACCCAACTGTCAACTGACCCAGACAGGGAATCCACAAACACGACAGAGTCACAGAATGGTTTAAGCAAGAAAATGCTCACTTTCTAAAAGTGGCATTTTCAAACGCACAATCTTAAAATAAACTTTACTAAAAGATGTATTTTTAAATTGTGAGTTCAGGGACCCCAAACTCCACATGTCCATCCACTTTCTAGGGGAATCTACACTTTAATCATATTTAAAGGTAGCCCCCATGTTATCCTATGAGAGAGACAGACCTTGCAACAGTGAAAAACAAAGCAGTATTTCACTGTCAGGACATATAAACCACATTAGTATATGTCCTACCTTATCCATACACTGCACCCTGCCCTTGGGGCTACCTAGGGTCTACCTTAGGGGTGCCTTACATGTAAGAAAAGAGAAGGTTTAGGCCTGGCAAGTGGGTGCACTTGCCAAGTCAAATTTATAGTGTACAAATACACACACAGACACTGCAGTGGCAGGTCTGAGACATGATTACAGGGCCACTTATGTGGGTGGCACAATCAGTGCTGCAAGCCCACTAGTAACATTTGATTTACAGGCCCTGAGCACCTCTAGTGCACTTTACTAGGGACTTAACAGTAAAACAAATATGCCAATCATGGAGAACCAATTACATACACATTTTAAACAGGAGCACTTGCACTTTAGCACTGGTTAGCAGTGGTAAAGTGCCCAGAGTAACAAAAACAGTAAAATCAGAGTCCAGCACACATCAACAACCTGGGGAACAGAGGCAAAAAGTTAAGGGAGACCACGCCAAGGATGAAAAGTCTAACACGTGTCCCCCCCAGCTAAAAGTGGGGAGCAACTACCCAACCTCATGGGAGTTCTCATCACTAAGGCGGAAGAACCTGGACAGACCATCGGCATTGGCGTGCTCTGTACCAGGACGATGTTCCACCGTAAAGTCCATCCCCTGTAGGGAAATGGACCACCTCAACAGTTTTGGATTCTCACCCCTCATCTGCATTAACCATCTGAGGGGCCTGTGGTCGGTCTGATCTCGGAAGTGAGTCCCAAACAAGTAGGGTCTTAGCTTCTTCAGTGCCCAGACCACAGCAAGCGCTTCACGTTCTACGGCACTCCACCTACGTTCCCTGGGTAGTAACCTCCTGCTAATGAAGGCTACGGGTTGATCTAGGCCATCTTCATTAAGCTATGAGAGTACTGCTCCAATACCATGCTCTGAGGCGTCTGTTTGCACAACAAACTCCTTGGAGTAGTCAGGTCCCTGCAGCACAGGTGCTGTGCACATGGAAGCCTTCAGGGCATCAAAAGCGTTCTGGCAAGCCTCTGTCCAGATCACTTTCTTGGGTTGCTTCTTAGAAGTCAATTCGGTTAAGGGGGTAACAATGGTACCATATCCCATAACAAACCTCCGGTAATATCCTATGAGACCTAAAAAGGCTCTCACTTCCGTCTGGGTCTTGGGAGGCTCCCAAGCCAGAATCGTGTCAATCTTAGGCTGTAGGGGTGCCACCTGGCCACTCCCCACCTGGTGTCCTAAGTACACCACAGAACCCTGCCCTATTTGGCACTTGCTTGCCTTAATAGTGAGGCCTGCCTTCTGCAGGGCCTCTAACACTCTCCAGAGGTGTTGCAGATGTTCCTCCCATGTGGAACTAAACACAGCAATGTCATCCAGGTAGGCGGCACTGAACTCATCCAGTCCGGCCAACACCTGGTTGACCAACCTCTGAAAGGTGGCAGGGGCATTCTTCATCCCAAAGGGCATCACGTTGAAGTGGAAGTGCCCATCTGGGGTAGAAAATGCAGACCTCTCCTTTGCCCCCTCAGTTAAGGCAATCTGCCAGTACCCAGATGTCAAATCAAACGTACTGAGGTACTTGGCAGCTCCTAACCGATCAGTGAGCTCATCAGCTCGGGGGATGGGGTGTGCGTCAGTCTTGCTGACCGCATTGAGACCCCAGTAGTCCACACAGAACCTAAGCTCTGGAGTGGCACCAGGAGCAGCCTTTGGGACCAATACCACTGGGCTGGCCCAAGGACTGCTGGAGTGCTCAATGACCCCTAGGGTTAACATTTTGGAGACTTCCTCCTTAATGCAAGCCCTGACCCTGTCAGTCACCCTGTAAACCTTATGTTTAACAGGTGTACTGTCCCCAGTGTCCACATCATGTGTGCACAGGTGTGTGACTCCTGGGATCAGGGAAAACAGCGAGGCGAACTGTCCCAACACGTGGCGACAGTCACTCTGCTGTTCCTCAGTCAGGGAGGGGGAGAGGATCACTCCCTCCACTGACCCATCTTTCTCTCCTGCAGACAGGAGGTCAGGAAGAGGCTCACTCTCTTCCTCCACCCCATCATCTGTCGCTAGGAGCATCGATAGCTCAGTTCGCTCAAAGTGTGGTTTGAGGCGGTTGACATGTAGGACCCTCAAAGGGTTCCTGGGGGATTGCAAGTCTACCAGATAGGTGACCTCGCTCTTTCTTTCCACCACCTCAAAAGGCCCAGTCCACTTATCTTGGAGAGCCCTAGGCTTCACTAGTGCCATGACCCACACTTTTTGTCCAGGCTGAAACTCAACCAGAGTGGCTTTCTGGTCGTACCACCGTTTCATATCCTCCTGGCTTGCTTCCAGGTTATCCTGAGCGAGACTCCTGAAGTGGGCAGTCTGGTTTCTTAGTGTCAGCATGTAGCTAAATACATCCTGGGGTGGTTTACTAGGAGCTTTCTCCAAAGCCTCCTTCACCAGACTGAGCGGTCCCCTCACAGGGTGGCCATAGATGAGCTCAAAGGGGCTAAAGCCAAGTCCCTTTTGAGGCACCTCCCTGTAAGCGAACAGAAGGCATGGCAAGAGGATGTCCCACTTACGCCTCAAGGGCTCTGACAGGCCCTGACTCATGCCTTTCAAGGTGCGGTTGAATCTCTCAACCAGACCATTACTTTGGGGGTGGTAAGGGGTGGTGAACTTGTAGGTTACCCCACACACCTTCCACAGAGACTTCATATAAGTAGATATAAAGTTTGTACCTCTATCAGATACCACTTCCTTGGGGAACCCCATGTGGGTAAAAACTCCCAACAAGGCACGTCCCACCACGGGGCCAGTGACCGTCCTTAGAGGAATGGCTTCTGGGTACTGTGTGGCATGGTCCACCAAGACCAGGATGAACCTGTTGCCCAGGGCTGTCTTGGGATCCAGAGGCCCCACAATGTCAATTCCTACCCGTTCAAAGGGAGTACTGAGAACAGGCAAAGGCTGGAGGGGAGCTTTACATTTCCTCCCACTCTTCCCACTTGCCTGACAAGTCTGACAAGACCTGCAATGTGCATCTGAGTGCCTGCGCATTAGGGGCCAGTAAAAGTGGGTGACAAGCCTCTCAAAGGTCTTGTCCTGCCCCAAATGTCCAGCTAACGGCACATCATGAGCCAACCCCAGTAGGAAGGCCCTGAAGCACTGGGGTACCACCAGCACACGGGTTGACCCAGGCTCAGGAACCTTAGGCTCGCTATACAGGAGGTCATCCTCCCAATAAATCAGGTGTGATCCTGGCTCCTTGCCAGCCGCCTGGTCTGCCGCCTGCTGCCGCAAACCCTCCAAAGTAGGGCATGACTTCTGTGCTGCACAGAATGCTTCCCTGGTGGGCCCCCCTTCCTGCTGCCACTGCGACAGCTCAGGGACCTCCCCCAGTTCAGCCACCTGTTCCCCTGTAGGCTCCGGGGCATCACCCTCAGGCTCTGCCTCCTCCCGGACCATGGGAACTTCTGGGGCCGGTTTCCCGCACCCCCTGCCCTTCCTCTTCTTGGCGGTCCCCTGGGCCACTGTTTCAGGCTCCAGGGGCTCTTGACTACCCTGATTGGCTGCCATAGACCGGGTGGATACGCATACCCACTCAGGCAGACCCAACATCTCCAAGTGAGACCTGTGTTCCACCTCTTTCCAAGGGGAATCCTCCAGGTCGTTGCCTAGCAAACAATCAACAGGCATGGTTGGACTCACAGCTACTTTCCAGGAACCTGAGACCCCCCCCGCATTCAAAGGGAACCTGTGCCACTCTGCAGAGGCGCTCAGAGTTGTCTACCGCAACTACTTGGTGAAGTACCCGGGGATCAATCTGCTCTTCAGACACCAGGTGACTCCTCACTGTAGTCACACTGGCTCCTGTGTCTCTCAGAGCCTCCACCCTCTGTCCATTGATGGTCACCCATTGCCTGTACTTCTTAGTGTTATCAGGCACTAGGCTTCTCTGGACCATCTCACTGTCCCCTAGTGAGACAAGGGTCATTTCTGCTGGTGTCCACCCACCTGAAACCAACTCCTCCCCAAGCGCTACACTGGCCAAACCCTGGGACGGAGCACCAGTGGGTGCCGGTGTACTTTTGGGGCATTTGGGGCCCCCCCTCACATGACCCACCTGGTCACATGCATAGCACTTACGTGGGGGACCACCTGCCACTGGCTTCCCTTTGGACAACCATGGCTTCTTTTCACTGGGGGGTTGGGAATCCTTACCCTGGGAATCAGTTTGGGGCCCTTTAGAGAACTCCCCCTGTTTGCCCTTACCCCCCCTTTCTTCTGAGAGGGACCCTGCCCACCCTTGGCGTGGTCTCCCCATACCTCTTTTGGAACCTGGTGCTCTCCCAGCGGTCTGCTTCCTGTGCAAGCTTCCTGGGGTCCGTCAGCTTGCTGTCAATGAGGTGCTGGCGCAGCTCTGGAAAACATAAACTTTACAAGTGCTCCCAAGCAATTAAATTGTAAATCCCCTCATACATGTTTACCCTACTACCCTTCACCCAACCATCCAGTGACCTGCAAAAAGAATCAACACATTCCAACCATGTTTGGGATTCCTTTCTCTTGTAGGATCTAAACTTCTCCTTGTACTGCTCAGGGGTGAGACCATACCTGGTGAGTAAGGCCTCCTTCATGACAGGGTAGGTGATATCCTGAGCATCCCCTAAGGCTGTCAGTGTGCCCTCCCCTCTGCCTCAAAATGCTTCCACAGGGCTGCCCCCCAATGAGCTTCAGGGACCAGGTTCATGTGGAGAGCTGACTCATACCCCTTGAACCACAAGTAGATATCATCCTCCCTCTTATAATCCCTCACAAGGTCTTTTGGGATGTGTACCCTTCTCTCAGGCTGCACTGTAGGATTGCTGCCACCATCTCTAATGGACTGGCTTCTATGATCCATCTCTCTCAAGCTAAGCTCATGAGCCATTGCTAACTTCCTCTCCTCAAGGGCTAGCCTCCTCTGCTCCAATTGGTACTCCCTTTCTGCCTGTCTGTCCTGTAACTCCTCAGGTGTCAGACCCTTGGATGAGACACTGCTACCTGCCCTGGAGACCTTCTCCCTGGACATAACAGGCCCACCCACAATACCATTGTGTACTGAACACTCTTCCTCATCCTCCTCATCTCCCTCATCCTCTGTGTGCCCTTCAGTGCTCTTGGCTGTCACCCAGTCCCTCAGCGCCTTTTCCAGCTCCTCCTTCCTGGATGAGCTCTTAATGGGACAGTCAAAACTTTTACAGAACTGCTTCAACTGAGCTTTGGTATAACTCTCCAATTTCTCAAGGTCAAAGTCAGCTCCAACTGATGCATCTCCAAGTAGAGACATGATGAAAGGTTAAAAAGAGTGCAAAGTTCCAAATGCAGAAAACAAGTTCCAAAATGAAGTTCCAGAAAAGTCAATCACAGGATCAGCGAAAAAAGAAACTGAATGCAGAGCAAAAACAGTCCAAATAGAAAAAAAACCCAAAAATCACAAGACTAGTAGTATGTGGTCAAGTAGTGGTCTGAACTCAAACAGTAGTGTACACTTAATTACTGTATGTCAAGTACAAATACAAGTCCACATCCCACCGCTGCCACCAATGTTAGAAATGGGGTCTTTGGTTGACAGTCAGGTTACCCCCTGTTCAAGCAAGGACCCTCACTCTAGTCAGGGTAAAAGAGAATCACCCTCAGCTAACCCCTGCATACCCCCTTGGTAGCTTGGCAGAGCAGTAGGCTTAACTTCAGGGCGCTAGCTGTAAAGTATTTGTACCAACACACACAGTAAATTATTGAAAACACTACAAAATGACACAATACCAGTTTAGAAACATAGGAAATATTTATCTAAACAAAATAAGACCAAAATGACAAAAATCCGACATACACAAGTCAAGTTATGAATTTTTAAAGATAACAACTAAAAAATAGCGCTTAGAAACAAAAATGCTTCGATGAGATGTTAACACGGCGTCGTGACGGAGTCGTTCCCAACAAGCCGACACTAGCGGCGCCGGACACGGAGTCGTGTAGACCCCCAAGTACAGTACCTTTGGTGAAGAGTGAAAACAAGCCGATGCGCGAAGTCAGGGATCGCGGCGTCTGTGTGAAACGTTGAATCCGTGCACTTCGAGCAGCGTCGGTCATGACGTGGTGCGGCGACTTCCACGGAGTCGCGGACTTCAGCGGGGCTGCAGCGGCGTCGGGTCTGCGAAGAGCGTCGCCTTCCAGCGAAGGTCACGGCGTCAGGTGCAGGCGGCGTTACCGGATTCAGCAGCGGCGTCTGTCCAGAGTCGTCCGAAGTCGATTTTCTTGGATTTCCACCAGCTTTCCTTTCAAGGGCCCAGGGACTGGATAGGGCACCACTTGTCAGAGCAGGAGTCTCTCCAGAGACTCCAGGTGCTGGCAGAGAGAAGTCTTTGCTGTCCCTGAGACTTCAAACAACAGGAGGCAAGTTCTACGTCAAGCCCTTGGAGATTTCTTCACAAGATGGAAGGTACCAAAAGTCCAGTCTTTGCCCTCTTACTCTGGCAGAAGCAGCACTGCAGGAAAGCTCCACAAAGCACAGTCACAGGCAGTGCAGCACTTCTTCCTCAGCTATCAGCTCTTCTCCAGGCAGAGGTTCCTCTTGGTTCCAGAAGTGTTTCTAAAGTCTGTGTATTTTTGGTGGCCCTTCTTATACCCATTTTAGTCTTTGAAGTCACCTTTCTTCAAAGGGGACTCACACCTACTTGTGAAATCCTGCCTTGCCTAGGCAAGGCCTCAGACACACACCAGGGGGTTGGAGTCTGCATTGCCAGAGGCAGGCACAGTCCTTTCAGATGAGAGTGACCACTCCACCCCTCCCTCCTAGCAGAGATGGCTAATCAGGAAAGGCAGGTTACACCCCAGCTCCCTTTGTGTCACTGTCTAGTGTGAGGTGAAAAACAACCCAACTGTCAACTGACCCAGACAGGGAATCCACAAACACAGCAGATTCACAGAATGGTTTAAGCAAGAAAATGCTCACTTTCTAAAAGTGGCATTTTCAAACGCACAATCTTAAAATAAACTTTACTAAAAGATGTATTTTTAAATTGTGAGTTCAGGGACCCCAAACTCCACATGTCCATCTACTCTCTAGGGGAATCTACACTTTAATCATATTTAAAGGTAGCCCCCATGTTATCCTATGAGAGAGACAGACCTTGCAACAGTGAAAAACGAAGTTGGCAGTATTTCACTGTCAGGACATATAAACCACATTACTATATGTCCTACCTTATCCATACACTGCACCCTGCCCTTGGGGCTACCTAGGGCCTACCTTAGGGGTGCCTTACATGTAAGAAAAGGGAAGGTTTAGGCCTGGCAAGTGGGTACACTTGCCGAGTCGAATTTATAGTGTAAAAATACACACACAGACACTGCAGTGGCAGGTCTGAGACATGATTACAGGGTTACTTATGTGGGTAGCACAATCAGTGCTGCAAGCCCACTAGTAACATTTGAGTTACAGGCCCTGGGCACCTCTAGTGCACCTTACTAGGGACTTAACAGCAAAACAAATATGCCAATCATGGAGAACCAATTACATACACATTTTAAACAGGAGCACTTGCACTTTAGCACTGGTTAGCAGTGGTAAAGTGCCCAGAGTAACAAAAACAGTAAAATCAGAGTCCAGCACACATCAACAACCTGGGGAGCAGAGGCAAAAAGTTAAGGGAGACCACGCCAAGGATGAAAAGTCTAACATTTCTTTTTTCTAATTCCTTGTGCCAGGACTAGTTGTTACTCAAACCTATGTGTGTGTGTATACAGTGAAGCCATGCGCTTAAGAGTTGTGTGGGGATACCCCATGTTGTCAGCTTCCTCCATAGGGTATCACAATCTACCCTATTGAAAGCCACACTATAATCCACCAATCAGCAGAATAATGGCAGGTGATTATTTTTGGCAGCTTGCTGCAGCAAGTATGAAAGCGTCACAATGTTATCCACTGTCAAGGCCCCGGGTCTGAAGCTGGATTGAAAGAACGGCAGGATTTGACACTCCTGGACCTAAGTCTCCAGTTGGTCCAGCAATATACGGGCATACATTTTCACCTCCATGTCCAGGAGAGCTATTAAACGAAAGTTTGAAGCAACTGTGCGATCTTTCTTTTTGTAATTTGGACAGATTATGGACCCTCTCCAGGAGTCTGGGACTGCAGCCAAATGAAATACACTATTAAACAGCAAGGACAGCCTCTTTGTCTAGTCCGACGGGGAGCATTTGAACAAGGAAGCTGGCAGACCCTTGGGACTTGGGGAATCATCCTTCCTTATACGCTTTATGACGTTTTCTATCTTTCTGGCGGAGGTGTAATCCAATTCTGCACATTTCGCTTCATCAGAAGCAACTGACTGATCTACTTTGGTCTCTGGTCTTTCTTGTGCCTCCGTGGAGAGCACTTCACAGTGGGGAGAAGATGTATACTGGATCGTCTCAGACCTTTTGCTGGTCGTTCCAAAATCCAACTGGGTGGCCATGTACAAGTTTGTGACGTGACTGACCTATGCAGCCTCTGAAACGCCATTTTCTTCCTTGGGACATTACCACTCTTTAATTTGTTTACATGCTCCCAGAATCGGGCATGGTTTACATCCTTTACTAGATGAAATAGGGTTTCCCATTCTTTTTGATCTTTTACCACCTTGATCACCCATATTTGTTTCTTAAGATTTCTTCTATTATTTACTACCTGAGCCGCAGTGCCATTTGTGGGCTTTTGTTTGTGGATACGCTGAGCTCTTTGAAGCTCCCGTCTTGCCCTGAGAACTGCTTTTTCTAATTTTGGTGCCACGCTTCTCAACGAGGCAGGTCGAGTTGGGTGAACGCTAGGAAGTTTCCCTTGAGGCAAAAATATTAGATCATCCACTGACTTCTCCCGCCATTAACATTCAGGTGAGGTTCCAGGAGCTGGGTTTTTAACCAGGAATCTATACGAGTTGAGTATTCAGGTCTCCATTTAATTCTTCTTACTAGATGCACCTTCTCTGTACCTGTTGATGCCCCTCCCATAGTGATCTTTTCTGGTGGTTGGACTTGAAGGTCTATGATGCATTTTAATGGATTATGGTTGCTCTCTTCCCTTTCGGTTACTTAAAAGTGGGTAAGCCTCAGGGTCAACCTTTCTGACAAAAGCACGTAGTCAATGGTTGAACCTCTCTTAAAAGTGGGTGGAAGAGCACCAGCCTTCTGTTTTGTTAAGCACACCTGGTGAGATGATGTTAGTTTAAAGGATGCCAGGACATTTTCTGTTAGTTGGAGCCCTCTGTCTTGGGGAATGGCCTCTGGTAGATTGCCTAGCCCACTTACACTGAAGTTTCCCAACATGACTATTTAATGTCCGGGGTGATCGAAGATGACGGATCCCAGAAATCCAAAGGTTGTCGCTGGCTTTAGTTTTTTTACCGTATTTATGTAACAGTTGACCAGTATCAGGTCTACTTTTTCCCGATCGATGTTCAGGATACTTATTGGAGACTACTTGGGCCATTTTGCTATTAATTGGAAGTTCAGTGGCCGTCTGTTTCTGGTTGGCTAGGGTATGCACCTCAGCCAGGCAGAACCTACCCACTCAAGTCAGGGCTAGGGAGTTACACGTCCAAGATAACCCCTGCTCACCCCCTTGGTAGCTTGGCACGAGCAGTCAGGCCTATCCCAGAGGCAATGTGTAAAGCGTTTGCACAACACACACAACACACGTGATGCAAAATGTACACCACAAAGTAAACACAACACTGAGTTATGTAAAAATAATCTGTATTGCACAAAACATAATTAGACCAACATTACACGTAAGTAATACCCTGCTACCTTAGCAGTTGTCAGAATGTTACACAAGTTACTAATACTCTGCAAGAATATGCAGTGGTCACATTAGCACATGTAAGTATTCAGGATTCTGCAACATAAGCAGTAGCAAGGAATTATAGTAAAAGATATATGCACTTGTCATGAACAATTCCTAAATACCCATAAAAGGAACATTAGAGAATATCACCCAAGTCATATAAATACATATCAGCAAGACATGCCCATAAAAAGGAGCATTAGCACACATATGTAGGAACAGTACACAGGTAGGAAATCTGAAACATCCAAAAGTCTGTACTAGGCTCCTAGAGCCTAGATTCCCTAAAAAGTACCTGTTTCTGTAGTAGAGGCACTCCCAGTGCCTAGGAGTTGAGCATCGGGGCCCCCGGCGCTCCTATGGGCAAAAACGGGGGCCACGCGGTGCTCTTTGGGGGGAGGGGCGATCAGCACCCTCTCTCTGGTGTTTAGAACAGGCCCCTCTGGGGACCTGTGATCTTGGTGGGCCTCCGATGGCCCTCTCCCAAGATGGGGGGGGGGGGGGGGCAAAAGCCACAAGAACCGAGTGGTGGGGGCGATCCGCACGCACCTAGCACAGTGACCGGGGAAGGGACCTCCCTTCCCTCCCCGCGTCCTGCTTAGAGGGAGGCAGCCGGAGGGAGAGAGAAGCAGGGGCCTCCGATGAGGCTTCCTACCTGCTCTCTAATGCGGCTGCACCCGATCCGGTGCGCGCACCGCTTCCAAGCCCGACCTGGACTGTTACGTGGGGCAGGCACCAAAGATGGTGCCTGCCTGTGCCCCGGGGCGCGTCAGAAAGCACGTTTCGCCCCGGGGGGCACTGTTGGAGCATACTCGCTCCGTTCTTTGTCTTCTTGGGTGCCCCGGAGGGCACGAAAAACAGCGCGCTTCTCGTGCTGACGGCAAATGCGACCCCCGGGTTGCGGCAGTGATTTATCCGGCAGAGGACCACTTATCAAAGTGCGGGGGCTCTCCTATAAGCCCGGGCTGCCGCGGTGACTTTAGGGCTCCCAATAAAGCATTTTTCACAGCGCTAAGGTCAAATCTGCAGCCTGGGCTGCGGCAGTGATTCTTCCTCAGCCACAACAAGAGCGCCCTTTGGAAAGTGCTGTGGGCAAAGTTTGTTGAGAGTGTTTGCAGGGGTGAGGGCCCACAGCACCCTGCCCCTGGGAGCAAACCAAACAAGAAGGAGCACAGGGCTGGTGGGCCCAGCTACAGGCCAGCACAAGGGGTGCAGATGGTGGCAGTTCCTCCTAGTGACCAGGCAGGTCACAGGTCAGCACAACAGCAGCAGTCCAAGGTGGTTTCCTGGTGAGTCCATTCATCAGCGTTCTGTGTCCAGTTTCAAGTTCCAAGAATGTTCAAATTGTGGGGAAAATTCCCCTGTACTTATACTGAGTTTACAGTGTGTCTTACAATGGCAGGGAGAGGAGGTTCCAGCCAGTTACAACTGGTTCTGGGAGTGCCCCCCTCTCTCCTTTCAGCACAGGCTCCAAACATCAGTGGAGGGTTAATGATCCTATTGTGTGAGGCCAGGGCACATTCTTTACGAATGCAGGTGTGCCCCGCCTCTCCTTTCTCTCAGCCCAGGAAGGCTTTACAATATGTAGATGCACCTCTGTGATACCTCCACCCTCCCTGTTTTTCAGGCTGTCTGGGAAGTATGCACAAAGCCCCAACTGTCCGTCTGCCCAGACGTGGATTGGAGACAAGCTGCAAAACCCCAAAGTCATAAGCACAGATAAATGCGCACTTTCTAGAAGTGGCATTTCTGTGATAGTCATAAAAAATAGACCTACACCAGTAAGCAACATTTCTCACCACTATCACAACCATACCAAGCATGCCTACGCTACCCCTCATAAATCAGACAATACCCCTTACACATAAGGCAGGTCATCTCCAATGCAATCCTATGAGGAGGCAGTACTCACAGCAGTGAGACACCAAGTTAGGCTGTTTGTCACTACCAGGACAGGCCACAATACATGGCACATGTCCTTCCTTCTACATACATGGCACCCTGCCCAAAGGGCTAGCTAGGGTGTACCTTAGGGGTGACTTACATGTAGTAAAAGGGGAGTTCTGGGCCTGGCAAGTAAATTTAGATGCCAGGTCCCTGTGGCAGGAAACTGCGCACACAGGCTCTGTGCTAGCAGGCCTTAGATAGGTTTGACAGGCTACTTCAGTGGGTGGTGCAAGCAACGCTCCAGGCCCACTAGTAGCATTTAATTTACAGGCCCTGGGTAAAGGGAAACCACTTTACAAGGGTCTTATAGGTAAATTAAATATGCCAATCAGGTATAATCCAATCATACCAAATTTGTAAGAGAGAGCACATGCACTTTAGCACTGGTTAACAGTGATAAAGTGCTCAGAGTCAAAACGTCAGCCAACAAAGGTCAGAAAAATAGGGAGGCAAAAAGCAAAAAGTCTGGGGAATGACCCTGTAAAAGGGCCAGGTCCAACACCGTCAGATTGGCTGAGTGCTTAATAAAAATGGATAAACCACCAGAGGGGCGGCCAAAAAAACTTGGTTGTGTTGCTGTCAGGAAGATCTCATAATAGCCTGACAAATGAGATGGAAAAAGTTCCCAGGTTTCCTGCATGCAGATACTGTCATTTGAGTTTAGGTAGGACCATGCTTCCCTGGACCTGGCGATACTCCTAAGGCCTGCCACATTCCACAACAAAATTTACAAGGATTTGGTTAATCATGGGGAGTATTGCACTATGCCCCCAAGGTACTAGGACTTATGTCTCAGTCTATCCAGTAAGTGGGGCTTCTGTTCCCTCCACAGACATTGGAAGACTGAATGTGTGGCCGGGAGCATCTCTCTTCTGTTACTATAGTTAAGGCCTGTGAGGCCTCAGTTATGGAGGTCCAGCAATTCCTCCCTCCACTTGAGCCTCTTAAGACTGTTTTCGATGTTTCCCTGGGGTCGGTGTTTAATAAAACAAATGGGTATTTAACAGTCAGTAGGATATATAAGTTGATGCCCCGTCTGCAAAAGACTCTCTTTTGGCCCACACTGCAGCTCTCTGAGATGCCTTTTTCCATAATGGTTTTGAGACTTCTCCGGTAGAGTTACGAACGGTGGCTCCAACCTGACCCAGTTGATATCCTCAGAGGAAATGTGCCTGAGTGCTGGAACATGACTAAAGAGCCGTAGTAGGTTCCCCCTATTTAAGGTGTCTATAAGACTTTTGGAGTATAGTGAGGGATGAAAGTTAGTTCCAGATAGTCCTGTTCTGCTTATTCAGATGTAGCATATCTGGTGGACAACGAGGCCTGTTAAGCCTCCTGCAGGGTACTTGTAGCTCTAGACTGCGAGGAGGCATCCATATTGGGAGGGACGTTATAAGTTGTGTTTGCCAATGAACAGATAGCCTTCTCCCTGTAGCTCGCGTTGATGGATGACCCTGTAGACTCAGCGGGCTGTAGAGTTTGCTCATTTCTTGAGACAGCTTGCGATGCGGGCTGATGTACCTGTGCTGTACGTGGGCTGGAGTGTTCCCTTAAGCCCCCGTCCATGAGTGAAACTGTTGTCATCATTGCTGGGTTTACTTTTGAGTGGTTCCCAGTAACTTGGGTGCCCTGGTCCAGAAAAATTCTCTGGGCTCCCAGATGTCATTGGTGCTCCTCTGGTGGCCCCTGAGGAGGCTGACTGAATTGCTACGGCGTGTTCTTGAGACTGGACTTTTTTATATGTCCTGGCTATTTCTAGTAGTGGGGCTTGCTTGGTGAATTTGAATACCCCTATCCTCCTAGGGGAAGCTGGCAGCGACTCTGCCGCTTGTTCTTGTTACTGGCCTTTTTGTTTTGTCCGAGGCAAGAAAATTGGAACCAACTTTACTGAGCTGCTGCCTTTCTTGACCACGGGTGCAATGTTTGATTTGTGTCTTACGGCCATTCTATGTTGGCATCTTTGTTTCCGGTATTGCTTTTTTAGCTTTTTCTTCACTCTCTTTGAGAGGCCAGGGATCAAATCGTGATGGGCCTTAACAAGCGTGTTGCTAGCATTTGCTGTCTCCTCAAGTTTCTGGAGAGCCTTTAATGTTTAATTCCCCCTTTTCACTCTTGAGAGCTTCTAGTTCCCCACTTTGTGCTATTACAGGTGAACCTCTGCCTCCTTCCCGGTCTTGGGGGCTCCCTTGTCCAGCCTCATTTTTTTGTAGCGGGCACTCCATAGTATAGGGTATATCTGAGTCTGTTAAACCCTTAGCCTCAGAAGATAGCTGAGGAGAGTTACCTGATGTTGCCACTGAGTCTGGGGTATTTGAGCCTTTACCTGCAGAGCACACTTGGAGAAAGGATGTCGCTGCAGAGATCTCATCTCTCTTTACATTTGCCTTGACCACTCAAACTAGTTCACTCAATATCTTGGGTAAGGAACTTATCTTGTCAATTACTGGGGAGCATGGGCACAGGTGTCCCTTCTTTATCGCAGTAGAATGACTCTCTAAAAGCGTTACCTTTGTTCCGATATGGAGTAGGTGCGTAGCCAGGGACTGAATCAGGTCAAGTTGCAACTCCATCTTATTTGATTGCTGAAGCAGGGCCCTTGCCATGGTGTCCTTTGCGGCTCTAATCACCGCCAGCTCTTGAATTTCTAGCATGCTCCTAGGTGTTAAAACAGCTCCCTCCCCAGCAGAGGGTCTCCTCGCTATTGAGGTATGACTGAGTGTTTTGTCGATCTGCGCCTCTATATTGTTGAAAAAGTGTTCAAAAAGCACCCCAAGTTCCTGGTCTGTGAAACTCGCCTGTCCCAAGTTGGTGGGCAAAGTTTTTGTTTCTAGCGTGGGGTTGTTTAATTACTCCAAATGGTTTCTTCACGTCACTGAATGCCTTTGTTCAGGGGTCCACTCAAGCTCACAAATTGCTTGTGCAGTAGTCATCATTTGGTGTGTTCGGTTTTCGAACTCCAGTATAGGGGAGCAGGCCACGAGTGAGTTTGATTGCTGGGTGGCTTTGTCATCACTATTCTGGAGTACTGATGTTGCAGACCATACTTGAGTTACTGTCTCACTAGTGATGCAGGGATCATGATGGGTTGTTGTGAAGGCGGGGCATGAAAAGGATCTTTGCATTTTAAGGTTCCCCGGCAGTGCCACCACTGATGCAGTGTCTTTTGATGTGCATGGCACCTGGTTTTCAGTTTGACTGTCTGGGGCCCCCACTTCATGTGTCCCTTCTTGGACACACTCTGATCCCACTGCCGTAGATCTGTGGAGGAATCGGATTATAGAGTTCTTTGCTTCTGGGCGGTCCTGAGTGGTTTAGGTGGTCTCCACTATAGTGTTTGAACACCCTAGCTACCGGTGGCAATGGGGTGCTTACCCCCTCATGCGTAGGTTGTGGGGTCGAGCTGTCTCCCTGCCCTTGCCAGCACGTGTTGTATTTCCTTTTAGTCATTCCTTGCCAGGAAGTGCTTAAGAGGGGCTGGGTTCCATGCTATTTGCTTCTCGTTTCACGTTGCTTCCCTTTGGGTCCCGTCGGTTCAGTAGCACTATGCACTTAGCACCAAGTCCTAGTGCTTAGCTGTGCTGCCACACCTCCAGACCTACAGCTGGAGATGGAGGGGCATGAGTATGCGGCCTAGAGCATGAGCATGGTTGGTAGTCTGGATCGTGGCCTGGAATGTGAGCGTGGTTTGTAGTCTAGATCACCCCTGCACCGCCTCTCCTCTCTGGTTGTCCCCCCTGGAGGACGGGGGCACGGAGGGGCACGGAGGGGCACGAGAACGCAGTTTGGAGTTATAAAGCTTGAGGATTGTTGGATCAAGTCTGAAGGAATGTCTAACAAAGACTTAGCAACCCAGATGTGGTAAAGGGGCTACCTGACTTAAACAGGTGCAGCTGGAGACCACAGAGCAGGTGGAACGAGTAGAACAGACTTCAGAGGCACAGCAACCTCCCAACATTTTCTCCTCGCACTCTCTCATGCTTCTCATAGACTACGAGCTCCGCTGGCTTTTTAGGGGCCACCAACACCAGCTATAGCTGTGCCCAGGTTCCTGCGCTCATCGCACTCACCACAGTGCAGTCCGCAGTCACTGCTGCGGTCTCCGGGGGTTGCTTGCCGCCACACTTGTGATGCCTTCTGCAGCCTACTCTGGAGCCACGGGCCCTCGCTAATGATGCCACTGTTACTACCGGCCGGGAATTTGGCCCGCTCGGGGCGCGAGCATCAGTCTTAGTTGCCCCTGTAGTGGTGGGGGTGGCGGTAACAATCTACCACGACCCGGTCTCCCTGCAGTTCAGCGTGGACTGCTGCCGCAGTCCTGGTGGCTATGGTGGTGGGCGGCTCCTCTTACTCTGCATCAAAGCGTCGTGTACATGTCTCAACAGAGAAAGGCATGTCCTTGGCAGCCTTAAATCTGATATCGATCCCACCTGTGACCGAATGAAAGACAGTCTCAGCAAAGATTTCCTGTCCAGGTGGGCTTACTACGGTTAAATGTATTTGATACAATCTTATCATGTATAATCAGATTTCCTCCTACTTTTTTCCAGATCCATACTAATAATAGAGTCTACTTTTGATAAATCCACCCAAGTGGGCATGATTCGTCACATCATTTTTATATTAATTCATCTTTCAAAATAAACTGGGGCCACAATGCAATTTCTATAGTTACATCTGTGAATATAAATTCACAGTTAGGATAAAGCGTCAGGCATCACCTTGTAATATTAAAACAGTTTGGATAAAAAAACATACAAAATGGGTTCACAAGAGGGGATACCTAAATCCCATATGTATGAACAGATCATCGTCCCAATTAAGACAAAAGGATTATTTAGTGTGCAGATCCAAAATGTACTTGGACTCTAATCTTCTCAGTGTCATCTCCCTGTTCCCTTCTTTTGGAGTTTTGGTATACAATCTATTTTCAAATTTTCGCTATTCCATTTTATTGTAATGCATTCTTATGAAATGTCTTTTCACAGGTTAATTAATTTTCGATTTTCTAATCGTTCTGATATGTTTCTGCATCTATTTATGTACTGGAGAGTCATACTCCCTCTATATGGTTTAGGACAAGGGCAATGTATTATACAAACAGCGTGATCCATTTTGCATTTTAAACCTATGCTCACTTTTCTACTATAAATGTGTGTGAGCACAAATGTACAGCTTTAATACCCAGACATTATATCATTAATATTAACACACCTAAAATCTTGCCATGATTCTATACAGCCACTGAGTTTTTGCAAAATAGGCTACCAATAACTTGATATTTTTTTCAGCACAGCTACATATGTTTGGGAAACATTACTTACAATGCAGTCAATGCAGTGCTATGCATTGACCATGCTGTCATTACCACGCATATGCTTTTACTACGCATGCATGCATGCCCACATGCGTTTACCAAGCTTATGCGTGGTAATGGCAGAGAAAGCAGTCTAGATTTCTGTGCAGAACAGGAAGGAGCAGACAGAAGAGGAGAGGGAGGTAAGGGGGGGGGGAGGTTGGGGTATTTTTTGGACAGGGTGGGGCTCGTGTAGTTTCTAGGACAGGGCAGGGTAGGTTTTAGGATTCAGGGCAGGGGTGGGGGGTTGGGGTAGTTCTTAGGACAGGACGGGGTAGGTTTTAGGGTACAGGGTGGGGGTCCGTGTAGTTTTTAGGACCGGGCCAGGTAGGTTTTATGTTTCAGGGCAGGGTGGGGGGGGGGGGCAGGTTAGTTTTTAGGAGAGTGGGGGTAGGTTTTAGGGTTCAGGGTGGGGGGTGTCGGGTAGTTTTTAGGACAGGGCGGGATATGTTTTTGGGTGGAGGGGTTAAGATAGTTTTTAGGACAGTGTGGGGTAGGTTTTAGAGTACACTGCTTGGGTGGAGGGGTCGGGTCGTTTTTAGGACAGGACGGTGTAGGTTTTAGGGTTCAGGGCTGGGTAATCAGGGTAGTTTTTAGGGCAGTGCGGGGTAGGTTTGTAGGGTAGATGGCGGGGTGATTAGAGTAGGTATTAGAACCGTGCAGGGTAAGTTTTAGGTTTCAGGGCAGGTTGGGGGAATCGGGGTAGTTTTTAGGTGCAGGGCGGGGTAGGTTTTAGGGTTCAGGGTGGGGGTCAGGGTAGTTTTAAGGACAGGGTTGGGTAGGTTTTATGGTTCAGGGTGGAGGTTTGGGGTAGTTTTTAGGGCAGGGCAGGGTAGGTTTTAGGGTACAGGGTGGGGTTCAGGTAGTTTTCAGGACAGGGAGGCATAGGTTTTGGGGTTCAGGGTGAGGGTGGCGGGTTTCTGTGTAGTTTTTAGGAGAGATTAATTATAGGTGAGTTCCCACTTCAAAAATTACTAATAGTAAGCACAATGCTTGAGTGATTGTTTTATTGCATTAGAAAAAAGAAATCAGTTCCATAAGTTTATAGTCCAGTTGATTTATGGCAGTCTTAGAGTTGAAGTTAAGTTCCAAAGATCAGCAAAATAGCAATCCAATCAACTAATACCAGGGTTGAAAGGAATCGAGTAGCAATATTCGATGGAGGAACAGCCAACACGTGTTTCGCCCCTTTAGCGGGTAGGCGGGGACTTTCTCAAGGCTGTAGAGAATATATATGAACAATATAAGTAGCATACCAAGCAAAAGTATTTCCAGATTGAAAGCATGCTGTCCATGCAAGTCATGCAGGGCATGTTGTGCTCCCTCTCAGTGAAGGCTAGAACTATAAAACTATAAAAGTGTGGTTCATAGCAGATTCCCCAGTTTAAGCCAAGGGCTAAAGTCATAGAAAAGATATTAATTAAGGTAGGGCCATAAGTGAAAATGGGAGAGTTCATTTTACTGCTCTTTGGTTTAAAGAAAAACAAAAGAGAAGAAAAGAAAAAAGTGAAAAAGTGAGAAAATGGTTATAGTCCTATCCTTAAGATGGGTAAGAAAATACAAGCTGGCACTCGCGAGATGTTAATTCGTGCTTCAGAAAGATGTATGTGAACAGATGCTATTAGAAACATCCAATGGAGAATGTTAGTGTGACAAAAATAGAAGACACTAAGGGATTGATAACATACCCAGTTCAGAGCAAAATGACAAGCTTCTGGCATCAATTGTCTCCCGAGAAATAGGTTTTTTTTAATTTAGAGCATGTTGCTCATATTTATCCGTTATATGATGATATCTCCTCATTTTACCTTTGATGCTTATATAATCTAACATTGCTGGCTGACAAATCAGGGACATGGTTAAAGGGGTTTTAAAGGCTTTTGTATGGCCAAGCGAATCACAAGCATGTCGTTCATATTTATTTGTTACATCGTGATATTCTCTTATTTTTCATTTGATATATATCTAATCTTGCATTGCTGGTTGACATTATTTGTGACATGGTTCTAAAGGGGGCAAGTTTGATACCATAAATATCTGGGTGCCTTTAGTTCTTTGTGCTACTCAGCAAACACTGATTGTATATGAGAGTTTTCAAAACTTGTTCTCATGTTTAGATTCCTATTCACAATTGAGACAATTGATGCCAGAAGCTTGTCATTTTGCTCTGAACTGGGTATGTTATCAATCCCTTAGTGTCTTCTATTTTTGTCACACTAACATTATCCATTGGATGTTTCTAATAGCATCTGTTCACATACATCTTTCTGAAGCACGAATTAACATCTCGCGAGTGCCAGCTTGTATTTTCTTACTCATCTTAAGGATAGGACTATAACCATTTTCTCACTTTTTCACTTTTTTCTTTTCTTCTCTTTTGTTTTTCTTTAAACCAAAGAGCAGTAAAATGAACTCTCCCATTTTCACTTATGGCCCTACCTTAATTAATATCTTTTCTATGACTTTAGCCCTTGGCTTACACTGGGGAATCTGCTATGAACCACACTTTTATAGTTTTATAGTTCTAGGCTTCACTGAGAGGGAGCACAACATGCCCTGCATGACTTGCATGGACAGCATGCTTTCAATCTGGAAATACTTTTGCTTGGTATGCTACTTATATTGTTCATATATATTCTCTACAGCCTTGAGAAAGCCCCCACCTACCCGCTAAAGGGGCGAAACACGTGTTGGCTGTTCCTCCATCGAATATTGCTACTCGATTCCTTTCAACCCTGGTATTAGTTGATTGGATTGCTATTTTGCTGATCTTTGGAACTTAACTTCAACTCTAAGACTGCCATAAATCAACTGGACTATAAACTTATGGAACTGATTTCTTTTTTCTAATGCAATAAAACAATCACTCAAGCATTGTGCTTACTCTTAGTAATTTTTGAAGTGGGAACTCACCTATAATTAATCTAGCACTATAATTATTGGGAGGCTTAGAGTCCAGGCCTTCCGCTTTAGAGTTCTCACAACTATCTTATAAATTCGGCATTCTAAGGAAGTCAACTGGCTGGACTCCTCCTATTCTCTCTGTAGTTTTTAGGAGAGGGCGGGGTAGGTTTTAGGATTCAGGATGGGGGCGGGGTCGTTGTGTTTTTAGGACAGGGAGGGGTAGGTTTTAGGGTTCAAGTTGGGGGACGGGGTAGTTTTTAGGACAGGGTGGGTGGGTTTTAGGGTTCAGGGTGGGGGCCTGGGTCTGGGTAGTTTTTGGGACAGGGCAGGGGGAGGTTAGGGCTCAGGGGGTGGAAGGGGCAGTTTTATGGGCTTGGACGGAGTGGAGTATATCAGGTGTAAGGGGGCAGGGTGGGGAAAAATTTACCAAGTATGTTCCTTTACCAAACATGCTTTTACACCGAAATTCGTTGTAAAGGCATGCGTGGTAAAGAGGCGGTCGCCATTGAGACCGCATTGTAAAGGCATGCTTGATATACGCATGCATTGTTCCATCAAGCATCCCATATATTTTTAAGATCTTAAAAAAACATTGGGCTGTTCTAAAAAATATTAACAGGTTACTGGTGGCCTACTTCTCAAAATCCCAGTTGTAATTTATAAGAAGGAGAAATCCACCCATGAGAGATTGTTTAGAAGCTACGATCCCCAAATTCAATCGACCTGGCTAGAATCATGGCAAAGATTTGAGGGTTGTAAGAAATGTAAGGCATGTGAATGATTGCACAAGGATATTGATTCACCTAAGGTTTAGGATTCCAGGCAGTAACACAGCTTAATCCTTGAAGTCCTTTTTAATTAAAAAAGCTTACAATAAGGGCAAGACTAATAAAATGATTAGTAAATCAGATAAAATTATATTTCACTTACCACCAATATACTAACCAGGCAGCAATTTGCGTGCCAGGGGCACTACAAGCATCAGAGGCCCTCTAAGGTCATCATATCTGCTAGTAAACATTATATGCCATTTAAAGTATCAAATGCAGATCCTAAACCAAAGACACAGCTCAAAATGCACAGACTCTACCATCATTACTGCTTCAAGGCACACTTACACAGGACCGGTAAAGCATGGTCAGGAGTTGTGAAAGCTTTTCTTACTCATTACACAGATACAGCACAGGCAGCAACAATATGAGTACTTATACTGGAACTGGGGTACGTATATCTTACAGGGGCTGCCTGGCTTTCACTACGATAGAAGGTCTCTTAACACTAGGTTCCTGTTGAAAAGTTTCAAGGCCAGAAACAATATTTGTAAACAGTGCAGAGATATGTAATGAAACAACTCTTCAAAAGACTAACTCCTACCGTGGTGCTTGCACAGTTACTTTTATTGTCAGGTTCACTGCCAGTGTCATGTTAAGGGTGTTTGTTTTGTTAGGGACTGAAATTGCTGTCTTCAGTTTTCTGGTAGTTTAAGCTGTACCCATGTTCTACCTGGGCACAGCTGGCATTAAGGACTGAGAGCATTCACCCAGAAAAGGGTCCGGGGACAAAGAAAATGGTGAGGTGGCAACAGGGCAGATGGAGGTGCCTGGTCCGCCACAGCTGAAAGATGAAACCGGGGAGAGAAACATGCTACGCAGTGATTGGGCTCCACTGTATGAACTGGCTAATCCGGTTAGCGTACTAAGCTACAAAGAAGGGGCACCCAGCCTCTTCTGACAGCAATGTGAAGAGGACATTGAACCCAGCGCTACAGAACCCTGATCATGCTCCGTAGATGATTGCGAAAGGACTAGAGCTCTAACGAGACCAACAGCAGTAGAGGACAGCAGCTGTGAAAGAGGAAAGCACCAATCACAGTTCAGAACGCGGAGCCAGCAGCAGGAGGAGCACAGACTTTAAGGACCAGCCTGCGGCTATCAAGAGCATTGGCACTGCAGTGCAGAGCGGGAAGGAATTGGACCGCCAGCAAGGAGGGGCTGGGGATGGTTAGACAAGGAGTGAGCAACACCTCTACCACGTCCAGCTCACAGCAAACGTTCCTCAGCAGTCACTGATTCACAGATGCTGGGGTTCTCAGTACCAACAAATCATTTGCAAACATAATCCTCCAACTTCTTTGGGATCATGATGGTGGGTCTCGGTCGGTACGGGTGTCCTTTGGTTGCTTCGGACGTAATGCAAGGTTCTGGTGCTTGCAACTGCTTGACTACTTCTGGTGTGGGTGGAGCTTCCGGGGGGGGAGGCAGGGTGATAAATTGCCCCCTTGTTGCTAAATATTTCAATCCTCTTACCACTCCCCTGGGGACATGCATGGTGGTTGAGTTCTGAGTCCCCTGGGAGCTTGATGGCGCCACTTGATCATGGTCTTTGTGACCCTAAGTCTTTCCAGGCTGTCACCAATGTGCCCTCCTTCTCAGTGACTTGGAGTATACGTGTCACAAACGGGAGTCAGAACTTCTCACTGGGGTGTACATCGTGCACCAAAACCAAGTCTTCTATATTGATGCTTGAGTCTCTAGCTCCAGTAGCCAGGTGATGCTCTGGTTGGTTTGCCTTCTCCTCCATTGGGTTGCCCACTGTATTTAAGGCTCTGGGGTCCATCCTCCAGCGTTTGGGATGTTGTCTCGAACAGTCCTTCAGAATATGACATCTTCTGGTGCTTTTTGGTGGTGCTATGTGGAGTGTGACGATATGCGCCAATGGTCCTGTGGATTATGTCCTCCACATTGAGTTGATGTTCGCATGCTATGCAGATGGTTTTCTTGAGCATGCACCTTAGTCTTTCGACCTCAGCCTTGAATTAGGGCCAGCGAGGGGGTGATTTTATGGGTGACAGCAAGGTACTGGAGGCCTTCATTGAAGTCTTGGCTATGAAATGGGGGAACATTGTCGCTCATGAGGGTATTCGTGACTTCGAATAGTGCAAACATTTTGTTGAGGCTTTTCCTGGTGTGTTCAAACGTGGTGTTTTGTAGTACCACCATTATGGGAAACTTGGAGAAAGCATCTAACAAGACCAGCATGGGTCTTCCATCAGGCAGAGCACTGATGTTCACACTTATTTCACACCATGGCCTGGCGCTGGGGCTGTCGATTGTGACTGGAGGAGGTCGGTCCGGCGACTTGCTCACTTGGCACCAATGACATCTAGTGACCATATCATTTGGCATCCTTAGCCAGGAACCAGACCTTCCGCCTTCTGCATGCTTTAGTTTTTGTGGATCCTTGGTGTCCCATGTGTGCGAGTGCCAATATGGTCAGGCTCAGCGAGTGGGGGATGATGATTCAGTGGCCTCTCAGGAAGTGCCCAGTTTGATGGCACTGAGTTAATTGTGGATAGTGCACAGTGCGGACAGGTCGCGCTGGATGGTGTCATCGTGTCTCCCCATTTCTTGGAGAAGTGTTTCCTCTTTTCTGGCTTGACAACCTCCCAAGTCTTCTGAATGCAGGGATTTTAGTGGCGTCTGCAATGTCTTGGAGAGTGGCAGCCGCGGGCAGCTGACTTCCGCAATCCAGTGGGTGTACTTGGCGGCATCGGACAGGGAACCAGGGGAGCTGCAGGCTGATTCTCGTGGGTGCCTGGAGAGGTATTCAGCAGGATAGACACATCCTGGCTTGTAAGTTACTGTTTGCTGATAATTTTGGAGCTGCAGGGCCCATTTTTTTATTCAGGGAGGTGGATGCGGTGCAGTGCCCATGGAAAGTCGTATGAGTAGTTTGTGACGACTCCGAAGGGATGGCTGTAGAGGTAGAGGTGAAAATGGTGGCAGCCCCACTTGATTGCAGGTGCTTCTTTTTCAATGTGGGAATAGTGCTTGTCTGAGTCTGTGAGGGCTTTGCCGGCGAACGCGACTGATGCCCAGTGGTCATCACCAGCATTCTGCATCAAGACAGCTTCAAGACGGAAGGGGCTGACATCAACCACTAATTTAGACTCCTTCCAGGATTGAAATATGCCATCACAGAATCTTTGAAAAGAGCCTTCTTGGTGGTTTGAAACGTGCCCTGTTCATGTTTTCCCCGTGGCCATGGAATCAAAGTTTTGGTGCGATGTCTCAACGGTCCAGCCAGGGTTACTAGGTAGGGGATGTACTTTCCATGGTATGTTGCAAGGCCAAGGAAGCTTTGAACTTCGGCAGCGAAGAATGGTGTGGCCTCTTCTTTAATGCCAGTACATTTGGTAAGTTCGAACTTGTGCAGCGGAAGAATTCTATTTCTTGGCAAATAGCTGGCATTTTCTGCAATTTATTGTGAGTGGTGGAGGCCATTGTGAGTGGAGAAAGTTGTGATATATTTGCTGCCTTCTTGCAGTTTCAGCGGTACCCCAAGTTCAGGTCAAGTTTCAAGAACCATTTGGAGCTGCTGATGTTGGCGATCAGGTAATCAAAAGTAGGAGAGATGTGCCGTTCTCCTCATATTGCCCTGATGAGAAGGTGTGTCTGTGCCAAAAAGTATGCTCCCTGGATGCTTAGACTTGTTTGCAACTAGTGGGCCCTGACACATTTTTTATGACTCCAGCATCCTCAAGTTTTTGCAGTTCTACCCTTACGGCAGAGTGAAGATGGAACGGGACTCTGTGGTGCCTTAGTACAATGGCGCAAACTATAGGGTCAATGTAGAGAGATACTGGAGGCCAGGCTGTGAAGATGTGTGGAAAGTCAAGGATCGGGCAGACGATGTCACTGGAGAGGTCCCTAATGGCTGCAGTGAAGTGGACGAGCTGTAGGTGCTCAGCAATTTTGCAGCTAAGGAATGTTTCTGACTCCAAGTAGGTGACAAAGAATTTTGTTGCACAGGCATGGGCACCATGGGAGGCGGAACAAGTGAATACTACAGCTAGTGGAATAGGTGACGAACTCCCATAGGCACATATTCTGGCTGTGGTGGGCAGCAGCATGGGCACAGCAGGTCAAGGACATTGAACTGCTCCAGGGTGGTGATCTTGACCGATGCCTCTGTCAATCAAGGACGTGACCAGTGTATGCCCAGTTTGTATTGGGCGTATGGGTCGGGCTCATTGGGATGGTAGCCTTTGTTCAAGGGTGCATGCGATCAGGAAGATCTTGTTGACTTCATCTTCGTGGTGGCATAGCTAGGTGTGGAGGTGGTGGCAGCTCCTTCTGGGGCAGTTGGTTGCTCTTGTGTTATCAATGTTACTCCTTGTGCTTGGGTGTGCCATGCCCATGGACTGCAGATGGCACGCTCCCATCACATCAGAGTTTCTGGAAGTGGGTGGAGCATTGGCATATCCAGCAGGCTTTGCCTCTGGCAGGGCACTCAAAGAGCAAATGTGCCGAAAACCCACAGAAGCCATTGAGGTCTTTGGCCTGGGCAGCGTGAGTGTGTTTCAGCGAGAGGGCTTGGGAGATAGCTGCAGCCATTTGTCTCTTTATAGGCTGTGATGTGGGCTCAAGGGTGGCAGAGAGTTTGTGGAATGCCATTTTGAACTGATCTGCCCCGTTGTTGGATAGTTCTTGGGAAAGGGCAATTTTCAGGATCTCATCCAGTGGCATGTTAGGGTGGTGGAGTTTGTGGCGCCTCAGGTCAGTGGACCAGCAACCTAGGATGATTTGAGCCCTCACTTTCAATCAGTATTAGTGTTGGCGAATTTGCGGTGTAGAAGAGGCCAATGAATACCCTTTTGCATTGTTGGGCTTGGCAGACCTTGAACCTCTCAACATAAGAATTCACCTGGGGATCGAAGTATGCATGACGGAGCTGATGCCCTTGTTATAATCATTATTGGCAACCATGTAGGGGGAGATTGAAGAACAGCGTAAAGATGTCCACCCTGCATAGTTTAGTAGCAGGGTACATTTGATCTTGCCATCAGTCTATTTTGTGGCTCTGAAATAGTGGTTCAGACGTGTGACCATGGCATGAGGTGTTGCAGTGGAGGCATTGCTGGGCGGAAATGGTCCCCGTGGGTCTAGCACAGCGTGCTCACCCTCTTGTTGGTCAGATGAAGTGTGGTTGTTCTGGCTAAAGCTGGAGCGCCAGGCTTGTGGGGTGTAGTATAAAGCGCTATCAGGCACGTTTGTGCAGGCGATTACACAATGTCCCTGGTTTTTACTGCAATGGCGGATGATGGGGTGGGCCACCCATGCAGGAGCAAGGTGCCAGGGCATGGCAGCACCACATGGTGCAGTTGAGATGGCGAGAGGAGGCACTCCCAGTAGGTACCTCCCGCTGCAGGCCTTGTGAGTCTGGGTGTGGCCCCACAGGGAGTCGTCTGTTGACCTTGGTTGGGACAAGAGGGTGCGGCACTTGGTTATAACAGACTGGGTGGAGAAGATGGTCCATGAGAACAGGGTCCTGTGCAGCCTGACAGCAGCGATTGATGCTGGTGAGATGGGTGCAGCGGGGCCGGCTCCACCTCATCTCCACGGTAGTGCTGGTTCCTGTCAGGCCTTTGCGGGCGCATGCAGCTGTGAAACAAAGGACACAGAGGCTTGGAACACTTACAACTCTCCATGTGCATACCTTGCGTGTGGGCGGGTCTTCCCCCTTTTTCTTTCCTCCCCTGCGACCTACAACCTGAGGCATGTTGGTGTACGCTACAGGACGGAGCTCTGTTCTTTACTACAGCACTGAGGAGCACACAGCAGGCCATGGACAAGGATAGTGGTCACAAGGGCTAGATGACATGCAGCTGCTGATGCAGCAGGCGCGTGCAGCATCAGGAAGCAGGGCCGTGAATGTTTTTTCAGTAGATGCTGGGGGAAGCTTCTGGAAGCCAGCAAAACTTTACAAGAGCTGTCTCCAAGGAGCTGCTCACGAACCACCAAGTTCCACCGAAAACACAGACGGCGGATGGGCAATCTAACATTACCACTACATAACCCGAATGCCTAGCACCGGGGCAGTAGAGCAGCTACTGCAAAATCAAGGGTCCATGGGGTAGACCTGTGGTAATAGGGGCTTCAGCAATAGTAAATGCAGACACATTTGCAGCTGCTTCAGCAGGCAGGCAAAGCAGTGTGAAACAGCTGTATTGCATGGAAGTGAGGGGCACTATCCACGTACAAGGGCAGGGTAACCAACGATGGAGGGCCAGCAACAGGCTGTTTTGTGGATCAGGTTACTAGGGCAGTAGCAGGTCATGTCTGGTGCTGGTGCCATAGGTCAGACACAGAATGCTGTTGTCAAGCAGGCACAGCAACTGCAGTGTGCATGAACCCAGCAAGGTGTAGGAGGCAGTCATTTTAGGCAATTCGGTGGTCAGGTAAGCACAGCCCAGAAAGGATAAGCAGGCGGCCAAACACTATTTGGGATTGGCTTTGCTTTAACAGACGCAATCCAGGAAGGCAATGGGCATGCATGTAGGGGGGCATGCGCGTCATATAGACATGGGCGCCATACAGATATATTTATGGATTGGTATTTATGTAGTGCAAAACTAGCTAGAAAGCAATGTAACAATGCATAGTACATTCTGGCCTGGGAGACGATCCACTAGATAAGTGGAGAAGTGTGGCACAATGGTTAGAGAGGCAGACCCTGATGCAGAGATCTAGCCCAGCACCAGGGTTCAATTCCCGCCTCGGTGGTTCTTGGGCTCAATTTCCCTGGACAGGATATTTCTCGCCTCTGTGCCTAATCTAATTCATGGGTCTCACACTGCAACTCTGGGCAATAGCTTGCTTAATCTCCACAACGGCCCCAACAGCACTGGGATGCCTGGCTTCATCTTGGGGGTTGCCCTGGAGTGGGCACCTCACAGGGAAAAGGCAGGAGGGGTTCCACAGCGGTATGTGTTCAGCGTCTCGATACCTTAGGGTCGGAGTGCGCTTTACAAGTACGAATTTACATTACATTACATTACATAGATAGCGTACATCAAGTGCAGATTTCAAGTTTAAGGCAGAGGGCGATTTAGTGATTTACTGGAAATCACACGATGTTGAGCCAATCATCGAAACCAGGAGTCAGGATTCGAACCTGGATGTCCATGATCCAAAGTCGACAGCTGTAGCCACTAAGATGGCACAAATCCACATCCCCCTGCCATTCCCATATATTACCGTAATTAGTCGCAATTGCAATGGTAACATAGGAATGTAAGCTAC